>NC_053389.1:210965083-211565083 GCF_905171765.1 Bufo bufo
CCCAAACAACCGGAAAAATAGATTCATTCCTTAAGTCAGTTCAGGTTACGAAATTAACCGAAAACGACAGAAATGTATTATTGGCGCCAATAACAGTAAACGAAGTTACAGAAACATTAGCAAGTGTCCCCCCCGGGAAATGCCCAGGCCCAGATGGACTCCCTGCTATATATTATAGGAAATTCCAAAAATCTCTCACCCCGCATTTTACAAATATGTGCAACTTTTTATTAAAAGGAGGTTCACTCCCCCCACAATCACTTATGGCCCATATTTCAATAATCCCCAAAGAAGGGAAAGACCCTACCAAATGTAGTAGCTATAGGCCAATTTCCCTTCTTAACGTAGATGTTAAGCTTTGGGCTAAGCTGCTGAGCCGTCGTGTCGCGGGGCTCCTCCCAAAATTAATAAATGAGGAACAAGTTGGCTTTGTCAAGGGCAGAGAAGGTAAGCATAATGTTAGCAGAGCTCTCCATGCTATTTATTATGCAAAAAAACATAATATCCCCCTAGTGCTTCTGGGAACGGACGCAGAAAAAGCTTTTGACAGAGTCAGCTGGGCTTTCATGGGGGGAGCTCTGCAGCACTTTGGCTTCCCACCTGAGCTCATAGACGCAATTTTCTCATTGTACCGTGGCCCATCAGCTAGAGTTTTGGTTAATGGTGTACTGTCTCCCCCATTTAATATTTTGAATGGGATGAGACAGGGCTGCCCCTTGTCCCCGACCTTATTCATATTAACCCTAGAATTGCTTTTGCATAAGATCAGGTCTTCTGAGGTTATCAGAGGTTTACACGTCAAGGGGAGAACCCACTCTTTAGCAGCTTTTGCTGACGATTTGTTATTATTTATAACCAACCCCAAGGAAGCTATCCCGGAAATCCTGAAGATCTTAACGGAATATGGGGATATTTCAAACTTTAAGGTCAACTATGATAAATCAGAGATACTAAACATTTCTGGCAACATTCAACATATGGAAGAAATTAAATCTCATACTTCCTTTCAGTGGCCAAGGGAGGCTATCAAACACCTAGGCATCATGTTCCCAGCAAACCCCAAAAACCTCTTTAGGCTTAATTATGTTCCACTTTTCTCTAAAGTTAAAACTTTCCTGAATTCAGTCAAACTCCCTTTTCTGTCCTGGATTTGCAGGAAAAATCTACTAGCCACTTATGTACTACCTCAAATACTGTACACTTTAAGATGTCTCCCTATCCCGCTTTCGTACAAGTTTCTCTCAGATCTTCGTAGCCTATTTACCACATACCTTTGGCAAAACAAAAGATCACGGATGGCTTTGCCCCTTATCATAAGGAAAAGAGCAAGTGGAGGTTTATCACTGCCTGATGTTAAAACCTATCTACATGCCATCCAGCTGGAAAGGTGGATGGACCTAACTAGATTTAATAACATTGCTTTATATGCTGACTTAGAAAAGTCTTTATTGGGAGAAGAAAATATACATCTTCTATGGGTTAAAGCCCATACACTTAGCAAAAGTAAGATACTTAGTGACATCACTCGTTGTATGCTACAATACTTTGGAAGGTCGGATGACTTAAATCTCTCGGCTAACTTATTATCCCCACTAGCCCCCTTATCGGTTCTGCCAGCTTTTCTTAATCCCAAAATGGGTGTAACTCACAAAACTTGGAATAGCCTTTCCAGTATTAAAATTTCTGAACTAAGTAAAGCCACAGACATATCTGAATTCCTTCAAAATACTTTAGGGCGCATCCCTAGACACATTAGGTCAGACCTTGTCGACATGGACATCACTCTCACATGTAGGAAATTTAGAAGAAACTCTATGCAACTCCTCCTGACCCAACCTGGGTGGAAAACTACACTTTGCTCTCCTCCCCCCAAACCAAGATATTGTCTCAACTATACTCTAAATTAATTTTAGATACCTCTCATACCCGACCTTACTTTCTCCGTTTGTGGGAAAAAGAGCTTAAAATATCCCTGACTGATGAGGATGTTAATTTTATTCTTAGACATTCAGACGGGTTTTCCAAATGTGTCCGCTTACAAGAAAACTCATACAAGATTATTTCAAGGTGGTATAGAACTCCTAGCTTTCTTCATAGCATAAGACTTACACCCACGGATGAATGCTGGAGGTGTATAGCGGAATCAGGAACCATGTCCCACATTTGGTGGCTTTGTGATAAAATCAAAGTGTTTTGGAAGAGTGTTGAAGACACGATCAAGAAAATTTGTAAAAAATCCCTCTCTTACACCAGAGCTGGTTTTGCTTTGGAAACCGCAGAAGGATTTTAGGCCCAAAACTAACTGCTTAAAAACACCTAATTGCAGCTGCAAAATATATTATACCCACCAGGTGGAGGGATGTGGAACCCCCCACCTGGAGGGAATGGATAGACAAAGTCCACCAAATCAGTTTAATGGAGGAACTGGTGGGTTGGGACAGGGGATGCAGAAAATCCTTTTTATCAACATGGCAACCATGGCTAGAATTTTATAAGGAAGAAACAAATACCTAAAGTGTATTAATTTATAATGACTCACAGGCAGGATTTTGCCCCATATACCTGTAGGTTTGTCCTCTCACTCTTATTCACCTCCTTAACTCTACCTATGTACCTATACAATGCCCAGGATATGATTTGATGTGTCTATTTATTGACTCACTATAAGTTGACCCATACTAGTCAAACAATATATACCCGTAACTTTTCCTCTAACATATCCTTCCAGAGGAACATAGATGTATTAATGATTCATAAATAGGAAGGTCTCAGTAGTTATATATTGACCCATGTTCTTGTTCATGTTCTACTTTTCTTTAATCTAAGATTTCTTATATACTTCATTTCATGATGCATGTACTTTTTGGCATTCCTCTAAGAGGCAATCATTGTAAAATGAGATTCTGTTCTCAAATTACCTCAGATCCTACGCATTAGCACCATAGCTTGATCCAATTTATATGTATTTATATGTATTAAGTTGTTCTTATCTCCTATTCTCAGAAATGGACTTTAAGTCGACAATTGTGCCTTAATATGACTGGACGAGATTGCTTTATTGGATTGTAACGTATAAATATGACCAGAAGTATGTGTGTCATGATTATGTCAAATACCATTGTTACTTTTACTATGAAAATTCTTGAAAAATAAAGAATATACAAAAAAAATAAAAAATATGCCCCTCACGGAATACCTTGGGGTGTCTTCTTTCCGAAATGTGGTCACATGTGGGGTATTTATACTGCCCTGGCATTCTAGGGGCCCTAAAGCGTGAGAAGAAGTCTGGAATATAAATGTCTAAAAAAAAATTCGCATTTGGATTCCGTGAGGGGTATGGTGAGTTCATGTGAGATTTTATTTTTTGACACAAGTTAGTGGAATATGAGACTTTGTAAGAAAAAAAATAAAAATTTCCGCTAACTTGGGCCAAAAAATGTCTGAATGGAGCCTTACAGGGGGGTGATCAATGACAGGGGGGTGATCAGGGAGTCTATATGGGGTGATCACCCCCCTGTCATTGATCACCCCCCTATAAGGCTCCATTCAGATGTCTGTATGTGTTTTGCGGATCCGATCCATGTATCCGTGGATCCGTAAAAAACATACGAACATCTGAATGGAGCCTTACAGGGGGGGATCAATGACAGGGGGGTGATCAGGGAGTCTATATGGGGTGATCACGGGTTAATAAGTGACAGGGGGGGGTGTAGTGTAGTGGTGTTTGGTGCTACATATTACTGAGCTGCCTGTGTCCTCTGGTGGTCGATCCAAACAAAAGGGACCACCAGAGGACCAGGTAGCAGGTATATTAGACGCTGTTATCAAAACAGCGTCTAATATACCTGTTAGGGGTTAAAAAAAATTCGCATCTCCAGCCTGCCAGCGAACGATCGCCGCTGGCAGGCTGGAGATCCACTCGCTTACCTTCCGATCCTGTGAACACGTGCGCCTGTGTGCGCGCATTCACAGGAAATCTCGCGTCTCGCGAGATGACGCGTATATGCGTGACTCTGCGCAGGGCTGCCGCCTCCGGAACGTGATCCTGCGTTAGGTGGTCCTGAGGCGGTTAATATGGAGTTGGTATGCTCCTTTCTGGTATAAAAGCTTTCACTCTTCTGGGAAGATGTTTCACTAGAAATTTGAACACATTTAAATCCATTTCAGCTAAATTCATCCCAAAGGTGCCACATAAGTTTGATGTCAGAGGTTGGTGCAGGGAAGTTAAAGGGAACCTGTCACCAGTTTTATGGTGTCCTAACTAAGGGCAACATAAATAAGTGATTGATTCTCTTAGCACAATGCTGGGTCACTTTCTTTAATTGACCCAGTCAATCTGCCAACATCTTGTATTGAAAAGCTCCAGCTGATAATGATGAGTCATGAATATTCATGAGGTCCTGACTCTCCACGCCCACCTGCTGCTGAATGACAGTTTGTTTCCATAGGAATCAGCAGCAGGTGGGCAGGGGAGTGGCTATAGCTCTGAATTAAATATACGCTGGACTCACTGACATCACGCTGGACTCAAATCAGCTCATTAGCATGCAGCATGCGGCATCTTTGTGTGTATATTATGAGGTAACCATCTGTCACACCAGTAAGTGAATACATCTAAGGCACTTTTTAGTAGTTAATGATTGTATACAATTAGTTAGATTATAATCAAATATCCACATGACAGGTTCCCTTTAAGTTCTTTTTATTACTACTAAAGCACTGTTATAGTGTGCCACATCTCCAACATGTCGCCAGTTATGCCATACTATAATAGAGCCATGTTGAAAGTCTATGATATGGCAGAACCCACTTAATAAAAGGATTGTGCACATATTTTTGGCTGTGTATTCTTCCTGTTCAGGGGATGCTACACATATACACGCTTCAACCTATTTAAAGGAAACCTGTCAGCGGCAAAAGCCAACCCAAACCACCAGCAGTACCTTCAAGTAGCCGGCAGTGAGTTTCGACGGATGATTTTCTTACTGCATTCTGATGAGGCAGAAGTATGAAAAACTATCTTTTATCCTCCATCCGCGCTATTTTCCAGTCAGGCTTGAAGTCAAGGGGGCAGCGACCTCCTTGCTTCAAGTCAAAGTAACCCCCTTCCCTGCCCCTTCGCTGTGACTGACAGTGCTTATGCCTGACAGCCGGCTGGCTTTGCCGAACAGCCGGCTGTCAGTCACAGCGAAGGGGCAGGGAAGGGGGTAAGGTTACCTTGACTTGAAGCAAGGAGGCCGCTGCCCCCTTGACTTCAAGCCTGACTGGAAAATAGCGCGGAGAATGCAGTAAGAAAATCATCAGTCAAAACTCACTGCCAGCTACTTGAAGGTACTGCTGGCGGTTTGGGATGGGTTTTGCCGCTGACAGGTTTCCTTTAATGTAGAAACATAATCTTCACTCATTATTGGAAATCTTCTAAGTCATCTGAGATATATTGCCCAAGTGTGTTTTAATATCTCTAGTAAGTAACTAATCTCTGCATAATTAAATTGGATAATGTCTATTAAAATACAATCTTAAAATACATTTCTCAATGGATATCAGAAAGGTTGGGAATTATGCTTTACTTTAACATACATTTCAATATTTAATAAATTGAAGGTGCTAACAAACTAAATATGAAAATGTATTGTCCAAAGCCGTCAACTTATAAACTATTTCTCTTTATGCAATTCAATCACTTATTAAGTGTTGGTTACTTGTCTGCTTTTCAACTCTGCTCCATTTTTTTCACAGCTATGATCAGTTACTGCATATTAATTTGAGACCAAGGTAGTTTGAAATCTGCTCGCTGTCATATTGGAGGCTTAAGGCCCCTTTACACTGCTAGATATGTCAGAAGATTGTACACAAATCTACTGCCGTATGTAAGATCTGCAGAATGAAAATAAGATACGGTTATTCATACACAAACATAGATACCAAGGCATCACCGAAATTCAGTGGGAAAACTCCCAATCTGCAGTGGCCGTATCATCATCATCAGCTACTTTATCTCCTCCACAAACTCCTACTCCTCCTTGCAGTGGCATACATAGAGAAGTAAGGGCCCAATAGCCAAGGATCAAGCCAGGCCCCCCACACAGGACAAAAGGGTTTCTCCCAAAACCCCTTTCAATGATCCTTGGGCCATTTTTTCGACCAAGTTTTCACCTCCAGTAGAAAAGGGGATTATCCCAACTGAGCCCCCTCTTGCCCTGGGCCCCATAGCAATCGCATGGTCTGCACCTATGGTAGTTAAGCCCCTGCCTCCTTGTCATCCTCTCTATCGTGAGACATCCATAATGGTAGCGTGGCTGTGAGAAAACTATTGGTGCCGTACTACTTAGATTTGTGGCATTTTTGCACCTTCACCCAAATTTGATTCTGTCCTTATGAATTACTACTTGTGGCCAGCTGCCCACAAAGATTATTTTGTTTTCCAAATGTCGCACAGTTCTGCACCTTTTGACAAATTTAATTCTGTTCTATAGAAGTTTTCCTTCTGACCAGCTGTCCATTAAAATTGGCAAATTCTTTTTTTATTTCGTGCGGTTATGCGCCTTGACCATACTCTATGGCAGTAGTTCTACTGGTCAGCTTCCTGTTAAAATAGTCTAGTTTTCTAAATGACTTTACCCTTTTTCCAGCAAATGTTCCCTATCCCCATGGACTTCTAGGGAGGCAGAACTGCTAGAACTTGTCCACTTTGCTATCGCTCTACTGTCCAGCCTCCAGCGTACTGTCAGATAAGGCTTTCAGTGAGACAGGAGGTGTCACACACAAGCTGGCAAAATTATCCTGTGCAAGTGTCCAAAGCATTAGCTTTGTCAAAATGTATCATGCACATGGATCCATGAGGATTTCCAAACACCTTTGTCTGATGACAGTGAATAGATCTGGCATTGCTAACAGTGTGTCTGCCTATTCATTGTGTTCTATACTGTACTGCAGCTGTTACTCCCCCTGGTGCCACTACTATTATCCTTAAATAGCTGCACATCTCCAGCCTTGTCTGTAAAGTTCTGCACTGCACTGCTCCAGCCCCCAAAAAAGGGAGAATTTTTGGGATCTTGCTAAGGACATTCAACTGCTTTTTCTGATACTACCGTTTGTGTTCAAACACTGACAGACATCTGCCCCTATAAGGGATAATATAAAAGCTTAACACATGCACAAAAAAAGTTTTTAAACTATCAACATGGCTATATATATATATATATATATATATATAAAACGTCAGTACAATTTTTTTACCAATTTGTTTAAATTGGATCCGAAACTAGGGATGAGCGAACCCAAACTGTATAGTTCGGGTTCGTACCGAATTTTGGGGTGTCCGTGACACGGACCCGAACCCGAACATTTTCGTAAAAGTCCGGGTTCGGGTTCGGTGTTCGGCGCTTTCTTGGCGCTTTTTGAAAGGCTGCAAAGCAGCCAATCAACAAGCGTCATACTACTTGCCCCAAGAGGCCATCACAGCCTTGCCTACTATTGGCATGGCTGTGATTGGCCAGTGCAGCATGTGACCCAGCCTCTATATAAGCTTGGGTCACGTAGCGCTGCACGTCACTCTGCTGATACAAGCGTAGGGAGAGGTTGCTGCTGCGACGTTAGGGCGAGATTAGGCAGATTAACTCCTCCAAAAGACTTAATTCAGTGATCGATCTCCAGCTGTGGATCATTGAAGTGCTGATATTGAATTGCTCACTTTTTTTAGGCTGCCCAGAGCGTTTTTATATCACTTTTTTCTGGGGTGATCTGCGGCCATTTTGTGGCTTGTGGTGCGCCAGCACAAGCTACCACCAAGTGCATTTAACCATCAATAGTGTGGTTATTTTTTGCTATATCCTACATCAGGTGCAGGCTGAGCCTGTATCACCCAAGTGCATTTAACCATCAATAGTGTGGTTATTTTTTGGCCATATACTACATCAGGTGCAGGCTGAGCCTGTGTCACCCAAGTGCATTTAACCATCAATAGTGTGGTTATTTTTTGCTATATCCTACATCAGGGTCAAGCTTTCATCAAGTGCATTTAACCATCAATAGTGTGGTTATTTTTTGGCCATAAACTACATTAGGTGCAGGCTGAGCCTGTGTCACCCAAGTGCATTTAACCATCAATAGTGTGGTTATTTTTTGGCCATATACTACATCAGGGGCAAGTTGAGCCTGTCACCCAGCGCCTAAAAAATAGGCCTGACATTTCTATTCCTACAAATCAGTACAGTTTTAGCTGGTCAAGTTATATTTAGTGACCGTAAAAGCACAGTTTTTGTTCTGGGTTGAAAAACTATTCCCAAATTTGCCATTCTCAAAATTAGTAGTTTCTGCTATATCAGGCCTACTTTAAATCTATCCCAAAAAGGATATCTTAGATTGAAGGTGCTGATAGTGTCATTCTGAAAAACTTAACACACACGCTACAGTGCAGATACAAGTCTAATTCTGTGATTAAAGGTATATCTGTCACACAGCGCGTAAAAAATAGGCCTGACATTTCTATTCCTCCAAATCAGTACAGTTTTAGCTGGTCAAGTTATATTTAGTGACCGTAAAAGCACAGTTTTTGTTCTGGGTTGAAAAACTATTCCCAAATTTGCCATTCTCAAAATTAGTAGTTTCTGCTATATCAGGCCTACTTTAAATCTTTCCCAAAAAGGATATCTTAGATTGAAGGTGCTGATAGTGTCATTCTGAAAAACTTAACACACACGCTACAGTGCAGATACAAGTCTAATTCTGTGATTAAAGGTATATCTGTCACACAGCGCGTAAAAAATAGGCCTGACATTTCTATTCAACCAAATCTGTACTGTTTTAGCTGGTCAAATTATTTGTAGTGACCGTAAAAGCACAGTTTTTGTTCTGGGTTGAAAAACTATTCCCAAATTTGCCATTCTCAAAATTAGTAGTTTCTGCTATATCAGGCCTACTTTAAATCTATCCCAAAAAGGATATCTTAGATTGAAGGTGCTGATAGTGTCATTCTGAAAAACTTAACACACACGCTACAGTGCAGATACAAGTCTAATTCTGTGATTAAAGGTATATCTGTCACACAGCGCGTAAAAAATAGGCCTGACATTTCTATTCAACCAAATCTGTACTGTTTTAGCTGGTCAAATTATTTGTAGTGACCGTAAAAGCACAGTTTTTGTTCTGGGTTGAAAAACTATTCCCAAATTTGCCATTCTCAAAATTAGTAGTTTCTGCTATATCAGGCCTACTTTAAATCTATCCCAAAAAGGATATCTTAGATTGAAGGTGCTGATAGTGTCATTCTGAAAAACTTAACACACACGCTACAGTGCAGATACAAGTCTAATTCTGTGATTAAAGGTATATCTGTCACACAGCACGTAAAAAATAGGCCTCACATTTATATTCAACCATATCTGTCATTACTTGTGTGCCTGTATTAGTGTAATACGGTACCTAAATAGATAGCCAGACAGTGTTAGGTGTCTGTAAAAAAAGGCCTGAATTTTAATTCAATACATTGGCCCGAATAATATTTTTCTTACTGTGGTGAACGGTAACAATGAGGAAAACAACTAGTAAGGGACGCGGACGTGGACATGGTCGTGGTGGTGTTAGTGGACCCTCTGGTGCTGGGAGAGGACGTGGCCGTTCTGCCACAACCACACGTCCTAGTGTACCAACTAGCTCAGGTCCCAGTAGCCGCCAGAATTTACAGGGATATTTGGTGGGGCCCAATGCCGTTCTAAGGATGGTAAGGCCTGAGCAGGTACAGGCATTAGTCAATTGGGTGGCCGACAGTGCATCCAGCACGTTCACATTATCTCCCACCCAGTCTTCTGCAGAAAGCGCACAGATGGCGCATGAAAACCAAGCCCATCAGTCTGTCACATCACCCCCATGCATATCAGGGAAACTGTCTGAGTCTCAAGTTATGCAGCAGTCTCTTATGCTGTTTGAAGACTCTGCTGCCAGGGTTTCCCAAGGGCATCCACCTAGCCCTTCCCCAAGGGTGGAAGAGATAGAATGCACTAACGCACAACCACTTATGTTTCCTGATGATGAGGACATGGGAATACCACCTCAGCACGTCTCTGATGATGACGAAACACAGGTGCCAACTGCTGCGTCTTTCTGCAGTGTGCAGACTGAACAGGAGGTCAGGGATCAAGACTGGGTGGAAGACGATGCAGGGTACGATGAGGTTCTAGACCCCACATGGAATGAAGGTCGTGCCACTGACTTTCACAGTTCGGAGGAAGAGGCAGTGGTGAGACCGAGCCAACAGCGTAGCAAAAGACAAAGAGGGAGCAGTGGGCAAAATAAGAACACCTGCCGCCAAGAGACTCCGCCTGCTACTGACCGCCGCCATCTGGGACCGAGCACCCCAAAGGCAGCTTCAAGGAGTTCCCTGGCATGGCACTTCTTTAAACAATGTGCTGACGACAAGACCCGAGTGGTTTGCACGCTGTGCCATCAGAGCCTGAAGCGAGGCATTAACGTTCTGAACCTTAGCACAACCTGCATGACCAGGCACCTGCATGCAAAGCATGAACTGCAGTGGAGTAAACACCTTAAAAACAAGGAAGTCACTCAGGCTCCCCCTGCTACCTCTTCTGCTGCTGCCGCCTCGGCCTCTTCTGCTGCTGCCGCCGCCTCGGCCTCTTCCTCCGCCTCTGGAGGAACGTTGGCACCTGCCGCCCAGCAAACATGGGATGTACCACCAACACCACCACCTGCGTCACCAAGCATCTCAACCATGTCACACGGCAGCGTTCAGCTCTCCATCTCACAAACATTTGAGAGAAAGCGTAAATTCCCACCTAGCCACCCTCGATCCCTGGCCCTGAATGCCAGCATTTCTAAACTACTGGCCTATGAAATGCTGTCATTTAGGCTGGTGGACACAGACAGCTTCAAACAGCTCATGTCGCTTGCTGTCCCACAGTATGTTGTTCCCAGCCGGCACTACTTCTCCAAGAGAGCCGTGCCTTCCCTGCACAACCAAGTGTCCGATAAAATCAAGTGTGCACTGCGCAACGCCATCTGTGGCAAGGTCCACCTAACCACAGATACGTGGACCAGTAAGCACGGCCAGGGACGCTATATCTCCCTAACTGCACACTGTATATCTCCCTAACTGGAGATGTAGTGGCGGCTGGGCCCCAGGCGGAGAGCTGTTTGGCGCACGTCCTTCCGCCGCCAAGGATCGCAGGGCAACATTCTTTGCCTCCTGTCTCCTCCTCCTCCTACTCAGCTTCCTCCTCCTCTTCTTCCACCTGCTCATCCAGTCAGCCACACACCTTCACCACCAACTTCAGCACAGCCCGGGGTAAACGTCAGCAGGCCGTTCTGAAAATGTTTGGGGGACAGGCCCCACACCGCACAGGAGTTGTGGCGGGGTATAGAACAACAGACCGACGAGTGGTTGCTGCCGGTGAGCCTCAAGCCCGGCCTGGTGGTGTGCGATAATGGGCGAAATCTCGTTGCAGCTCTGGGACTAGCCGGTTTGACGCACATCCCTTGCCTGGCGCATGTGCTGAATTTGGTGGTGCAGAAGTTCATTCGCAACTACCCCGACATGTCAGAGCTGCTGCATAAAGTGCGGGCCGTCTGTTCCAGCTTCCGGCGTTCACACCCTGCTGCTGCACGCCTGTCTGCGCTACAGCGTAACTTCGGCCTTCCCGCTCACCGCCTCATATGCGATGTGCCCACCAGGTGGAACTCCACCTTGCACATGCTGGACAGACTGTGCGAGCAGCAAGAGGCCATAGTGGAGTTTCAGCTGCAGCACGCAAGGGTCAGTCACACTGCGGAACAGCACCACTTCACCACCAATGACTGGGCCTCCATGCGAGACCTGTGTGCCCTGTTGCGCTGTTTCGAGTACTCCACCAACATGGCCAGTGGCGATGACGCCGTTATCAGCGTTACAATACCACTTCTATGTCTCCTTGAGAAAACACTTAGGGCGATGATGGAAGAGGAGGTGGCCCAGGAGGAAGAGGAGGAAGAGGGGTCATTTTTAGCACTTTCAGGCCAGTCTCTTCGAAGTGACTCAGAGGGAGGTTTTTTGCAACAGCAGAGGCCAGGTACAAATGTGGCCAGACAGGGCCCACTACTGGAGGACGAGGATGAGGAGGAGGTGGAGGAGGATGAGGATGAAGCATGTTCACAGCGGGGTGGCACCCAAAGCAGCTCGGGCCCATCACTGGTGCATGGGTGGGGGGAAACACAGGACGATGACGATACGCCTCCCACAGAGGACAGCTTGTCCTTACCTCTGGGCAGCCTGGCACACATGAGCGACTACATGCTGCAGTGCCTGCGCAACGACAGCAGAGTTGCCCACATTTTAAAGTGTGCGGACTACTGGGTTGCCACCCTGCTGGATCCCCGGTACAAAGACAATGTGCCCACCTTACTTCCTACACTGGAGCGTGATAGGAAGATGCGCGAGTACAAGCGCACGTTGGTAGACACGCTACTGAGAGCATTCCCAAATGTCACAGGGGAACCAGTGGAAGCCCAAGGCGAAGGCAGAGGAGGAGCAAGAGGTCGCCAACGCAGCTGTGTCACGGCCAGCTCCTCTGAGGGCAGGGTTAGCATGGCAGAGATGTGGAAAAGTTTTGTCACCACGCCACAGCTAATTGCACCACCACCTGATACGGAACGTGTTAGCAGGAGGCAACATTTCACTAACATGGTGGAACAGTACCTGTGCACACCCCTCCACGTACTGACTGATGGTTCGGCCCCATTCAACTTCTGGGTCTCCAAATTGTCCACGTGGCCAGAGCTAGCCTTTTATGCCTTGGAGGTGCTGGCCTGCCCGGCGGCCAGCGTTTTGTCTGAACGTGTATTCAGCACGGCAGGGGGCGTCATTACAGACAAACGCAGCCGCCTGTCTACAGCCAATGTGGACAAGCTGACGTTCATAAAAATGAACCAGGCATGGATCCCACAGGACCTGTCCATCCCTTGTGCAGATTAGATATTAACTACCTCCCCTTAACAATATATTATTCTACTCCAGGGCACTTCCTCATTCAATCCTATTTTTATTTTCATTTTACCATTATATTGCGGGGCAACCCAAAGTTGAATGAACCTCTCCTCTGTCTGGGTGCCGGGGCCTAAATGTGTGACAGTGGCCTGTTCCAGTGGTGGGTGACGTGAAGCCTGATTCTCTGCTATGACATGAAGACTGATTCTGTGCTGACATGAAGCCAGATTCTCTGTTACGCGACCTCTCTCCTCCGCCTGGGTGCCTGGGTCTAAATATGTGAGAGTGGCCTGTTCCAGTGGTGGGTGACGTGAAGCCTGATTCTCTGCTATGACATGAAGACTGATTCTGTGCTGACATGAAGCCAGATTCTCTGTTACGGGACCTCTCTCCTTTGTCTGGGTGCCGGGGCCTAAATATGTGACAGTGGCCTGTTCCAGTGGTGGGTGACGTTGAGCCTGATTCTCTGCTATGACATGAAGACTGATTCTGTGCTGACATGAAGTCAGATTCTCTGTTACGCGACCTCTCTCCTCTGCCTGGGTGCCTGGGCCTAAATATGTGACAGTGGCCTGTTCCAGTGGTGGGTGACGTGAAGCCTGATTCTCTGCTATGACATGAAGACTGATTCTGTGCTGACATGAAGCCAGATTCTCTGTTACGGGACCTCTCTCCTCTGTCTGGGTGCCGGGGCCTAAATATGTGACAGTGTCCTGTTCCAGTGGTGGGTGACGTGAAGCCTGATTCTCTGCTATGACATGAAGACTGATTCTCTGCTGACATGAAGCCTGAATCTCTGTTATGGGACCTCTCTCCTCTGCCTGGGTGCCTGGGCCTAAATATGTGACAGTGGCCTGTTCCAGTGGTGGGTGACGTGAAGCCTGATTCTCTGCTATGACATGAAGACTGATTCTGTGCTGACATAAAGCTAGATTCTCTGTTACGGGACCTCTCTCCTCTGTCTGGGTGCCAGGGCCTAAATGTGTGACAGTGGCCTGTTCCAGTGGTGGGTGACGTGAAGCCTGATTCTCTGCTATGACATGAAGACTGATTCTGTGCTGACATGAAGCCAGATTCTCTGTTACGGGACCTCTCTCCTCTGTCTGGGTGCCTGGGCCTAAATATGTGACAGTGGCCTGTTCCAGTGGTGGGTGACGCGAAGCCTGATTCTCTGCTATGACATGAAGACTGATTCTGTGCTGACATGAAGCCAGATTCTCTGTTATGGGACCTCTCTCCTCTGTCTGGGTGCCTGGGCCTAAATATGTGACAGTGGCCTGTTCCAGTGGTGGGTGACGTGAAGCCTGATTCTCTGCTATGACATGAAGACTGATTCTCTGCTGACATGAAGCCTGAATCTCTGTTATGGGACCTCTCTCCTCTGCCTGGGTGCCTGGGCCTAAATATGTGACAGTGGCCTGTTCTAGTGGTGGGTGACGTGAAGCCTGATTCTCTGCTATGACATGAAGACTGATTCTCTGCTGACATGAAGCCTGAATCTCTGTTATGGGACCTCTCTCCTCTGCCTGGGTGCCTGGGCCTAAATATGTGACAGTGGCCTGTTCCAGTGGTGGGTGACGTGAAGCCTGATTCTCTGCTATGACATGCAGACTGATTCTCTGCTGACATGAAGCCAGATTCTCTGTTTGGGGACCTCTCTCCTCTGCCTGGGTGCCTGGGCCTAAATATCTGACAATGGACTGTTCCAGTGTTGGGTGACGTAAAGCCTGATTCTCTGCTATGACATGCAGACTGATTCTCTGCTGACATGAAGCCAGATTCTCTGTTACGGGACCTCTCTCCTCTGCCTGGGTCCCGGGGCCTAAATATATGACAATGGACTGTTACAGTGGTGGGTGACGTGAAGCCAGATTCTCTGCTATGGCATGAAGACTGATTCTCTGCTGACATGAAGCCAGATTCTCTGCTATGGGACCTCTCTCCAATTGATATTGGTTTATTTTTATATATTTTATTTTTATTTTAATTCATTTACCTATCCACATTTGTTTGCAGGGGATTTACCTACATGTTTCTGCCTTTTGCAGCCCTGTAGCTCTTTCCTGGGCTGTTTTACAGCCTTTTTAGTGCCGAAAAGTTCGGGTCTTCATTGACTTCAATGGGGTTCGGGTTCGGGACGAAGTTCGGGTCGGGTTCGGATCCCGAACCCGAACATTTCCGGGAAGTTCGGCCGAACTTCTCGAACCCGAACATCCAGGTATTTGCTCAACTCTATCCGAAACAACTCTCAAGAAATTCACAATTTACTCATCTCTATGTAAGCACATAGTTGGGATTGGCTGTATAGCAGCTTACTTTTAATAGATTAGTAATAAAGAGTTGATTTTGAAATTTCAGGATGTGATAGACTAATTTTTATTTATACTAAGATATATATCTACTGAACAACTTAGAGACTCTATACTGTGATGAAAATACAGTGCTATGGAAAAATGCAACAAAGTAAAATACAGGGAGTGCAGAATTATTAGGCAAGTTGTATTTTTGAGGATTAATTTTATTATTGAACAACAACCATGTTCTCAATGAACCCAAAAAACTCATTAATATCAAAGCTGAATATTTTTGGAAGTAGTTTTTAGTTTGTTTTTAGTTTTAGCTATTTTAGGGGGATATCTGTGTGTGCAGGTGACTATTACTGTGCATAATTATTAGGCAACTTAACAAAAAACAAATATATACCCATTTCAATTATTTATTTTTACCAGTGAAACCAATATAACATCTCAACATTCACAAATATACATTTCTGACATTCAAAAACAAAACAAAAACAAATCAGTGACCAATATAGCCACCTTTCTTTGCAAGGACACTCAAAAGCCTGCCATCCATGGATTCTGTCAGTGTTTTGATCTGTTCACCATCAACATTGCGTGCAGCAGCAACCACAGCCTCCCAGACACTGTTCAGAGAGGTGTACTGTTTTCCCTCCTTGTAAATCTCACATTTGATGATGGACCACAGGTTCTCAATGGGGTTCAGATCAGGTGAACAAGGAGGCCATGTCATTAGATTTTCTTCTTTTATACCCTTTCTTGCCAGCCACGCTGTGGAGTACTTGGACGCGTGTGATGGAGCATTGTCCTGCATGAAAATCATGTTTTTCTTGAAGGATGCAGACTTCTTCCTGTACCACTGCTTGAAGAAGGTGTCTTCCAGAAACTGGCAGTAGGACTGGGAGTTGAGCTTGACTCCATCCTCAACCCGAAAAGGCCCCACAAGCTCATCTTTGATGATACCAGCCCAAACCAGTACTCCACCTCCACCTTGCTGGCGTCTGAGTCGGACTGGAGCTCTCTGCCCTTTACCAATCCAGCTACGGGCCCATCCATCTGGCCCATCAAGACTCACTCTCATTTCATCAGTCCATAAAACCTTAGAATAATCAGTCTTGAGATATTTCTTGGCCCAGTCTTGACGTTTCAGCTTGTGTGTCTTGTTCAGTGGTGGTCGTCTTTCAACCTTTCTTACCTTGGCCATGTCTCTGAGTATTGCACACCTTGTGCTTTTGGGCACTCCAGTGATGTTGCAGCTCTGAAATATGGCCAAACTGGTGGCAAGTGGCAGCTTGCCATTCTCAAAATTAGTAGTTTCTGCTATATCAGGCATACTTTAAATCTTTCCCAAAAAGGATATCTTAGATTGAAGGTGCTGATAGTGTCATTCTGAAAAACTTAACACACACGCTACAGTGCAGATACAAGTCTAATTCTGTGATTAAAGGTATATCTGTCACACAGCGCGTAAAAAATAGGCCTGACATTTCTATTCAACCAAATCTGTACTGTTTTAGCTGGTCAAATTATTTGTAGTGACCGTAAAAGCACAGTTTTTGTTCTGGGTTGAAAAACTATTCCCAAATTTGCCATTCTCAAAATTAGTAGTTTCTGCTATATCAGGCCTACTTTAAATCTATCCCAAAAAGGATATCTTAGATTGAAGGTGCTGATAGTGTCATTCTGAAAAACTTAACACACACGCTACAGTGCAGATACAAGTCTAATTCTGTGATTAAAGGTATATCTGTCACACAGCGCGTAAAAAATAGGCCTGACATTTCTATTCAACCAAATCTGTACTGTTTTAGCTGGTCAAATTATTTGTAGTGACCGTAAAAGCACAGTTTTTGTTCTGGGTTGAAAAACTATTCCCAAATTTGCCATTCTCAAAATTAGTAGTTTCTGCTATATCAGGCCTACTTTAAATCTATCCCAAAAAGGATATCTTAGATTGAAGGTGCTGATAGTGTCATTCTGAAAAACTTAACACACACGCTACAGTGCAGATACAAGTCTAATTCTGTGATTAAAGGTATATCTGTCACACAGCGCGTAAAAAATAGGCCTGACATTTCTATTCAACCAAATCTGTACTGTTTTAGCTGGTCAAATTATTTGTAGTGACCGTAAAAGCACAGTTTTTGTTCTGGGTTGAAAAACTATTCCCAAATTTGCCATTCTCAAAATTAGTAGTTTCTGCTATATCAGGCCTACTTTAAATCTATCCCAAAAAGGATATCTTAGATTGAAGGTGCTGATAGTGTCATTCTGAAAAACTTAACACACACGCTACAGTGCAGATACAAGTCTAATTCTGTGATTAAAGGTATATCTGTCACACAGCACGTAAAAAATAGGCCTCACATTTATATTCAACCATATCTGTCATTACTTGTGTGCCTGTATTAGTGTAATACGGTACCTAAATAGATAGCCAGACAGTGTTAGGTGTCTGTAAAAAAAGGCCTGAATTTTAATTCAATACATTGGCCCGAATAATATTTTTCTTACTGTGGTGAACGGTAACAATGAGGAAAACAACTAGTAAGGGACGCGGACGTGGACATGGTCGTGGTGGTGTTAGTGGACCCTCTGGTGCTGGGAGAGGACGTGGCCGTTCTGCCACAACCACACGTCCTAGTGTACCAACTAGCTCAGGTCCCAGTAGCCGCCAGAATTTACAGGGATATTTGGTGGGGCCCAATGCCGTTCTAAGGATGGTAAGGCCTGAGCAGGTACAGGCATTAGTCAATTGGGTGGCCGACAGTGCATCCAGCACGTTCACATTATCTCCCACCCAGTCTTCTGCAGAAAGCGCACAGATGGCGCATGAAAACCAAGCCCATCAGTCTGTCACATCACCCCCATGCATATCAGGGAAACTGTCTGAGTCTCAAGTTATGCAGCAGTCTCTTATGCTGTTTGAAGACTCTGCTGCCAGGGTTTCCCAAGGGCATCCACCTAGCCCTTCCCCAAGGGTGGAAGAGATAGAATGCACTAACGCACAACCACTTATGTTTCCTGATGATGAGGACATGGGAATACCACCTCAGCACGTCTCTGATGATGACGAAACACAGGTGCCAACTGCTGCGTCTTTCTGCAGTGTGCAGACTGAACAGGAGGTCAGGGATCAAGACTGGGTGGAAGACGATGCAGGGTACGATGAGGTTCTAGACCCCACATGGAATGAAGGTCGTGCCACTGACTTTCACAGTTCGGAGGAAGAGGCAGTGGTGAGACCGAGCCAACAGCGTAGCAAAAGACAAAGAGGGAGCAGTGGGCAAAATAAGAACACCTGCCGCCAAGAGACTCCGCCTGCTACTGACCGCCGCCATCTGGGACCGAGCACCCCAAAGGCAGCTTCAAGGAGTTCCCTGGCATGGCACTTCTTTAAACAATGTGCTGACGACAAGACCCGAGTGGTTTGCACGCTGTGCCATCAGAGCCTGAAGCGAGGCATTAACGTTCTGAACCTTAGCACAACCTGCATGACCAGGCACCTGCATGCAAAGCATGAACTGCAGTGGAGTAAACACCTTAAAAACAAGGAAGTCACTCAGGCTCCCCCTGCTACCTCTTCTGCTGCTGCCGCCTCGGCCTCTTCTGCTGCTGCCGCCGCCTCGGCCTCTTCCTCCGCCTCTGGAGGAACGTTGGCACCTGCCGCCCAGCAAACATGGGATGTACCACCAACACCACCACCTGCGTCACCAAGCATCTCAACCATGTCACACGGCAGCGTTCAGCTCTCCATCTCACAAACATTTGAGAGAAAGCGTAAATTCCCACCTAGCCACCCTCGATCCCTGGCCCTGAATGCCAGCATTTCTAAACTACTGGCCTATGAAATGCTGTCATTTAGGCTGGTGGACACAGACAGCTTCAAACAGCTCATGTCGCTTGCTGTCCCACAGTATGTTGTTCCCAGCCGGCACTACTTCTCCAAGAGAGCCGTGCCTTCCCTGCACAACCAAGTGTCCGATAAAATCAAGTGTGCACTGCGCAACGCCATCTGTGGCAAGGTCCACCTAACCACAGATACGTGGACCAGTAAGCACGGCCAGGGACGCTATATCTCCCTAACTGCACACTGTATATCTCCCTAACTGTAAATGTAGTGGCGGCTGGGCCCCAGGCGGAGAGCTGTTTGGCGCACGTCCTTCCGCCGCCAAGGATCGCAGGGCAACATTCTTTGCCTCCTGTCTCCTCCTCCTCCTACTCAGCTTCCTCCTCCTCTTCTTCCACCTGCTCATCCAGTCAGCCACACACCTTCACCACCAACTTCAGCACAGCCCGGGGTAAACGTCAGCAGGCCGTTCTGAAAATGTTTGGGGGACAGGCCCCACACCGCACAGGAGTTGTGGCGGGGTATAGAACAACAGACCGACGAGTGGTTGCTGCCGGTGAGCCTCAAGCCCGGCCTGGTGGTGTGCGATAATGGGCGAAATCTCGTTGCAGCTCTGGGACTAGCCGGTTTGACGCACATCCCTTGCCTGGCGCATGTGCTGAATTTGGTGGTGCAGAAGTTCATTCGCAACTACCCCGACATGTCAGAGCTGCTGCATAAA
Organism: Bufo bufo; assembly: GCF_905171765.1. Taxonomy (NCBI): domain Eukaryota; kingdom Metazoa; phylum Chordata; class Amphibia; order Anura; family Bufonidae; genus Bufo; species Bufo bufo. The sequence continues at coordinate 210,984,928 of NC_053389.1, forward strand.
GTGCGGGCCGTCTGTTCCAGCTTCCGGCGTTCACACCCTGCTGCTGCACGCCTGTCTGCGCTACAGCGTAACTTCGGCCTTCCCGCTCACCGCCTCATATGCGATGTGCCCACCAGGTGGAACTCCACCTTGCACATGCTGGACAGACTGTGCGAGCAGCAAGAGGCCATAGTGGAGTTTCAGCTGCAGCACGCAAGGGTCAGTCACACTGCGGAACAGCACCACTTCACCACCAATGACTGGGCCTCCATGCGAGACCTGTGTGCCCTGTTGCGCTGTTTCGAGTACTCCACCAACATGGCCAGTGGCGATGACGCCGTTATCAGCGTTACAATACCACTTCTATGTCTCCTTGAGAAAACACTTAGGGCGATGATGGAAGAGGAGGTGGCCCAGGAGGAAGAGGAGGAAGAGGGGTCATTTTTAGCACTTTCAGGCCAGTCTCTTCGAAGTGACTCAGAGGGAGGTTTTTTGCAACAGCAGAGGCCAGGTACAAATGTGGCCAGACAGGGCCCACTACTGGAGGACGAGGATGAGGAGGAGGTGGAGGAGGATGAGGATGAAGCATGTTCACAGCGGGGTGGCACCCAAAGCAGCTCGGGCCCATCACTGGTGCATGGGTGGGGGGAAACACAGGACGATGACGATACGCCTCCCACAGAGGACAGCTTGTCCTTACCTCTGGGCAGCCTGGCACACATGAGCGACTACATGCTGCAGTGCCTGCGCAACGACAGCAGAGTTGCCCACATTTTAAAGTGTGCGGACTACTGGGTTGCCACCCTGCTGGATCCCCGGTACAAAGACAATGTGCCCACCTTACTTCCTACACTGGAGCGTGATAGGAAGATGCGCGAGTACAAGCGCACGTTGGTAGACACGCTACTGAGAGCATTCCCAAATGTCACAGGGGAACCAGTGGAAGCCCAAGGCGAAGGCAGAGGAGGAGCAAGAGGTCGCCAACGCAGCTGTGTCACGGCCAGCTCCTCTGAGGGCAGGGTTAGCATGGCAGAGATGTGGAAAAGTTTTGTCACCACGCCACAGCTAATTGCACCACCACCTGATACGGAACGTGTTAGCAGGAGGCAACATTTCACTAACATGGTGGAACAGTACCTGTGCACACCCCTCCACGTACTGACTGATGGTTCGGCCCCATTCAACTTCTGGGTCTCCAAATTGTCCACGTGGCCAGAGCTAGCCTTTTATGCCTTGGAGGTGCTGGCCTGCCCGGCGGCCAGCGTTTTGTCTGAACGTGTATTCAGCACGGCAGGGGGCGTCATTACAGACAAACGCAGCCGCCTGTCTACAGCCAATGTGGACAAGCTGACGTTCATAAAAATGAACCAGGCATGGATCCCACAGGACCTGTCCATCCCTTGTGCAGATTAGATATTAACTACCTCCCCTTAACAATATATTATTCTACTCCAGGGCACTTCCTCATTCAATCCTATTTTTATTTTCATTTTACCATTATATTGCGGGGCAACCCAAAGTTGAATGAACCTCTCCTCTGTCTGGGTGCCGGGGCCTAAATGTGTGACAGTGGCCTGTTCCAGTGGTGGGTGACGTGAAGCCTGATTCTCTGCTATGACATGAAGACTGATTCTGTGCTGACATGAAGCCAGATTCTCTGTTACGCGACCTCTCTCCTCCGCCTGGGTGCCTGGGCCTAAATATGTGAGAGTGGCCTGTTCCAGTGGTGGGTGACGTGAAGCCTGATTCTCTGCTATGACATGAAGACTGATTCTCTGCTGACATGAAGCCTGAATCTCTGTTATGGGACCTCTCTCCTCTGCCTGGGTGCCTGGGCCTAAATATGTGACAGTGGCCTGTTCCAGTGGTGGGTGACGTTGAGCCTGATTCTCTGCTATGACATGAAGACTGATTCTGTGCTGACATGAAGTCAGATTCTCTGTTACGCGACCTCTCTCCTCTGCCTGGGTGCCTGGGCCTAAATATGTGACAGTGGCCTGTTCCAGTGGTGGGTGACGTGAAGCCTGATTCTCTGCTATGACATGAAGACTGATTCTGTGCTGACATGAAGCCAGATTCTCTGTTACGGGACCTCTCTCCTCTGTCTGGGTGCCGGGGCCTAAATATGTGACAGTGTCCTGTTCCAGTGGTGGGTGACGTGAAGCCTGATTCTCTGCTATGACATGAAGACTGATTCTCTGCTGACATGAAGCCTGAATCTCTGTTATGGGACCTCTCTCCTCTGCCTGGGTGCCTGGGCCTAAATATGTGACAGTGGCCTGTTCCAGTGGTGGGTGACGTGAAGCCTGATTCTCTGCTATGACATGAAGACTGATTCTGTGCTGACATAAAGCTAGATTCTCTGTTACGGGACCTCTCTCCTCTGTCTGGGTGCCAGGGCCTAAATGTGTGACAGTGGCCTGTTCCAGTGGTGGGTGACGTGAAGCCTGATTCTCTGCTATGACATGAAGACTGATTCTGTGCTGACATGAAGCCAGATTCTCTGTTACGGGACCTCTCTCCTCTGTCTGGGTGCCTGGGCCTAAATATGTGACAGTGGCCTGTTCCAGTGGTGGGTGACGCGAAGCCTGATTCTCTGCTATGACATGAAGACTGATTCTGTGCTGACATGAAGCCAGATTCTCTGTTATGGGACCTCTCTCCTCTGTCTGGGTGCCTGGGCCTAAATATGTGACAGTGGCCTGTTCCAGTGGTGGGTGACGTGAAGCCTGATTCTCTGCTATGACATGAAGACTGATTCTCTGCTGACATGAAGCCTGAATCTCTGTTATGGGACCTCTCTCCTCTGCCTGGGTGCCTGGGCCTAAATATGTGACAGTGGCCTGTTCCAGTGGTGGGTGACGTGAAGCCTGATTCTCTGCTATGACATGAAGACTGATTCTCTGCTGACATGAAGCCTGAATCTCTGTTATGGGACCTCTCTCCTCTGCCTGGGTGCCTGGGCCTAAATATGTGACAGTGGCCTGTTCCAGTGGTGGGTGACGTGAAGCCTGATTCTCTGCTATGACATGCAGACTGATTCTCTGCTGACATGAAGCCAGATTCTCTGTTTGGGGACCTCTCTCCTCTGCCTGGGTGCCTGGGCCTAAATATCTGACAATGGACTGTTCCAGTGTTGGGTGACGTAAAGCCTGATTCTCTGCTATGACATGCAGACTGATTCTCTGCTGACATGAAGCCAGATTCTCTGTTACGGGACCTCTCTCCTCTGCCTGGGTCCCGGGGCCTAAATATATGACAATGGACTGTTACAGTGGTGGGTGACGTGAAGCCAGATTCTCTGCTATGGCATGAAGACTGATTCTCTGCTGACATGAAGCCAGATTCTCTGCTATGGGACCTCTCTCCAATTGATATAAATTTGGATAGAACCGGCACTCAAAACAATTGGAATAAGCGTGGAAGTAAATTAAAATTATTTATTAAACAGTAAGCATAAGTTATGCTATATTCTGTGTACATCAGAGTACAAATTCATAAAAATGACATAAAAAACATAAAAATATATATATACCAAATATATATCTCCAATATAGAGGGGTCTCAAATGCTGGGCACAGCAGACTGCATCCGTGTCCCTCCCAGTTGGGTAGGGCTATTAGATCGCAGGCGTCTATGCCAAGGCAGAATATTTGAGATATACACCGTGGTACATAGCATAAAATACTATATTTGAGGGGATTCAATGGCAGGTATCCCACATAATCCTAATTGCATAAATTGCTCCAACGTGTAGGGTAGGGAATCTAAGATAGTCAGATGTGGTCTATATTTTGGACCATGAATGGATCATCCAGCACCTGTAACAGTCTCAGATTCAAAGTCACTTGTCCAGCACGTCTTCCTCAGTGGGTACCCACTTACCCACTGAGGAAGAGATAAGGTATCTCGAAACGCGTCTGGGCGTATTACCTGTGAAAGAATCATCTCAGCAGTACATGGCCATGTACTAAAAGGACGGAGAGAATATATCCACCTATAGAAGATCTGCAAGTGTTGTAAGACTCACTGAAGCGTAACAGCTGAAATAGCTAACACAGGTCCAACACAGGTCTCTCGCGAGAGTAGAGACGGGATCCTACTACTAACCGGATCCAACACAAACAGAGCGGAGAAAAAGCTGAAGCGTGGGACGCCACGGTAGAAATTCCGCCGCAGATCCAATTGAGTGATCCTATACGGAGACACAGTGAGTAACACTTAGTTCAGAGGAACTACACCGATTCTCTGCATGAGAGACAGCACAGGCACTGTGATTACAGACGTGCTGGACAAGTGACTTTGAATCTGAGACTGTTACAGGTGCTGGATGATCCATTCATGGTCCAAAATATAGACCACATCTGACTATCTTAGATTCCCTACCCTACACGTTGGAGCAATTTATGCAATTAGGATTATGTGGGATACCTGCCATTGAATCCCCTCAAATATAGTATTTTATGCTATGTACCACGGTGTATATCTCAAATATTCTGCCTTGGCATAGACGCCTGCGATCTAATAGCCCTACCCAACTGGGAGGGACACGGATGCAGTCTGCTGTGCCCAGCATTTGAGACCCCTCTATATTGGAGATATATATTTGGTATATATATATTTTTATGTTTTTTATGTCATTTTTATGAATTTTTACTCTGATGTACACAGAATATAGCATAACTTATGCTTACTGTTTAATAAATAATTTTAATTTACTTCCACGCTTATTCCAATTGTTTTGAGTGCCGGTTCTATCCAAATTTATATCTATCTACCAGAACTAAGGGGTGTTTTTTGAACCTGTGCACCTGTCGTGACAAATCAGAGTGAGCCACCTGCTTAGCATTTTCTGTATACTATTGCTTCTCTCCAATTGATATTGGTTTATTTTTATATATTTTATTTTTATTTTAATTCATTTACCTATCCACATTTGTTTGCAGGGGATTTACCTACATGTTTCTGCCTTTTGCAGCCCTGTAGCTTTTTCCTGGGCTGTTTTACAGCCTTTTTAGTGCCGAAAAGTTCGGGTCTTCATTGACTTCAATGGGGTTCGGGTTCGGGACGAAGTTCGGGTCGGGTTCGGATCCCGAACCCGAACATTTCCGGGAAGTTCGGCCGAACTTCTCGAACCCGAACATCCAGGTATTTGCTCAACTCTATCCGAAACAACTCTCAAGAAATTCACAATTTACTCATCTCTATGTAAGCACATAGTTGGGATTGGCTGTATAGCAGCTTACTTTTAATAGATTAGTAATAAAGAGTTGATTTTGAAATTTCAGGATGTGATAGACTAATTTTTATTTATACTAAGATATATATCTACTGAACAACTTAGAGACTCTATACTGTGATGAAAATACAGTGCTATGGAAAAATGCAACAAAGTAAAATACAGGGAGTGCAGAATTATTAGGCAAGTTGTATTTTTGAGGATTAATTTTATTATTGAACAACAACCATGTTCTCAATGAACCCAAAAAACTCATTAATATCAAAGCTGAATATTTTTGGAAGTAGTTTTTAGTTTGTTTTTAGTTTTAGCTATTTTAGGGGGATATCTGTGTGTGCAGGTGACTATTACTGTGCATAATTATTAGGCAACTTAACAAAAAACAAATATATACCCATTTCAATTATTTATTTTTACCAGTGAAACCAATATAACATCTCAACATTCACAAATATACATTTCTGACATTCAAAAACAAAACAAAAACAAATCAGTGACCAATATAGCCACCTTTCTTTGCAAGGACACTCAAAAGCCTGCCATCCATGGATTCTGTCAGTGTTTTGATCTGTTCACCATCAACATTGCGTGCAGCAGCAACCACAGCCTCCCAGACACTGTTCAGAGAGGTGTACTGTTTTCCCTCCTTGTAAATCTCACATTTGATGATGGACCACAGGTTCTCAATGGGGTTCTGATCAGGTGAACAAGGAGGCCATGTCATTAGATTTTCTTCTTTTATACCCTTTCTTGCCAGCCACGCTGTGGAGTACTTGGACGCGTGTGATGGAGCATTGTCCTGCATGAAAATCATGTTTTTCTTGAAGGATGCAGACTTCTTCCTGTACCACTGCTTGAAGAAGGTGTCTTCCAGAAACTGGCAGTAGGACTGGGAGTTGAGCTTGACTCCATCCTCAACCCGAAAAGGCCCCACAAGCTCATCTTTGATGATACCAGCCCAAACCAGTACTCCACCTCCACCTTGCTGGCGTCTGAGTCGGACTGGAGCTCTCTGCCCTTTACCAATCCAGCCACGGGCCCATCCATCTGGCCCATCAAGACTCACTCTCATTTCATCAGTCCATAAAACCTTAGAATAATCAGTCTTGAGATATTTCTTGGCCCAGTCTTGACGTTTCAGCTTGTGTGTCTTGTTCAGTGGTGGTCGTCTTTCAGCCTTTCTTACCTTGGCCATGTCTCTGAGTATTGCACACCTTGTGCTTTTGGGCACTCCAGTGATGTTGCAGCTCTGAAATATGGCCAAACTGGTGGCAAGTGGCATCTTGGCAGCTGCACGCTTGACTTTTCTCAGTTCATGGGCAGTTATTTTGTGCCTTGGTTTTTCCACGCGCTTCTTGCGACCCTGTTGACTATTTTGAATGAAACGCTTGATTGTTCGATGATCACGCTTCAGAAGCTTTGCAATTTTAAGAGTGCTACATCCCTCTGCAAGATATCTCACTATTTTTGACTTTTCTGAGCCTGTCAAGTCCTTCTTTTGACCCATTTTGCCAAAGGAAAGGAAGTTGCCTAATAATTATGCACACCTGATATAGGGTGTTGATGTCATTAGACCACACCCCTTCTCATTACAGAGATGCACATCACCTAATATGCTTAATTGGTAGTAGGCTTTCGAGCCTATACAGCTTGGAGTAAGACAACATGCATAAAGAGGATGATGTGGTCAAAATACTCATTTGCCTAATAATTCTGCACGCAGTGTACTTTTAAAAATAGTATTAATAGTATTTTTAACATTTAACAAAATGAAAAGTAAATGAAGAAAAGAGAACTTTAACTCAAATCAGTATTTGGCATGACCACCCTTTGCCAAAACAGCATCAATTCTTTTAGGTACAACTGCTCACAGTTTTTGAAGGAATTTGGCAAGGAGGTTGCTCCGAAAATCTTGGAGAACTAACGACAGATCGTTTGTGGATGTAGGCTTTCTCAAATTCTTTTGTCTATTAATGTAAGCCCAGACAGACTTGATGTTGTTGAGATCAGGGCTCTGTGGGGGCATATCATCGCTTCCAGGACTCGAAGAAGATCGTTCAACAAGACACAAGGTAGTTATAGTGCATCAACCAACACTCACCCAGGCAAAGATTACAAAGCAAACAGAGGTGTCAAATATGCTGTTCAAGCTCTTTTAAAGAAGCACAAAGAAACAGGCAATGCTGAGGACAGTAGAACTGGAAATGAAACTGGACAGGTACTGGAAATGAAAGAGAAATCATGCTTGCTTTCTTTCTAAATCAAAAGATGTCCAGCAGTGCCATCAGTTTACAACTGGCAGAAACCAGTGGGACCTAGGTACACCCATTTACTGTTCACTGTTTGGAGAGGTCTGGCCAGAAGTGGTGTTTAAAGGATAATTGTGGCCAAAAAGCCATAACTTTGACGTGGAAACAAGGCCAACCAACATAACTGTGGATGAAAATGTAGGATCTGAAGTGTGGAAAATAGCAGCAGGTTGTCATGTTCTAGCGAGGGTCCCACAAACCCCTAGAACATCTCAAACAAACAAATACAAGGCAAGCAATCAGACAAATAAGGCAAGGACCAATACTTTCTTCACAGAGATCAAGAGACGACAGTAAACTGGACCAGCAGGTAAGGGACCAGTGGCACGTAATAGCACTGGACATGCAGAGTTAGTCCGTGGGTAAGCAGACAGAGCTGCACACAAGACATAGAACCAGACTAGCAGGTGGCTATTCCCCATGCAGAGTTAGTCCATGGGCGAACAGACAGCTGCACCCCAAAACACGGAACCAGGCAAGGAGACCTTGATGTTTCACTAGGTCACCACACAAACAGGGCAGATGGAATATCTCCAGGTCAGGTGCATAGCTCCTTAACCCAGCAAAGCTGGAGACAGATTGACCTCAAACCCACAGCACACAGGATGTTATAGCAGGGTAACAAGGTCATCTGACACCTAGCAGACACACCCAGACCAGACTATTAACCCCACCAGAACCGAGACAACATGGAGGAGAGCATGCCTACTCAAGTGGCTGTTCAAACACAGGTTGCTGCAACCACACATAGGTCATAGCAACCAGCCTACATGGAATCCACCGCAACCAGTACGCCAGAGAGCTACTAAAGTGGGTACGTACGGAAAATTTTTAAATGTTTGGCTGTAACAGAAGGCAGTTTGTTTGCTGAAAGGCTGGAGAGCGGTGCAATAATGAGTGTCGCAGGCAACAGTGTAGCGTGGTGGAGGTTCCTTGCAAGTTTGGGACTGCATTTCAGTAAATTAAGTTGGTGATTTGGTCAGTATTAAAGGGGTCGTCCAGGTTAGGCTCTACTCCCATTTTTATCCCTCCTAAAAAAGCCTTTGCCCTGCGCTATTCTGGCAGAGTAAAGGAGAGCATCAGAGAATGACTGCTCATATCAGGGGGGCTGCCTGGGTGAAAATCAGGGTATGTCCGGGTTCAACTCTGAACTCAGACAACCCCTTTAATAGTGTCCTCAATACTGAGCAATACAGACAGATACTTATTAATCAGGTAGTATCATCAGGGAGGCTTTTGGTTGGCCCCAAACTCATTCTGCAGCAGAACAATAACCCCAAACTTCTAATCTTATTAAGAACAATCTTCAGCGTAAAAAAGAACAAGGAATGCTGGTGATGACATGACTCCACAGTGCCCTGACTTCAGAATCATTGAGTCTGTCTGGGATTACATGAAGAGACAGAAGGATTCAGGCAAGGCTATATCCATACAAGATCTGTGGTTAGTTTTCCAAGATTTCTGGAATAAATTCCATGCTGAGTTATAAAACTGTGTTTAAGTTTACTTTCGAAAGCAAAGGGTGGTGACACAAAATATTGATTTGATTTTGATTTTTTATTCAATTTACATTTTGTAAATTTATAAAAAATAAACTATTATCACTTCTGTTATTCCAATGCATTCTTTCCCCCACCTGCCTTAAACTTCTGCACAGTGCTGTATATCTTTAATTTTAAGGATGAACAATTAATTTGTACAGTATTCAACAAGTGTGACTCTAAGCATCATTCATGTGTACGAGCAGTCTCCTGCAAACAGACCTGTAAACAAGCTGGTACAAGCACAGCCTCTTCATTATGACCTTCAGCTATACATAATTTCCATAAATCTATGCATAAATTAAGTGTCAGCTTTGGAAATGAGTATTAAAGTGCTCTCTCCTGAAATGACTACATTCTGAGTATTCCCAGAGGACAGCTGAGCATTGCATCAACTGGCAGTATTTTAACCACTGTAGATTCTTAAAGGAGTACTCCCAGAAAAAAAAAATGAAATACTAAAATTCCTACATATTTTTTTTTATTTGTCTAAGGGGGTAATCTTTAGCTGAATCAAAATGGCTGCTGTCAAGTTAGTAAACACAAAACTCATCTTAAATATACAGCAAGACAGGTTGCAGAATAGAGAGCCTAAGACCTGCCTAAGTCCTCTACCCTACTCTTGCTGTCAGTTATCAGGAACATGAAGCCTCTATCTACTTGACAAAGAGAATGTATGTCATGTGCCGGGGGTCCAAGGCAGACCTCCGGGACATCAGGGAACCGGGATACAGGTAAGGCCTACTGCACACTACGTAGGTGGCCCGTTGCCGTATTGCGGACTGCATATGCGGATCTGCAATACACGGGCACCAATCCGTGTGCATTCCACATCACGGATGCGGACCCATTGACTTGAATGGGTCCGCAAATCTGGAGATGCGGAACGGAAGCACAGAACGGAACACTACACAAGCACTACGGAGTGCTTCTGTGGGGTTCCGTTTTGCAAAAAGATAGAACTTGCTCTATCTTTTTGCGAAACAGACAGATGCTGACCCAGTCAAGTTGAATGGGTCTGGATCCGTCTCGGCGGCCGCACAGAGGTTGCAAATTGCGGTCCCCAATGCACGGAACAAATACATTTGTGTGCAGAAGGCCTAAAACAGACCAGCAGCAACATATAGCAGGTGCTGCAACAACACATACAGACGTACGCACAGACGCACTACATGGAACAGTGGGTGTGGACCCACTGTTCCACTGACTGGCAATACTCTGGAGGGGCGTGACTAAGCAACACCTGGTATTCACTAGAGCCTCAGATGATGAGGATAGGCTTGGGCCGAAGGTAGTTGCCAGAGTCAGTGGCAGCTAGTCCAGACAGACCAGGAGGTACCTGAATTAGGTACTGGCAGGAAGCATAAACCTACGGGCACAGACAGAGATGTAACCAGGAGCAACAGAATACACGGATAGCGACAGAAGCAGTTACAGTACCTGCGCCGCAAGCAATAGAAGCTAAGCGGCCCCAGGCAGAGCTGCACAGAACAGAGAAAGGACATTCCCCCTCTGGGAAACATAGGGAACCCTCTTCCGAAGGCAGGACAGAAAGAACAGGCAGACATGAACAGAACAGGGACAGAAGCCAAAGGCACTACAGGACAGACATGGGACAGGATACATCAGAAGAAGTTAAGCACTGTTAGGCAATCAGATGCAGTTACGCACTGCTAGGCGATACATGGAACAGAACAAGATAACAGACCATAACATGATACATCAGACATGGCAGGTACAGATCAGAACATGACATCAAAACATAATAGAACAGGAACTGGAGAACAGACACATGATGCAAAACCAGGCGACACTACGCAGAAGGGTAGTTGGTAAACCCCCAGAACAGAAGCGAGGTGCTACACCGAGCAGCCACAGACAGGACTCAGGACAGACTGACAAAAACTGACCCCCAGAACCACAGCTCACAGGTCTATATAGCTGGGTAGAGGCACCTGGAAAGTCACACCCAGGCACAACAGACAGGAGGAGTTAACCCCATTAGAAGCGGAGCTAAGAACAACAGGATACACAAGTACAGAACTGGGCTTTGCCCCTGGCAACCGGCATACACGGAAACACCCGCAGCCAGTACGCTAGACTAGAGCCCAACCAACCCGGCACCACAGACAATCAGAAGCATCACGGGGAAACAACCTCCCGTGACACCGCAGAGACGGGGAGAGCAACATACACAGGCGGATCACAACATACCCCGTAGCCAGCATGCAGCCCCTAGCAACCAGCCTGCACAGGAGGCAGCCTGCAGCCAGTATGCAAGAGCACATACAGCCAGCCTACATGGAGAACTGTCACAGTGGACCGCACTGTGACAATGTATAGTATACATATTGCAGCCAAGATACCATCTGAGTTGTGTCTCCATTGGATGCTGTCAAGAAATAGAGCTTGTGAAGATGCAGCTGAAGTGGTAGAGAGCAGTGTCAAAATGCAGGATGCTCTGGGAGATGTAGTTTTCTAACCCGCAGACCCACTTTTCTGTACTTTTGGAAAACTACATCTCCGACAGCAGCCTGCATCACATCCCTCCTCCTTTTACTTCAGCCGTGTTTTGCAAGCTCCGTTCCTTGATAGGATCCAAAGCACATATATACAAGTTAGATGTTAGCTCTCTCTTGCTGGTTTACATAGAAACATAGAAACATAGAATGTGTCGGCAGATAAGAACCATTTGGCCCATCTAGTCTGCCCAATATACTAAATACTATGGATAGCCCCTGGCTTTATCTTATATGAAGGATGGCCTTATGCCTATCCCATGCCTGCTTAAACTCCTTCACTGAATTTGCAGCTACCACTTCTGCAGGAAGGCTATTCCATGCATCCACTACTCTCTCAGTAAAGTAATACTTCCTGATATTACTTTTAAACCTTTGCCCTTCTAATTTAAAACTATGTCCTCTTGTAGCAGTTTTTCTTCTTTTAAATATTCTCTCCTCTTTTACCTTGTTGATTCCCTTTATGTATTTAAAAGTTTCTATCATATCCCCTCTGTCTCGTCTTTCTTCCAAGCTATACATGTTAAGGTCCTTTAACCTCTCCTGGTAAGTTTTATCCTGCAATCCATGTACCAGTTTAGTAGCTCTTCTCTGTACTCTCTCCAAAGTATCAATATCCTTTTGGAGATATGGTCTCCAGTACTGCGCACAATACTCCAAATGAGGTCTCACTAGTGCTCTGTAGAGCGACATGAGCACCTCCCTCTTTCTATTGGTAATGCCTCTCCCTATACACCCAAGCATTCTGCTAGCATTTCCTGCTGCTCTATGACATTGTCTGCCTACCTTAAGTCTTCTGAAATAATGACCCCTAAATCCCTTTCCTCAGATACTGAGGTTAGGACTGTATCACTGATTTTATATTCTGCTCTTGGGTTTTTATGCCCCAGGTGCATTATCTTGCACTTATCAACATAAAATTTTAGTTGCCAGACTTTTGACCATTCCTCTAGTTTTCCTAAATCCTTTTCCATTTGGTGTATCCCTCCAGGAACATCAACCCTGTTACAAATCTTTGTATCATCAGCAAAAAGACACACCTTAACATCGAGGCCTTCTACAATTTCACTGATAAAGATATTAAACAATATGGGTCCCAGAACAAATCCCTGAGGTACCCCACTGGTAACAAGACCATGGTCTAAATATACTCCTTTGACTACAACCCTCTGTTGTCTGTCCCTCAGCCACTGCCTAATCCATTCAACAATATGGGAGTCCAAGCACAAAGACTGCAATTTATTGATAAGCCTTCTATGTGGGACAGTATCAAAAGCCTTACTAAAGTCTAGATAAGCGATGTCTACTGCATCTCCACCATCTATTATTTTAGTCACCCAATAAAAAAAAATCTATAAGATTAGCTTGACATGATCTCCCTGAAGTAAACCCATGCTGTTTTTCATCTTTCAATCCATGGGATTTTAGATGTTCCACAATCCTCTCCTTAAGTATGGTTTCCATTAACCACTTCCCATCTGGGCCATTTGCCTCCTTCATGACCAGGCCTAATTTAGCAAATCTGACATATCTCACTTTATGTGGTAATAACTTTGGAACGCCTTTACTTATCCAAGTCATTCAGAAATTGTTTTCTCGTGACACATTGTACTTCATGATAGTCATAAATTTGAGTCAATATATTTCACCTAATTTACCCAAAATTTAGAAAAATTAGCAATTTTCTAAATTTCAATTTCTCTGCTTTTAATCCCTTAAGGACACATGACGTATCGGTACGGCATGTTTCCCGAGTCCTTAAGGACACATGACGTACCGGTACATCATGTGTTGTTCCGATCACTGCCGCCCGGCCGGCAGTGATCGGAACAAAGTGACTGCTCAAATCATTGAGCAGGCACCTCGGCTAAATGCGCGGGGGGGTCACGTAACCCCCCCATGACGGCGATCGCAACAAACCGCAGGTCAATTCAGACCTGCGGTTTGCTGCGCTTTCTGCAGTTTCTGATTGCCGCGGTCCCTGACCACGGGGATCAGAAACTTTATTATGCCTAAAATATATATGTTTCACCCCCCCTGCACCCCTGAATGATTTGATGGCGGCGGGAAGTGCACGGGGGGTTGTGGGTGGTGCGGGAGGCGGGCGGTGCGGGAGGCGAGATCGTGATCCCCCGCTCGCCTCCCCTTGAATAATCGTTGGTGTCCAGTTGTACCTGTGATGTGATGTCAGCCGTTTAACCCTTTCCATACCGCGGTCCGTACCGACCGCGGTATGGAAGAGCAGAGGTTAACAGTCGAGAGCTCCCTCCCTCTCCCATCGGGGGGCTGCTGTGCCTTTGCAGCCTCCCGACAGGATGGGGTGACAGAGGGAGGGAGCCCCCCTCCTTACCCTTCCCCGTCTGCGCAGTTCTGGCCACTACTGAGCAGACGGGAAAGGTTCCCATGGCAACAGGACGCCGTCTCAGGCATCGTACTGTCCATGGTGCTGAACAGATCTGTGCTAAAGGCATAGATCTGTTCAGACAAAGTGTAAGTAAAATACAGTACAAAACAATATATAGTGTACTGTACTGTATTATACAGATGAAACACAGAGAGGAAATGCACCAAACAGAAATGCTACTGACTATACTGGGAAGTCATAAATGCAGGTATTAAAAGCTGATATGTTCCAGTCAGGAAGATATCGGAGCCCATCAATGCACCACGTCACTGTATTATACAGACATCAGACCCACTGGATCTTCAAGAACCAAGTGGGTCTGGGTCAAAAAAAAAAAAAAAAAAGTAAAAAAATAAAATAAAAATCAAAAAACACATTTATCACTGATTAAAAAAAATAAATAAATAAATTCCTACACATGTTTGATATTGACGCGTCCGTAACGACCTGATCTATAAAACGGTCATGTTACTTTACCCGAACGGTGAACGCCATAAAAATAAAAAATAAAAAACTATGATGAAATTGAGATTTTGCCCACGTTACTTCCCAAAAAAGGTAATAAAAGTGATCAAAAAAGTCGCATGTACGCCAAAATAGTGCCAATCAAACCATGAGCTCATCCCGCAAAAATCATACCCTACCCAAGATAATCGCCCAGAAACTGAAAAAACTATGGCTCTTAGACTATGGAAACACTAAAACATGATTTTTTTTTGTTTCAAAAATGAAATCATTGTGTAAAACTTAAATAAATAAATAAAAAGTATACATATAAGGTATTGCCGAGTCCGTATCGACTGGCTCTATAAAAATATCACATGAACTAACCCCTCAGGTGACCACTGTAAAAAAATAAATATAAAAACCGTGTAAAAAAAGCAATTTTTTGTCATCTTACATCATAAAAAGTGTAATAGCAAACGATCAAAAAGTCATATGCACCCCAAAATAGTGCAAATCAAACCATCATCTCATCCCGCAAAAAATGAGATCCTACCTAAGATAATCGCCTAAAAACTGAAAAAAACTATGGCTCTTAGACTATGGAGACACTAAAACATTTTTTTTGTTTTAAATGAAATCATTGTGTAAAACTTACATAAATAAAAAAAAGTATACATATTAGGTATCGCCGCGTCCGTGACAACCTGCTCTATAAAATTAACACATGATCTAACCTGTCAGATGAATATTGTAAATAACAAAAAAAAAAAACGGTGCCAAAAAAGCAATTTCTTGTTACCTTGCCGCACAAAAAGTGTAATATAGAGCAACCAAAAATCATATGTACCCTAAACTAGTACCAACAAAACTGCCACCCTATCCCGTAGTTTCTAAAATGGGGTCACTTTTTTGGAGTTTCTACTCTAGGGGTGCATCAGGGGGGCTTCAAATGGGATATGGTGTCAAAAAAACCCATCCAGCAAAATCTGCCTTCCAAAAACCGTATGGCATTCCTTTCCTTCTGCGCCCTGCCGTGTGCCAGTACAGCAGTTTACGACCACATATAGGGTGTTTCTGTAAACTACAGAATCAGGGCCATAAATAATGAGTTTTGTTTGGCTGTTAACCCTTGCTTTGTAACTGGAAAAAAAATATTAAAATGGAAAATATGCCAAAAAAGTGAAATTTTGAAATTGTATCTCTATTTTCCATTAAATCTTGTGCAACACCTAAAGGGTTAACAGAGTTTGTAAAATCAGTTTTGAATACCTTGAGGGGTGTAGTTTCTTAGATGGGGTCACTTTTATGGAGTTTCTACTCTAGGGGTGCATCAGGGGGGCTTCAAATGGGACATGGTGTCAAAAAACCAGTCCAGCAAAATCTGGCTTCCAAAAACCATACGGCGCACCTTTCTCTATACGCCCTACTGTGTGTCCATACAGTAGTTTACGGCCACATATGGGGTGTTTCTGTAAAAGGCAGTCAGGGCAATAAAGATACAGTCTTGTTTGGCTGTTAACCCTTGCTTTGTTAGTGGAAAAAATGGGTTAAAATGGAAAATTAGGCAAAAAAATTTCATTCTCTAATTTCATCTCCATTTGCCAATAACTCTTGTGCAACACCTAAAGGGTTAACGAAGTTTGTAAAATCAGTTTTGAATACCTTGAGGGGTGTAGTTTATAGAATGGGGTCATTTTTGGGCGGTTTCTATTATGTTAGCCTCGCAAAGTGACTTCAGACCTGTAGTGGTCCCTAAAAATTGGGTTTTTGTAAATTCCTGAAAAATTTCAAGATTTGCTTCTAATTTTCTATACCTTGTAACATTCCCAAAAAATAAAATATCATTCCCAAAATTATTCAAACATGATGTAGACATATGGTTAATGTAAAGTCATGACAATTTTTGGGGGTATTACTATGTATTACAGAAGTAGAGAAACTGAAACTTAGAAATTTGCTAATTTTTCAAAATTTTTGGTAAATTAGGTATTTTTTTATGCTTCATTTTACCAGTGTCATGAAGTACAATATGTGACGAAAAAGCAATCTCAGAATAGCCTGGATAAGTCAAAGCGTTTTAAAGTTATCACCACTTAAAGTGACACTGGTCAGATTTGCAAAAAATGGCCTGGTCCTTAAGGTGAAATAAGGCTGTGTCCCTAAGCGGTTAAAATAGAAAGTGATACCTCATAAAATATTTATTACTTAACATTCCCCATATGTCTACTTTATGTTGGCATCATTTTGCAAATGTCATTTTATATTTTTAGGACGTTAGAAGGCTTAGAAGTTTAGAAGCAATTCTTCAAATTTTTAAGAAAATTGCCAAAACCCACTTTTTAAGGACCAGTTCAGGTCTGAAGTCACTTTGTGGGGCCTACATAGTGGATACCCCCATAAATGACCCCATTGTAGAAACTACACCCCTCAATGTATTCAAAACCGATTTTACAAACTTTGTTAACCCTTTAGGCGTTCCACAAGAATTAAAGGAAAATGGAGATCAAATTTTTAAATTTCACTTTTTGGGCAGATTTTCCATTTTAATCAATTTTTTTCTTTAACACATCGATGGTTAACAGCCAAACAAAACTCAATATTTATTACCCAGATTCTGCGGTTTACAGAAACACCCCACATGTGGTCGTAAACTGCTGTATGGGCACACGGCAGGGCGCAGAAGCAAAGGAACTCCACATGGTTTTTAGATGCCATGTCCCATTTGAAGCCCCCTGATGCACCCTTACAGTAGAAACTCCCAAGAAGTGACCCCATTTTGGAAACTAGGGGATAAGGTGCCAGTTTTATTAGTACTATTTTTGGGTACATATGATTTTTTGATCATTCATTATAACACTTTATGGGGCAAGGTGACCAAAAAATTGGTTGTTTTAGCACAGTTTCTATTTATTTATTTTTACAGCGTTCACCTGAGGGGTTTAGTCAAGTGACATTTTTATAGAGCAAATTGTTACGGACGTTGTGATACCTAATATGTATACTTTTTCTCATTTATTAAAGTTTTACACAATAATAGCATTTTTGAAACCAAAAAATTATGTTTTAATGTGTCCATGTTCTGAGAGCTATAGTTTTTTTATTTTTTGAGATATTTTCTTATGTAGGGGCTCATTTTTTGCGGGATGAGGTGACGGTTTTATTGGTACTATTTTGTGGGACATACGCGTTTTTGATCACTTGGTGTTGCACCTTTTGTGATGCAAGGTGACAAAAATTGCTTGTTTTGACACAGTTTTTTTTTTTTTTTTTTTACGGTGTTCACCCGAGGGGTTAGGTCATGTGATATTTTTATAGAGCTGGTTTTTACGGACGCGGCAATACCTAATATGTATACTTTTTTTATTTGTTTCACTTTAACACAATAATAGCATTTTTGAAACCAAAAAAATGATGTTTTAGTGTCTCCATGTTCTAAGAGCTATAGTTTTTTTATTTTTTGAGAGATTTTCTTATGTAGGGGCTCATTTTTTGCGGGATGAGGTGACGGTTTTATTGGTACCATTTTGTGGGACATACGCGTTTTTGATCACTTGGTGTTGCACCTTTTGTGATGCAAGGTGACAAAAATTGCTTGTTTTGACACAGTTTTTTTTTTTTTTTTTTTACGGTGTTCACCCGAGGGGTTAGGTCATGTGATATTTTTATAGAGCTGGTTTTTACGGACGCGGCAATACTAAATATGTCTATTTGTTTTTTTTTTTCTATTTTTAATTTTTTTTTTTTATTCCTTACTTGGGATTTTTTTTTTTTTACATGTGAAACTTTTTTTTATTTATTTTTTTCAACCCTTTATTTTATTTTTATTTTATTTTACACTTTTCGTCCCCCATAAGGTCATACAAGACCTCTGGGGGACATTTACTTCACTTTTTATTTTCTTTTACACTGTTGATTTCTCCTGTAACTGGGGCTGACATAGTAGCCCCAGTTACAGGACAAATGCACCCCTATAGAGGCTGTACAGCAGCAATCCTGCGCTGTACAGCCTCACAGCAGGGCTGATCGAGGTCTCTGAGAGACCTCACACAGCCCCTGCACACTCCGGTCACGGCGGTCACATGACCGCCGGGCCGGAACAGGAAGCGCACAGCGCTTCCTTCTCTGCAGACACAGCGCTCGGTGAGCGCTGTATCTGCAGCGATCGTGAAGGCAGGGACACCTGGGAACTGTCCCTGCCTTGTCTTAGGGTTGCCCTGCTGTCACTGACAGCGGGCAACCCGATCAGCAGCTGCACGATTAGCGTGCAGCTGCTATTTCTGACAGGACGTTTTAAAACGTGCTGTCAGAAATAGACGTCCACCCATAGGACGTTTATATCCTATGGGCGGACGTGAGGCGGTTAATGTGTCCATGTTCTGAGAGCTATAGTTTTTTTTATTTTTTTAGAGATTTTTTTATGTAGGGGCTCATTTTTTGTGGGATGAGGTGATGGTTTTATTGGTTCCATTTTGTGGGACATACGTCTTTTTGATCACTTGGTGTTACACTTTTTGTGATGTAAGGTGACAAAAATTGCTTTTTTTGACAGTTATTTATATATTTTTTTATGGTGTTTATCGGACTGTGTCGATTATGTGATATATTTATAGAGCCAACACGGACGCGGCAATACCAAATATGTCTATTTTATTTAATTTTTTCTATTTTTCTATTTTTTTTTTATATTCCTTACTTTTTTTTATTTTATTTTTTTAACACTTTATTTTTATTTTTTTTATTTGACACTTTTCGTCCCCCATAAGGTCATACAAGACCTCTGGGGGACATTTACTTCATTTTTTTTTTTTCACTGTTGATTTCTCCTGTAACTGGGGCTGACATAGTAGCCCCAGTTACAGGAGAAATACACCCCCCAGAGAGGCTGTACAGCACTATACAGCGCTGTACAGCCTCAGTGCAGGGCTGATCGAGGTCTGTGAAAGACCTCACACAGCTCCTGCACTCTCCGGTCCCGGCGGGCCGGAACATGAAGCACATAGCGCTTTCTGCTCTGCATACACAGCGCTCGGTGAGCGCTGTGTATGCAGCGATCCTGAAGGCAGGGACACCTGGGCACTGTCCCTGCCTTCTCTAAGGGTTGCCCTGCTGTCACTGACGATTAGCGTGCAGCTGCAGTTTCTGAATGGTCATTCTCGAACGTCCATTCAGAAATAGAGAACCACCTCCCGAACGTTTATAGTCAACGTGCAGACAGGAGGTGGTTAATTTTCCCCCTATTGATGTCAGGCTTACTGGCCTATAGTTGCCCGATTCCTCCCTACTACCTTTCTTGTGAATGGGCACAACATTTGCCAATTTCCAATCTTCTGGGACGACTCCTGTTGCCAGTGATTGGTTAAATAAATCTGTTAATGGTTTTGCTAGTTCGCCGCTGAGCTCTTTTAATAGCTTTGGGTGTATCCCATCAGGCCCCTGTGACTTATTTGTATTAATTTTAGACAGCTGACTTAGAACCTCTTCCTCTGTAAAGACACATGCATAAAAAGATTCATTAGTCTACTTTCCTAACTGAGATCCTTTTCCTTCATTTTCCTTTGTAAAAACTGAACAGAAGAATTCATTGAGGCAGTCAGCTAGTTCTTTATCTTCTTCCATATACCTTCCTTCTTTTGTTTTTAATTTGGTAATTCCTTGTTTTAGTTTCCTTTTTTCATTTATGTATCTGAAGAATGACTTATCGCCTTTTTTCACTGACTGAGCTAATTTCTCTTCTGCCTGTGCTTTAGAAGCTCGTATAACTTGTTTGGCCTCTCTCTGCCTAATCTTTTAATGATTTTGTCCACTTCTGCTGAGTACCACAGTGGTCTCTTCCTTTTTTTGCTTTTACTGACAAGCCTAATGCAATTTTCTGTTGCTTCAATAGTACCACTTTTAAGTAGTCCCATTTCTCTTGGACTCCATTGAAACTGTTCCAATCTGATAGGGACTCGTATACCACTAATCTAATTTTAGAAAAGTCAGTTTTTCTAAAATCTAAAACTTTTGTTTTTGTGTGGTGTGACTCAGTCACTGTACTTATAGTAAACCACACTGACTGGTGATCACTAGATTCCAAGCTTTCCCCTACAGTAATATCAGATACCAAATTCCCATTTGTGAATACTAAATCTAAAATGGCCTCCTTCCGGGTTGGCTCCTCAACTGCTTGCTGTAGTAGAGATAATCCCAGTAGGGAATTTTGAATATCTGTACTCCTGCAGAACTAGCTATTTTGGTTTTCCAGTTTACATCAGGAAGATTAAAGTCCCCCATAATGATAACTTCCCCCTTCAATGTCATTTTAGCTATTTCCTCAACAAGTAGATCATCTAATTCTTTGACTTGGCTGGGTGGTCTATATATCACACCTACATGAGTTACCTTATGATTATCAAGCTGCAAGGTAACCCAAACTGACTCTAAATTGGTCTCGCTAACTTGTATCAAATTAGATTTCATGCTATCTTTCACATACATGGCCACCCCTCCCCCCTTCTTGCCTTCTCTGTCTTTCCTGTATAGAGAGAACCCTGGTGTTGTTATATCCCAGTCATTACTCCCATTGAACCACACCTCAGTAACAGCCACTAAATCTATATTCTCAGATGCCATTAAAGCCTCAAGTTCATTGATCTTATTCCCTAAACTGCGAGCATTTGTAGACAAGAATCTGAGCTTGTCATTTCTTAACCTTTGTGCTACTGGCATCTTCTGGCATTGTTCCGGGGGGCAGTCGGACTGCTGGATTATCACTCTTGCCCCCCCTTTCCTAGCAAATACTTGGAACTGTTCACTGAGGACATTCGTTCCCTTGAGAGAAAGATGCAAACCATCTTTTTTGTACAGTTCTTTTCCATTCCAACGAGAGCTAACATGAGACACAAAGCCAAACCCTTGGTTCAGGCACCATTCACCAAGCCATACATTGAATTCATTAATGTGCATCTTCCTGTCATGCTGAAGTTTATGCACAGGCAAAACTGCAGAGAATGAAACAGTTGATGCAACCTCCCGTATATGATTTCCAAGTGTGTGAAAAGCTTCCTTCACCTTTGAAACCTCATTGCAAGGTTCATTCCTGATAAATGACAGAGGAGGGAGGAAGGCTCTCATCTAGAGATGACTGAATTTATTGAAATTCGTTTTGGGTCTGATTTGTCAAATATGCACTAATCAAACATGCTGCAATTGGGCTAAAATTGGTATATGATACTCTGAGGTAGGAATCGGAATTTGTATATATTTACATTATATTTCTCTTTATTTATTTTTTTACAATTTTTTTCTATTTCACCCCATCCCTCGTTTAAGCTCCTGAACACAGCAATAGCAAGTAATGTCAGAGTGACTCTGACATATATAGTGATGGGTAAATGCAAGGTTTAAAAACACACTACGCTGTTGCATGTGTTATGCTTTTTCATATCAGTGGCTTGTTGGGACCAAGCATCCAAAAATTAAGCCTTAAGAGGGGCAAATTCCTGACCCTGTTTATGCACACACATGTTAATGTCAGAAGAAAGAGTGGCTTGTTCTGCACAAGCATCCAAAATGTACAGGGGCAGAATGTCTTCCCACATTTATACACACACAAATGTTGATTGTCAGAAGAAAGAGTGAGCTGTTCTGAATGAGTCTGTAGAAATTCTCCCTTTTTTTTGAGAGCAGCAGCAGTGCAGTGTGGATGTGGAAAGGGTAGGGTATTTGTGGCATGTTGGTAGCCAAAGACCCTTGTGCCGCATAAGAAGACAACAATATTATAGAAAGTGCATGCTGGTCAAGTTATACCACTGGCTGGAAGGAAGGGGTTAGGTCAACAATTTGGCTGGGGGGGGGGGTTCAATTTTTCCCTCAGGCAGCATGAAGTCTATGTGCCTCCCTGCCCCTAACCAAAAAGTACTGAGGTAAGGGGGGCCCAAGCTGAACTCTTGCACTAGGGCCCATGAGCCTTTAGCTACGCCCCTGTGAATGATACACCTGTCAGTATGTACACAAGCAAGCATACAGCTTGCTATGCTCATTAGCGTGCCTGGGGACCCATTTATTTCAAATTTGCCCCCACTGAGATGATTGGTCATCATGGCCTGTGTCGTCGTCAACATCTTAACCAGCATCGTCCTCCTACACAAGCAATTCCTCCTCCTCCTGCTTTTTATCCTCTTCCAATAACAGCTCTCACCCCCACTTCCTCCTTCATAGGACTTTCAAGAGGCTTTATCTGTTCTTTTTCTGTTTTCACTTGTTGCATCAGCATGAGCATCTGCTCTAAGCTAAATATCAGGTAGATGACATTGTTTATGGCACAGTTGTCCCTACTGACAAATCTAGTGGCCTCTTTGAAGGTCCTAAGTATGTGACAGGCATCCCCAATGAGCTGCACTGCCTGACTTTGAAACAACACATGATCACTGCTTTGCCACATCAGAAGGCCAAAAATGGGAAGATAATCTCCTCGCCGATACCCTCTGCAAGCCAAAACTGTATTTTTTCAAAAAGTGTTGCACATCAAAACTTATAACGTGAGAGTTAGGCTTTCGCACCAGTGGATTGCTGTGCGTGTAGAGTTTTTCTGGGCACTCATTCTGTTATCGATGGCTAATGATGGAGTGAAGGAGAAGGAAGAGGAGTAGTTTGAATGGGAGAAATAGTAAGTGATGATGAAAATGACCACGACCACAACCAGGCACTTGGATGTGGCCTGGCTATCGCAAAGGAGAATGGAAGAAGAAGGACACATTTGTTGCACTAGCTGGTGGCCACTATTATTTTCCCACTGGATCGGATGATGTTACTGCATGTGCTGCAATAGACCCATGGTGCTTACATTTGTATTTGAATGTCCACGGCTTATTTTAATCCTGCAGATCTTACACATGGCACTGTGGAGAAAAACTGCCAGATAGGAGATACTCACACACTACGCACAGAGCTATCGGCAGCTGAGCTTGGCTTCGGTCTAGCATATTTTGAGCCTGCGCCCATAGTATCAGTGGCATCACCAGTTACCGAACTTACCATAATAGAAGCAATTCTAGTCCTGGCAGTTTTTTGGGAGGTTCTGGCTGTATGTTGCCTCTGCTCTTTAATGCTTTCCACAGAAGCCATCAACCACCTCCTCTGATCTTACCTCCCCCTCAGCACCTGATCGAACTGTGTTCAGCACAGAAACATCATCATCCTCACCCTCCATGCCACTTTTATCAGACTGTGATATGACACCATGGGTTCCTTGGCTCCTGTCCTGATTCTTTCTGTATTTGCCCCAAGTGACACTTGCTGCCATTGCCTCTATCATTACCATCATGGCTACAGGTGTCTCTACTACTACTACCACAACATAGCTATGTATGGGATCCCCACATCCTCCTGAACCTTCTCCATATGGCAGTCCAAACACTGACTGTTCTCACACAAGTCATCAACAGGGAGACTATCTGGAGTTTCTTCAATAGTACATGGTGTTTTGTTACCTCATCTTAGCAAATAAGAATGCACTCAACTATCAGGGGGGCATTGAAGACCAAGAGGATGCAACTGAAAGGCTTTTCTGGGGTTACAAGGAGGAGGAGCAGGAGGAATGTTGTGGCCCCTGGCTTCAAGTCATGATGTCAGACTCAGATAGGTCATCTACATCATCCTGCTGTGACTGAGAGGAGGAGTGAGCCATCAAGTCTTATACTCTTTGTCCTCAATCATAATGTTATAGCTATTGGAAGACAGGGAGAACTGTGTCCTTCTAATGCTACTACTGTCAAAATGGCTGGAGCTGCTACTTCTGCTACTATCCATATTCTGACTCTCGGATGATGAGGCTTGGCTCTTTCATTTTCTTTTTTCCAGACATTTTATTATGAGGCCTATAAGCGAAAAGTTATGGGTTTCCTATAGATAAAAAGTCTATTGTGTAGAGGTTCATTTTTTGTGGAATAAGGTAACGGTTTGATTGGTACCATGTTGGGGTGCATACGACTTTTTGATCGCTTGGTGTTAAAAGTTTTGTGATGTAAGATGACAAAAATAGCTTTTTTTTGGCACCGTTTTGTCACGGGGCACCAAAGGCGCACTCGGTCTCCCATAAGCTGCAGACCTGCTGCTTAGCTTCGGGAGCGAGGATCTGTGTTTGGCATCGTTCCCATGGAGGCTTTGCTAGCTGGGAGGCTCCTTGCTCCTAGGTCTGCCTTGAGCGCCGAGCTGATCACTCGGTGCTTGACTTGTCTGTCTGTCGGTCATGTGACGCTGGCCACGTCACATGACCCTCAGACCCCACTATAAATACAGGCAGCCTGCTGGCCACAGGTTGCCTGTTAATTCTAGGTTCCTGGCTATTTGTTGGACTACTGAATACTCACCTGATCCTGTTCCCTGACGATCCTTTGCCTGCTCCTTCTGTACTGTGCATCCCTCCTGGTATTGTGACCTCTGCTCCCACCTGACTACTCTTTGCGGACTCCTTTGGTACTTCTCATCTCTCCTGGTATTTGACCCCGGCTTCTCCTGACCATTCTTTGCTTAACCATTTGTACTGCGTAGCTCTCTTGGTTCTGACCCGGTCCGTTTATGTTCCGTATTTTGTAAGTAAGGGACTGTCGTCCAGTTGTCCCCTGTCATCAGGACTCGTGAGGCAAGTAGGCAGGCCCAGGGGTGAGGGTGGAGCGCAGTGGTCACTATCCTTCCCCCTGTGTGTGTGTGGACGTGACCGTTACACGTTTTTTTTTTTTACGGTGTTCATCTCTTTTAATTATAAAATCAGGGGGACTTATTTTTTTTTTTTTAGATGAAACTATTTTTTTTATATTAAAATATAACTTTCATTTTTTTTTTTTACGTTATTTCTGTCCCACTCTGGGACTATAACTTTTGGGGGTCTGATCCCCTCTGCAATGTATTACAATACATCTGTATTGTAATTCAATGCCTGTTAGTGGATTACACAGTGTAATACACTAACAGTTGCTTAGGAGACTCAGCTTGGGGCTGAATCTCCTAGGCTTCTGTAGAAGGCATGTCCGATGCCTCTGCAAGGCATCAAGCTGCCTTCTCACCCATCGAGTCCCCGTCATCGCAGCACATTCACCCGCTGAAAACACCTTCTATGCTGCAGTCAGCACTGATCACAGCATAGAAAGGGTTAATACAGCAGGATACAGCAGGGGCCCGGCTATTAGTGACAGTGGTGCCCACCCGATCAGCATGATGTAATAGTACATCAAATTGCAGGAAGTCACCTGCTGCTATGATGTACTATTACGTCATTGGTCAGGAAGGAGTTAAACCCTTAGGAGAACAAAGATTTAGGTGATGAACACAGCTCACCCTCCTCCTTCTTCCTACAAAGTGCTATACGAGGAACTACCATCTGGTTTTATGCTTTTATAATGCACTTTCTTCGGTTTGGATGTCCTCTTGTGTATCAACCCCTGAACTCTATTGTGTGGCTGCATTGTGAAGAGCTTGGATATCCTATATACCTTTACCTGACAGACCTCTGTGTACTGGGCAGCGCGACCACCATTATCTATCTGCTTGAACTCTATGTGAATTTGACCCACGTCACACGGTGGATCTGCAGCGCCGATAAGTACCCTAAAACATTTTTTAGAGACTTATTTTTTTATTGTAAAATGGGGCATGATGTCTAAAAACCAGTCCAGCAAAATCTGCCTTCCAAAAACCATACGGCTCTCCTTTCTCTCTGTGCCCTGCCGTGTGCCCTTACAGCAGTTTACGACCACATGTGGGGTGTTTCTATAAAAAACAGAATCAGGGTAATAGATATTAAGTTTTGCTTGACTGTTAAAGGGTTTCTATCACTTCATTTCACATATTTAGCTGTCAGACACTAGCGATCCGCTAGTGTCTGCTCTGCCCAACCATCCTAATATAATTGCTTTTGGGGCAGCCGTTTTGCTAAAAAAAGAACTTTTATTAATATGCTAATGAGCCTCTAGGTGCTATGGGGGCGTCATTAGCACCTAGAGGCTCCGTCTACCTTCAGAAACTGCCGCTGCCCAGCGCGTCCCTCCAGCCCGCTCATCTCCTCCGGAATGCGATCCTCCCCGTGCGCGTCTGTATTCGGCGCATGCGCAGTGAATATCTGACCGCTTCCCTGCTCAGACATCTCCACTGCGCCTGTTCCTCGGAGCACTATGACGTCATCGCGCAGGCGCAGTGGAGATGTCTGAGCATGGAAGCGGTCAGACATTCACTGCGCATGCGCCGAATACAGACGCGCGCAGGGAGGATCGCATTCAGGAGGAGATGGGCGGGCTGGAGGGACGCGCTGGGCGGCGGCAGTTTGTGAAGGTAGACGGAGCCTCTAGGTGCTAAAGACGCCCCCATAGCACCTAGAGGCTCATTAGCATATTAATAAAAGTTCTTTTTTTAGCAAAACGGCTGCCCCAAAAGCAATTATATTAGGATGGTTGGGCAGAGCAGACACTAGCAGATCGCTAGTGTCTGACAGCTAAATATGTAAAACGAAGTGATAGAAACCCTTTAACCCTTGCTAT
The DNA here is from genome assembly GCF_905171765.1 of Bufo bufo. NCBI lineage: Eukaryota > Metazoa > Chordata > Amphibia > Anura > Bufonidae > Bufo > Bufo bufo. The sequence continues at coordinate 211,011,875 of NC_053389.1, forward strand.
GTTACAGGAAAACATGAATTAAAATGGAAAATCTGCCAAAAAAGTGAAACTTAGAAATTTCATTTCCATTTCCCTTTAATTCTTGTGGAATACCTAAAGGGTTAACAAGGTTTTGTAAAATCAGTTTAAAATAACTTGAGGGGAGTAGTTTCTAAAATTGGGTTATTTATGGGTGTTATCTACTATGTAAGCCCCACACAGTGACTTCATAACTGAACTGGTCCTTAACCACTTAAGGACCACAGGTTTATACCCCCCTAGTGACCAGGCCCTTTTTTACAAATCGGCACTTCACAACTTTAACGGTTTATTGCTCGGTCATGCAACTTGGCACCCAAATGAATTTTACCTCCTTTTCTTCTCACAAATACAGCTTTCTTTTGGTGGTATTTGATTGCTGCTGAGATTTTTCGTTTTTCTGATATTAATCAAAATAGACCACAATTTTCTCCGAAAAAGTGTATTTTTAACTTTCTCTGGTTAAATTGTTCAAATATAATTACATTTCTATACAAGTTTGTGTCAGAATTTATTGTGCTACGTCTTTGATAAAAAAAATCCAATAAGTGTATATTTATTGGTTTGCGCAAAAGTTATAGCGTTTACAAACTATGGTACAAAAATGTGAATTTCCGCATTTTGAAGCAGCTCTGACTTTCTGAGCACCTGTCATGATTCTTGAGGTGCTAGAATGCCAGGATAGTATAAATACCCCCCAAATGACCCCATTTTAGAAAGAAGACACCCCAAAGTATTCGCGGAGGGGCATGGTGAGTTTATGTATGATTTTTTTTTTTTTCACAAGTTAGCGGAAAATGACACTTTCTGAGGAAAAAAATAAATAAATAAAGTTTCCATTTCTGCTAGCTTCTGGCAAAAAAAATAAAAAATCTCCCACGGACTCACTATGCCCCTCAGTGAATACGTTGGGGTGTCTACTTTCCGAAATGGGGTCATTTGTGGGGTGTGTTTACTGTTCTGGCATTTTGGGCGGGTCTAAATTGTGAGCAACCCTGTAAAGCCTAAAGGTACTCGTTGGACTTTTGGCCCCATTACGCACCTAGGCTGCAAAAAAGTGTCACACATGTGGTATCGCCGTACTCAGTAGAAGTAGGGCAATGTGTTTTGGGGTGTATTTTTACATATACCCATGCTGGGTGAGATAAATATCTCTGTAAATTGACAACTTTGTATAATTTTTTTTTAAAAGTTGTCATTTACAGAGATATTTCTCACACACAGTATGGGTATATGTAAAAATACACCCCAAAACACATTGCCCTACTTCTTCTGAGTACAGCGATACCACATGTGTGACACTTTTTTGCAGCCTAGGTGCACAAAGGGGCCCAAATTCCAATGAGTACCTTTAGGATTTCACAGGGCATTTTTACGCATTTGGATTCCAAACTACTTCTCACGCTTTAGGGCCCCTAAAATGCAAGGGCAGTATAAATTCCCCACAAGTGACCCCATTTTGAAAAGAAGACACCCCAAGGTATACCGTGAGGGGCATGGCTAGTTCATAGAGGATTTTTTTTTTTAGCACAAGTTAGCGGAAATTGATTTTTTTTAGTTTTTTCTCACAAAGTCTCTCTTTCCGCTAACTTGTGACAAAAAGTTAAATCTTTCATGGACTCAATATGCCCCTCAGAGAATACCTTGGGGTGTCTTCTTTCCAAAATGGGGTCATTTGTGGGGTGTTTGTACTGCCCTGGCATTTGAGGGTCTCCGCAATCATTACATGTATGGCCAGCATTAGGAGTTTCTGCTATTCTCCTTAGGCCTCATGCACACGACCGTTGTTTGGGTCCACATCCGAGCTGCTGTTTTGGCGGCTCGGATGCGGACCCATTCATTTAAATGGGGCCACAAAAGATGCGGACAGCACTCCGTGTGCTGTCCGCATCCGTGGCTCCGTTCCGTGGCCCCGCAAACAAAAATATAACATGTCCTATTCTTGTCCACGCTTTGCGGACAAGAATAGGCATTTATATTGCCGACGCCCGTTCCGCAAATTGCGGAAGACAACACGAGCGCCTTCCGTTTTTTGCGGATCCGCGGTTTGCGGACCGCAAAAAACGGCACGGTCGTGTGCATGAGGCCTTATATTGAGCATACGGTTAATGAGATTTTTTTTTTCCGTTCAGCCTCTGGGCTGAAAGAAAAAATGAACGGCACAGATTTCTTCATTCGCATTGATCAATGTGGATGAAAAAATCTCTGCCAAAAAATGTGCAAAAAAAAAAAAGAGGGGAAAGGACATAGGAGTGCTTGCGAAGTAAAGCTGCGATCGCTAATAAAGATCCAAAAAGCTCAAAAGTGATCTTTATAGCGCTGCAGCGATTTTACGGTGTTTTTGCAGTGATCAGAAAAAAATTAATTCTGTCACTGAGGTGGGGCGGACTGAACGCAAGTGTGCGCACAAGATCAGGCCTGATCGGGCGAACACTGCGTTTTTTGTAGAGCCTAAGGTGACCCTAATGTACTGATATAGATCTGATTGCGATCAGTCTTGATCACTTACAGATACTATTTAGTACTAGTGCTGATTAGCGACAGCGATGACGCTAATCAGTGACTGCGGTGCGGTGGGCTGGGCGCTAATTACCTAACAAGTAGCTAACTAACTGGCGGTGATAAGGGACCCTTAGGCCCCATTCACACGTCCGCAATTCTGTTCCGCATTTTGCGGAACGGAATTGCGAACCCATTCATTTCTATGGGGACAGACTTTGTCCCGCTCGGATCCGGAATTGCGGATCTGCACTTCCGGGTCCGCACTTTTGTTCCGCAAAAATATAGAACATGTCCTATTCTTGTCCGCAATTGCGGACAAGAAAAAGCATTTCCTATATAGTTCTGGCAATGTGCGGATCCGCAAAATGCGGAAAGCACATTGTCGGTGTCCGTGTTTTGCAGATCCGTGGATCCGCAAAACACATACGGACGTCTGAATGGAGCCTTACAGGGGGGTGATCAATGACAGGGGGGTGATCAGGGAGTCTATATGGGGTGATCAGGGGTTAATAAGGGGTTAATAAGTGACAGGGGTGTGTGTGTGTAGTGTAGTGTGGTGCTTGGTGCTACTTACAGAGCTGCCTGTGTCCTCTGGTGGTCGATCCAAGCAAAAGGGACCACCAGAGGACCAGGTAGCAGGTATATCAGACGCTGTTAACAAAACAGCGTCTAATATACCTTTCTGATGCGATTTTTTTTTTAACATCTACAGCCTGCCAGCGAATCATCAGCGCTGGCAGGCTGTAGATCAACTTGGGAACTGCGCGATCCTGTGAACGCGCGCTCCTGTGAGCACGCGTTCACAGGAAATCTCAGGTCTCACGAGATGACGCCAATAGGCATCGCTGAGCCCTGAGAGCGCTGCCGGCCGGACGCCTATCGGCGTTGCGTGCGCGGCAAGCGGTTAAAAAGTGAGTTTTGGAAGTTTTCTTAAAAAATTTAAGAAGTGCTTTTAAAATTCTAAGCCTTCTAATCTCCTAAAAAATAAAATGACATTTTTAAAATGATGCCAACATAAAGTAGACATATGGGGAATGTTAAGTAATGAATATTTAATGAGGTATCACTTTCTGTTTTAAAAGCAGAGAAATAGAAATTTAGAAAATTGCGAATTTTTCCAAATTTTTGGTACATTTTAGATTTTTTTCATAAATAAAGATGAAATATATTGACTCAGAATTATGACTGTCATGAAGTACAATGCGTCACGAGAAAACAATCTCAGAATGGCTTCGATAAGTAAAAGTGTTCCAGAGTTATTACCATATAAAAGGACTTGTCAGATTTGCAAAAAATGGCCTGGGCAGAAAGGTGAAAACTGGCCCGGGGTAGAAGAAATTAAAGGGATTGTCCTACCATTTATATTAATTACCTATTGACAGGATAGGTCATCAATATCTGATCAGCAGTTTGTAGAGGATACGGCGATCCATGCGAGCCCTGCTTCCTCTTCATTACACTACCCGTCATCTCTTCTGAAGCGGCGGTGCAGTGTAATTACAATTACTCACTCCATTCAAGAAGAGAGGAGTACTTGTCATTACACTGCACTTCCGATACAAATTGAAGTGTAATGAACAGAAAGCGGCGCTGGCTTGAGTGCCGGTGTAACATTACATTACCCTACTTCGTGAGATTTCCCTACCTCCTAACTTCTGGTCGCACCGCTAATGACTTGAGGAGGCGTTCCTGAGTTTTGACTATCTGCGCATGCGCAAACGGACAGTTTAGGGAAAATCTCACAGCGGAGTTCAGCTGCACACTGGGACACTGCGCATGCGCCGGAGAGCCTCAGTAGGGAAATATTAAGGGCCAGTGCGCAAGCCCGGCTAACTCCAGAAGATCCATCCGATCTCCGCGCCTGTGCAGTGTGGGGGTAGGGAGATCTCATGGCCATATTTTCTGTTAAATATATATATATATATATTTATAAATCCATAATTATTTATCTATAAATTTATCCACAATTTGCCTAGGGAGATCTCATGGCCATATTTTCTGTTAAATAAATATTTATTTAACAGAAAATATGGCCATGAGATCTCCCTTAACCGACTAATAATGAATTATGTACTCCAATGGGCACATAAATATAAAGTGTACATAACCAGACCCTATGTTTGAACAGGTCACCAATCTACAGCTGCTGGCAGTTTTTCAGGGTCAAAACTGCTGACCAACTCCTTTTAAAGTGATCACACTTGAAGGCTATTTTGTACCTTTATCTAAAGAGGTTCAAAATGTGATTACCTTTTAGTGGTCAGGGCTATGTTTTGTCTGACAAGGACCTCCAAATCCCCTGTATAGTAATAAAGTTAAAGAGTTTCTCCAGGATTTTGATATTGATGGCCTATCCTCAGGATCAGTTATCAAGATCAGGTTGGCCGGGGTCTGACTCCTGGCACCCTCACCGATCAGCTGATTTAAAAGGGGTGGAGCACTCCGTGAACGCTTGGGCCATGTGATGTCACATTAATCAGTCACATGACCTAGGCACAGCTCATTCCCATTCAAGTGAATAGGGCCGAGGTGTAATACCAAACACAGCCACTATCCAATAGACGGTTGCTTGCCGAGCTGTGAGGAGGTTCCTCAAACAGTTGATTGGTGGGGTACCAGGAATTAGTAAGCACCAAACTAACTCTACGCCATTTGCAACGCCTGTGGGCCCACCTGCTTCCCCGCCCATACTATACCCCTTTTTTCTTGCTACTTTGGAAAAGCGGTGTGGGCAGTGAAAAGTTGCAAATTTACACACAAAAGTTGTGTAAACAGATTAGTAAATGTCCCCCATTATCTCTAGTACCTCAGAAGTCCTCAACATTGTTCCTCAATTCTTGCATATATGTAAAACCTTGTTGCGCTTTCATAATTGAGTGAGGACCTGCCTGTTCCCCTTCCTATAAGTATCATTGTTCCTGAAAAAAATCTTTTATGGTTTGCACTTAGAGAAAATGTTTTGTAAGTTGTTGCTGGGCCTCATGTGATCTATTTCTTCCACTAGCCAAAGGATCTCATACAAGTAGTTTCAGTTAATAACAGTTAAAGCTTCATAGTGCTGGAGTCTTGCTGCATACTGTGCATGTGCATTACCCCAGACCTGGGGGTATCTGCAAAGTTTTGTTTGTTGTGTAATGTCATGTTTGCACTGTACACCAGCAGATGAGGTATGGTTCACATAGGGACGAGGCTAGCAACCCCATTCCTCCTCTCTTTGTAGGAGTGGGCTGGTCCTACATCCTGCCAGGAGAGGGGACTGTTGGCTAGGACAGGGATGAGTGAGGAAGCACATCCTATTGCTTAGAGACCATAGAACCAACTCATTTGTGAGACCACTACTCTAGAGACACTGAAGGATTCAAAAACTACAGATATCTGCAAAGCTACAGCGTTTACAGTCAGCAGGGTGACTAACTACCACAGCTTTACAGATGATACTGCAGGTGAGGGACTAAGGCTCAGACACCCACCACCAAGATCACATCTTGGCCAGGTCAACTAATAAAAACCTGTATTTTCATCAAATGGACATCTACAGCCACAGGTGCAACTGTTACCCTGAAGTTCAGGAGAGAGACATCACCAAGATGGTATACCAGAGGTGCCATTGTCTGCCCCTTTGACAGCCTCCATACCTCATCATCTGGGGGTAGAAACTGCACTGTATAAATCTACTGCTGGATGCACTACAACTTGCACTAAGTAAAGAGAGATTTTTATTCCTCTACTTCTGGCCTGTTTCCTTATACCACCTTTTCACTGCACCAATCCCCAGGGAGTAACGGTCTGATGGAGTACACCGTGACACAACATCTCATCAGAGCCACTACCACTCTCATCCTCTAGTCTCCACTGGCTCCTCATGCTCTGGTCTCCACTGCACCTAACCAATGTATTTCTACTATTTAACCATTCTAGAAATAATTTCTGTTTTAGGACCCCCCTTTTCCAGAGATGTGTATATTATATTGCTCTTGTCCTGATCTATCTTGCCAGTAATTGAATCTCTTTGCATATGGTCCCATATGGCTTGGGAATTATTTCTCGTTTAGAGTGATCCATCTGAGCCTCCATAACTTTGTAAAACAAATAAAATGTTTACATGTTTTCCTGACAGTGGCCTAGTTACTAGCTTCTACCCCAGCGGTCTTCCCATATCCTCTATTCAGTACTGAGTTTCTTTGCCCTTCTCAATGGTTACCACGTTTGCTGTGTTATTGGTGGTCTCCAGGCATATTTTTTGCTACGTAAAGACTATGGGGGTCATTTATCAAACAGAAATGCACCTAAATTAGGCATATTTCTGGCACAGATTGTGGCGCAAAAGTCCTTTGCAGCGCAATCTGCGACTTATTCCCGCTCACGCCAGGTCTAAAAAAGTGGGTGTGGCGTGGGCGGAGCAGAGCTGAAAGGCCTGTCTCATTTACTATTTTCAACGCGTTTTTTAGGAATAGAATAGGAAGCTGTCTTACATTTAGAAGTTGCGGAGGATCCGACAAATTTATGTAGAGGCCGATGCATTTTTATAACTCCAGCGGATCCAACGTCAGGTATAGGGGGTTATTAATACCAGCGTGTAAAAGCCGGTCTTAATAAATGTGCCCCTATGCTTTTATGGCTATGACTCTGTGTGGTGCCATTCTATTATTATTCTTGCTAGAAGTTATACATTAAAGGGGCTGTCTCACTTCAGCAAATAGCATTTATTATGTAGAGGAAGTTAAAGGGATTCTGTCACCAGGTTTCACCCCTGTCAGCTAAACATATGATGTTGTTTAGGGCGTCTTCACGATTCCTAATGTGGGCTTATAAATGTCATCTGTGGGCTTATTTAGCTAAAAAACAGCTTTTACTAACCTGTCAGTCAAACAAATAAGGTGCCCAAGGGGATGTTAATGGTGCCGGCCGCACCCACCGCCGTTCGTGCCCAGCGCCGCCTTTCCGGACTTTTGCGCCGCCTCCTAATCCTCTGTGCCGCCTCTCGCTCTCCCTCCCTCCCTCCCCCCTCCTTCTGCTGTAAGATCTCGCGCTTGCGCACAGGGCTCTGCCTGATGCGCCCGTGCGGACTTCTCTATTTGGCTTCTTACAGCGAAGTGCGCATGCGCCGGGACTTCGCTCAACCCCTGTATGCGCGAGATCTTACAGCAGGAGGAGGGGGGAGGGAGGGAGGGAGAGCGAGAGGCCACAGAGGATTAGGAGGCGGCGCAGAAGTCTGGAAAGGCGGCGCTGGGCACGAACGGCGGTGGGTGCGGCCGGCACCTTGCATCCCATTAACATCCCCTTGGGCACCTTATTTGTTTGGCTGACAGGTTAGTAATAGCTGTTTTTTAGCTAAATAAGCCCACAGATGACATTTAGAAGCCCACATTAGGAATCGTGAAGACGCCCTAAACAACATCATATGTTTAGCTGACAGGGGTCAAACCTGGTGACAGAATCCCTTTAATACAAGGCACTTCCTAATGTATTGTTATTATCCATATTGCTTCCATTGCTGGCTGTATTCATTTTTCCATCACATTATACACTGCTCTTTTCCATGGTTACGACCACCCTGTAATCCAGCACCTGTGGCCGTGCTTGCACACTACAGAAAAAAGCACCAGCATGACCACCACTGAAGGATTGCAGGGTGGGCTGTAACCATGGAAACAAGCAGTGTATAATATGATGGAAAAACAAATCCAGCCAGCAAAAGAAGCAATATGGACAATCACAATACATTGGTAAGTGGCTTGTATTAACTTCTCCTACATTAAAAATGCTTTTGCTGAAGTGAGACAGCCCCTTTAATTACTAGCATTTTGCAATAATGGTCCAGATGGGTATTACCACTTGATAGTGTGTCCCTGCACAGTCTGACATTATCAAATTGGTCCTGCTAGTTTCAGACATTGCAGGGACACGCTGACAACAGTTAACACCAATGTGGAACTTCATAGCAAACTGCTAGTAATTCATTATTTCTAGTAGGAATAATAAAGCAATGGCACAACATAGAGTTATAAGAATAAAAATGTATGAAAAAAATCAAAGCATTGCAAGCTCCAAAGATTAGATGTTCCAGAAATGTTCTTACATGGGCTATGCAAGTAGTTAATAAAATAGACATGTCCAGAGAGGTGACAGGTCCTCTTTAACTAGAACTGACCAAGATCAGATCTCGCAGATATGAGCGCAGGTTATTACACCTGAGTTAGTTCATATCAGATACATTCATCCTAAATCCATTTCCTCTTGGTTCTATTGTATGTGATATCAGGTCTTTGTGGTAGTTTTTTTTTTTTTTTACAAATTAGGGTCGATATCACTCTTCCAGAATATGCCTAATGGAGTTGCAGCATCATTACTCCTGGTGATGAAATTTGTTTTCTATTCTAAGGTTTCTTTTTTCTTCGCTTCCTGTAGTGAAGATTCCATTAGCTTTAGAGGCTGTAGAATAGACAGACTAGATAATCAGTATATATTTCAAAAAAACTTTTTTTTTTTACTTTAGATTCTGATACAAATCTTCTTCTAAAGATCATAGGAGCAATTTATCAAGCTCTGCATGAACTTAAAAAAGTCATAGATAAGGGTTTTGTAACGTTTTGGAGTCACTTGCACAAAATATTTAGCAACTTTTGGAGCACTGTGCCAGTGTCACATACATATTTGGAATGAAAATTTGGTTAGAATCTCAGAGCAGATCCCTTTTCTGACACACCGTTGTGCGGCCATTCCGTGCGGTCCCCAAGGCATGGGCAACATCCGTGCAGCGGGCCGGACCCATTCAAGTTGACTGCACCGCAAAAAAATATGACATGTCATATTTATTTGCGGTGCGGAACAACGGAAAGAAACACCACGGAAGCACTCCGTAGTGCTTCCGGTGTTCCGTTCCGTGACTCCGTTCCGCATCGCCGGAATTGCGGACCCATTCAAGTGAATGGGTCCGCATCCGTGATGCAGGGTGCACACGGCCGGCGGCCGCCTAACGGCCGTATGCATGAGGCCTTATAAAGTGAAACTTTTTTAAAAGTCACAAAAAAGTTGCAAATCCACGCCAGGCATCCCCTAGGCGTACTTTTAGTGAAATTCGATCAACCACACTTGGCGCACTTGCATCAAATTTTTATTGCAGTGCACTTTTTTCATAAATTTGGTGCCATTCTAAAACCCAACCTCAAATACATCCACAATGATAACCCCCCCCCCCCTTCCCCAATGTGCTTAAATGTAATTAAAAAGTTTTGTATAAAATTTGTTTAGAAATATAATAACATATTTGCCTAATATTTCTATTGCATTAATTATATTTACCGGGAACCTGTCATCAGGGTCATGGTGCTTAACCAAGACAGGGTCTCGTGTGACTGGGGACTCTGTTTTAAGCTTCAGTCACACGTCCGTGTCCGTGCTCAAATCCGTGAGCAGGTGGTCAGTAATGCATCTGTGAAGCTGTCCGTGAAGGATCCATGTTGGGTCCATTTTTTGCTGTCCGTGTTACATCCGTGTTTCACTGACACAGAACAGCTGAAAAATAATTTTCAAAGCATCTCTTCCTAATGATACGTCAAACACGGATGCAACATGGATGGCATCCGTGTTGCATACGTGGTTTTTACGGACCGATAGACTATAATGGACGTGATGGATCTGTGAACATGGACATAATAGAGCATGCATCCGTGCGAAAAACACGAATCCATGGACCATGCTAAAAAACTGATGTGTGAATACACACACTGAAATGAATCGGGACGTGTGCTGTCCATTGAGAACACGTACAGCACACGTCCGTGAAACACTGACGTGTGAATGAGGCTTTACTCTGAAACACTGTGGCTTTTTAGAGAAAACATGGCGGGATATTTGTTAAAGGGCATCTGTCAGCAGATTTGTAGCTATGACACTGGCTGACCTATTACATGTGCACTTGGCAGCTGAAGACATCTGTGTTGGTCCTATGTTCATATGTGTAAGCATTGCTGAGAGAAATGATGTTTTATTATATGCAAATGAGACTCTAGGAGCAACGGGGGCGTTACCATTACACCTACACATCTTGATTGAAGGCACTGCACAAAATCTCGTGCGTGACATGATGATGTCATCACGCTGGCCGGCGTGGTGATGTCATACGCCACTGCGTGAGATTTCTCATGGTTTCTTCAATCAAGATGACTGTGATGGCCTCTTTGCGTGCAAATGGATGGGGTGAGTATGTATTTTTTGTTTGTTTTTACCGCCATTTCAGAGGAAATTGATTTGTTACCATGAATTTCAGGAAATTCAGCTTCACGAAAAATCATATTTTTTACTGAAACTCAGATCAAAGTAAATTCGTATGTCCCTACAATGCCTTCCATAAACATGCTGAACATTGCATAATAATTTGGAACACACTGTATATAGGGAGGATTTATCAAACTGGTGAAAAAGGAAAACTGGTTTGTTGCCCATAGCAACCACATCAGATTCCACCTTTAATTTTCCAAAAGAGCTTTGAAAAATTAAAGGTGGAATCTGATTGGTTGCTATGGATAACTAAGTTAGTTTTCATTTCCACTAGTTTTGATAAGTCTCCCCCCATGTGTCCTTAGATCAGTCATCATTCCCGACTTTGTGACTTCATGTATCCTCACAAGGGAATTCACTTCTGACTTTGTGACATCATGAGACTTTATGAGAGATGCAACTTATTTTATTACACTTGAATTTTGGTTCTGTGACATCATCTCCCAACCTGTGAAATCACAACAGCAGACCCAAAAGAGCATTCCATTCACAGATTAATTGGGTCCCTACTTCCACAGTGGAGCATAGCTGTGTGGAGCCTTGGCCGACCATCCATGCTGTTTATCTATACACAGGGCCGGACTGGCCTGCCGGGATTCCGGGAAATTTCCCGCTAGGCCGGCAGGCCTGACTAGTGCCGCAAGGCCGAGGCCCTGGTGAAAAGTGGGGGCGGCCGGCGGCAGGGCACAGCAGCAGGAGATGAGCGCTTCCATTGTGGAAGCGCTCATCTCCATATTCATCTGTATCGCCGTCCTCAGGACGGCGATACAGATGTCTATGCTGCGGCAGGGGAGGGAGAGGTGTGTCCCCTCCTGTTCCTCTGATAGGCTGCCGGCCTAGTGCTGGCAGCCTATCAGAGGCCGTTGCAGGCGGCGCAATGACGTCATTGCGTCGCCTGAGCCGTATAGCGAGGGACACAGGCCGGAAGAGGCCTGCATCGCATCGCTGGAGGTAAGTATAAGTGTTTTTTTTTGTACAGTACAGACCAAAAGTTTGGACACACCTTCTCATTCAAAGAGTTTTCTTTATTTTCATGACTATGAAGGCATCAAAACTATCAATTAACACATGTGGAATTATATACATAACAAATGTGAAGTGTGAAACAACTGAAAATATGTCATATTCTAGGTTCTTCAAAGTAGCCATCTTTTGCTTTGATTACTGCTTTGCACACTCTTGGCATTCTCTTGATGCGCTTCAAGAAGTAGTCCCCTGAAATGGTCTTCCAACAGTCTTGAAGGAGTTCCCAGAGATGCTTAGCCCTTGTTGGCCCTTTTGCCTTCACTCTGCGGTCCAGCTCACCCCAAACCATCTCGATTGGGTTCAGGTCCGGTGACTGTGGAGGCCAGGTCATCTGGCGCAGAACCCCATCACTCTCCTTCATGGTCAAATAGCCCTTACTTTCAAAGTTTTCCCAATTTTTCGGCTGACTGACTGACCTTCATTTCTTAAAGTAATGATGGCCACTCGTTTTTCTTTACTTAGCTGCTTTTTTCTTGCCATAATACAAATTCTAACAGTCTATTCAGTAGGACTATCAGCTGTGTATCCACCTGACTTCTCCTCAACGCAACTGATGGTCCCAACCCCATTTATAAGGCAAGAAATCCCACTTATTAAACCTGACAGGGCACACCTGTGAAGTGAAAACGATTTCAGGGGACTACCTCTTGAAGCTCATCAAGAAAATGCCAAGAGTGTGCAAAGCAGTAATCAAAGCAAAAGGTGGCTACTTTGAAGAACCTAGAATATGACATATTTTCAGTTGTTTCACACTCGTTTGTTATGCATATAATTCCACATGTGTTAATTCATAGTTTTGATGCCTTCAGTGTGAATATACAATTTTCATAGTCATGAAAATAAAGAAAACTCTTTGAATGAGAAGGTGTGTCCAAACTTTTGGTCTGTACTGTATATAGGTACAATACTGCCACATGATAAGGGGGGACTACTGGGCTGGCACATGATAAGGGGGGACTACTGGGCTGGCACACGATAAGGGGGCTACTGGCACATAAGGGGGGCTACTGGCACATAAGGGGGACTACTGGCACATGATGGGGGGCTATTGGCACATGATAAGGGGGGCTACTGGCACATAAGGGGGACTACTGGCACATGATAAGGGGGCTACTGGCACATGATAAAGGGGGCTACTGGCACATGATATGGGGGCTACTGGCACATGATATGGGCGCTACTGGCACATAATGGTCAGCTACTGGCACATAAGGGGCGGCTACTGGCACATAAGGGACGGCTACTGGCACATAAGGGGGACTACTGGCACATAAGGGGGACTACTGGCACATAAGGGGGGCTACTGGCACATAAGGGGCGGCTACTGGCACATAAGGGGGACTACTGGCACATAAGGGGGGCTACTGGCACATAAGGTGGACTACTGGCACATGATAAGGGGGGCTACTGGCACATAAGGACGACTACTGGCACATGATGGGGGGACTACTGGCACATGATAAGGGGGGGCTACAGGCACATGATAAGGGAGGCTACTGGCACATGATAAGGAGGGCTACTGGCACATGATAAGGGGGGCTACTGGCATATGATAAGGGGGGCTACTGGCACATAAGGGGGGATACTGGCACATAAGGGGTGGCTACTGGCACATAAGGGGCGGCTACTGGCACATAAGGGGCGGCTACTGGCACATGATAAGGGGCGGCTACTGGCACATAAGGGGTGGCTACTGGCACATAAGGGGGGCTACTGGCACATAAGGGGGGTTACTGGCACATAATAAGGGGGGGCTACTGGCACATGATAGGGGGGGGCACTCTGGCTACTGACACATGATTTGGGGGGTCTCTGGCTACTGGCACATGATGGTGGGGGGGCTCTTATTACTGGCACATGATTGGGGGCATCTATGGGGGCACATCTTACTGGCACATGATTGGGGGCATCTATTGGGGCACTTATTACTGGAAGATTATTGGGTGGCATCTACTGAGGCTAAAAAGAAGGGGTATTTTATATGGGGGGCTCTGTATAGGGGCATTTTATACTGGGACACATTATGGTGGGTTCTATGGGGAAGGGGGAGAGGAGCACTATGGGGGTCATCTACGGGGGCACTGAGAAGGGGAATTTTATATTGGCACATTATGGAAACATTAGCTCAACTGGGGGCTTTACAAAGGGGTATGTTTTGCACATTATAAGTAGAATTATTACTACTGGGGGGCATTATGGTGGGCTTTATTACTCCCCCATGGTATGACCCCCTAGTAGCAGCACCAGCCTCTCCCTGCTCTGCTATCCCTCTGCCCCTTCTCCAAATCGTTATTATGAAATCTTTCTCATTAGGCTAAAGCACAACATCAGCTCCGCTGAGCCCCCGGCCAAGTGGTGTCCGAGATCCCCAAGGGCCAAGCCAAGTAACTGTAAGTTTTTATGTGAAATATGTTTATGTTTGTAGTTGATCTTTATTATCGATTTTACATTGCAGATTTATTTATTTTTTTGCAGCATATGGGTGAGATTTTATGGATATTTTTATTATTTGGTCGAAAGGCTCATTGGGGGGGATTATAACAGGACTGCCGTAGAATATCTAAAATAGCTGGTCAAGTAAAATGTTGCATGCAACAATCATTAAATAGGTGGCCAACAAAAAAAGGGCGGGTTAAAGGGTGTGGTAAAACACTGTCTGAGCATGCTGAGAGTTGTAGTTTTGCAACAGTTGGAGGCATCCTGGTTGGGAAAACACTGTGATAATATGAACAATGGGGGTTCTACAAAAGAGCTATCGTGGGGCAAAGTTCATATTTGTGTTTACACACGTGTTTTAAAATAAATGCTTTCTCCTATTATAAACAAGTAAATAATGGTGCAATGCTGTGGGGCTGGTATGCAACTTTTTCCAGGACTGTTTTTTTCCCCAGTCCGGCCCTGTCTATACAACCCTATGAGAGGTATGGAAACAGCTGACAGAGAGAGCACTGAACTCTAACCGATCTAACATATTGGTTTGTGACATAATTAGAACATATAAGAAATCAGATTTGGTATTGCCTTTATAAATATATTATGTTATTACAGTGCTCTGTCAGTGAAGCTGTGCTAAATTTATTAATGTGGTTAAGTTTGTTACTTGATAACCTTATATCACAATGTATAAGTTGTACTTTTTGTATAGGACTGCACCTTAATCTACTGAATTACCTTCACTAAGTTTATGTACACATCTGTACCAGAGGCTATGTTTCCAAGCGAAATGGCAGACATCTAAGTGGAAACCGATGAATCCCATTATAAGTAATCAGGGTCCATTGGGTGCCACTGGTAGAAACCACAACACAGACATAAACCTAGCCTTGGAAAGTTATAATTCAGACAGTTTAGATCATCAGTTATATTTCATATTTCTATAAACTGAGAAGTGCAATATTCTCCCTATACCTTCAAAATTAAACATGAGGTTCTTAGCGCACAATGTAAAGAAATTGTGCGAGCCGATCTGCCCCGTCACGGCGACCTCAATCAGATGGGTCCCTACCCGAAGACTTTTTTATTTAAAGCCTTATTCACATGACAGTGATGAAAAAAAGTAATTAAAAATGGTAAAATGGTCCATTTTTACATTTCCATTTTTTCATGAATGTCTTTTTGACAAATGGCCATTAAAAACGTCCCCTTGACTTGCATGGGGGCTGAAGACCATGAAAACAGGCAAAATAGGACATGCCCTATTTTTTTATTGGGTACTATTCACGGCCCGATAAAAAAATAATGTGAACAGACCCACACTCTATCATGTTCTGAAAACTGTTGTGTGAATAAGGCCTGTTAGTCATCCAGAAATATTGCACACATGATGCATCAGCTGATATCAGGACTACAATGCAGATTTTGTACAGTCTGGGGTTAGAATATGCCCACAGCAGTTCCAGTTAACACCTCCTGTTATAAAAGTGTTAGTGTAGGAACCCATCCAAATAGAGATGCCATAAAGTTTGGCAGATGGGGTCACACAACGTGTGTCAATAGGTAGGACCTTCCATTTCGTTAAAAAGGAGGACCCAGAAGAACTCTTGTCCAGTCCAAACCACAGTTTTGAGCAGTCGCCTGAACAATCGTTCATCTGACAGCTATTTATTCATGCAAAGAAATGTATAATATATATATATAATTTCTATGGCAATCAGACACTTATGATGCAGGATATCTTAGAGGACCTAATAAGACCAGACAGGTGGAAATACAACCTGTCCACTTCCCCTTCTGATTCCCTGGTGACCATAGACGTGAGATTTTGGCTGTTCACAAATTCTACTAATATAATATTTTAACTCTAATATAGTCACATCTTAATGTCACCCAGAGCAAACATTATCATCAGTCTACTATTTTCACTTAACTGTGTATCTTTCTTACCTCTTACATAGTGTTTAGGTATTGCTTTACTCTGTCTATGATCATTTTCGTTTACATACATATCTGGATGTCTAAGAGTTCATACCTTCTTACTCATCACTTACCCGTAGAAGTCTGTCTGGTCTGCATTGTGGTGTTCCTGAATCCTCATAGTGTTCTTGTTTCCTTTCTTAACTCCTCTGTTCCGTTTATCTCCTAAGGTAGCTTGTTCCTAATTCTACTTCGGGCCTGCATTTTGTTTCTGCTTCTGATTTTTGCAGTCATGTCAATGCAATTTCTAGCCATGTCCACTGCCTCATATTCAAGTCATGTCCTCTAATTCTGTACTTACAGTTGTGTTCAAAATTATTCAACCCCCAATGCTGTAAAGGGTTTTAGGGAATTTAGTGTACATTTGTAATTGTGTTCAGAATGAAATCTTACAAGGACTTTTTAAAGAACCAAATGCAACTAAAATGACATCAATTGTTTTTGTAATACAGTATTAAATGTTTTTTTTTGTGATTTCTTCATTGACACAATTTTTCAACCCCTTAAAGACTACCACTCTTAAGAACAGAGGTTCATTCAAGTGTTTTCGATCAGGTATTGAAAACACCTGTGGATGTCAAGGAGCAGCAATCAAGCATAATAAGCACCAATTAGGCAGATTTAAAAGGACTGTGATACTCAGCTCCTTCTAGACATTTACTGGTGTGTTTACAAACATGGTGAAGTCAAGAGAATGGTCCAGGAAGACAAGATAAGAGGTGATTTCTCTTCACAGGAAGGGCAATGGCTATAAGAAGATTGCAAAGATGTTAAACATACCAAGAGACACCATAGGAAGCATCATTCGCAAATTCAAGGCAAAGGGCACTGTTGAAACGCTACCTGGTCGTGGCAGAAAGAAGATGCTGACTTCGACTGCTGTGCGCTACCTGAAGCGCAAAGTGGAGAAAAGTCCCTGTGTGACTGCTGAGGAACTGAAAAAAGATTTGTCAGATGTGGGTACTGAAGTTTCAGCTCAGACAATAAGGTGCACACTGCGTAATGAAGGCCTCCATGCCAGAACTCCCAGGCGCACCCCCTTGCTGTCTCCAAAGAATAAGAAGAATCCACTGCAGTATGCCAAAAGTCATGTGGACAAACCACAAAAGTGTTCTGTGGACTGATGAAGCAAAATTAGAACTGTTTGGGCCCATGGATCAACGCTATGTTTGGAGGAGGAAGAACAAGGCCTATGAAGAAAAGAACACCTTGCCTGCTGTAAGGCATGGCGGGGGGTCAATCATGCTTTGGGGCTGTTTTGCTTCTACAGGTACAGGGAAGCTTCAGCGTGTGCAAGGTACCATGAATTCTCTTCAGTACCAGGAGATATTGGATGAAAGTGTGATGCAGTCCGTCACAAACCTGAGGCTTGGGAGACGTTGGACCTTTCAACAGGACAATGATCCCAAGCATACCTCCAAGTCCACTAGAGCATGGTTGCAGATTAAAGGCTGGAACATTTTGAAGTGGCCATCGCAGTCACCAGACTTAAATCCGATTGAGGACCTCTGGTGGGACTTAAAGAAAGCAGTTGCAGCTCGCAAGCCTAAGAATGTGACTGAACTGGAGGCTTTTGCCCATGAAGAATGGGCGAAGATACCCGTAGATCGCTGCAAGACACTTGTGTCAAGCTATGCTTCACGTTTAAAAGCTGTTATAACTGGAAAAGGATGTTGTACTAAGTACTAAGATTGAATGTCACTTGGGGGTTGAATAAAACTGATAATGATGTGAGCACAGAAAATACATTTGTGGTTATTTCATTATAAATGTTATGTTATATTTGTCTGACTTACAAGTGCCTCTTTGATTTAATTGTAAACAAGATGACTGAAATGATCAAAATCAATGTCAAACTGGCCAAAACACTTAATTTCAGTGGGGGTTGATTAATTTTGAAAACAACTGTAATCCAAATTCCAGTGTTGACTCCCTTCCTCACTATTTAGACACACAGATCTGACACCTTGAAGCCAGCCCCTGGCAGGATTATGTGTCCATTACCACTCCAACAGGCTTATATCTGCATTAGTTGAACCCTAGTGGGTTTTGTAGGAACCAAGTTGTGCTTTGTCCAGCTTCTCATTCTCAATCAACAGAAAACTGCCATGTCATGTAGTTGACCATTGTAGGCTTCCAATTCTTATAGTTGACCCAAATGGTCTTCTCTGTCCTTGCAAACCCCAAATATAATACACGTACTCCATTCCCAAGTTTTGGTGTCCTATATAGTCCTGGTAGGATTCTCTTCTGAAGCTGACCTCCATACTACTTCTCTGCTTTGCAGTGTACAATCAGTGAGCTGCTATATCCTATACCATCAAGCCTGGTTTTCACCCTCTCTGTCCTGTAGTTGACCTCCAATGGTCTTCTCTGTCAAATGAATACACTGATGTCTTACAGGCAACCTCTGCTGTGCTTTTCTGTAATTGATAGACTTCTCTGTGGTCATCATCGGCAGGCCTCTACTGTATTTTCTATAGTTTTCCCTCCATTTCCTTGTCCTGTAGTTAAACTCTTTTGCTCACGCATGTCCTGTCATTGATCCCAGTATGCTTTCACATCTTTTAACTAATGCAGTGGGTTTCAGTTATATATACAGAAAAATAACATGAAGAAATGGCGTCCTTTTGTACCAAAAATGTATTCTGGCTTCTAAGGATGTCACGGGCAACCATTTCAGTAAGAACACTTAAACCGTACAGGTTACCAGTGTTGGAGGTAATTCCTTATCTGTGCCATGGTGCTGTACTTCTCATGATGCTTAGCATTCTGCAGGTGCAGACTATGAAGAGTGGTGAGATAAGATACAGTAATTGCATTCCTTCTCTCCTTCCTGATGGAATTTTACTGAAAGGTGGCCCTATAATGCCCACCATAAACATGAGCCACTGACCAAACTCTTGTTGATAGGAATTTTCTGGGACTCTCCCAAAAACATGCATGCTTGGATGAGTTGAGTATGCATGTTTATTGCAATAGGGAGCAGGGGGACGAACATAAATAATCCTTCTCTCTGATTCAGTAATATGTGATAGAAAAACTAGTGCTGCGTACAGAGCGATCATTCCTGTCAGAATGACGGACACGTCACCGGCACCTGACCTACCTTATTGTAAGTCAATGAGGACAGATAGCAGGTGATGGTGTCATCCATCATGTGAGTGATCCGGCTATGTATTACAATTTCTGGTTTCCAGGTGTGAATACAGCCTGACTTGTTCAGATGTAACATACCCTATTTCCCCGAAAATAAGACAGTGTCTTATATAAATTTTTGCTCCAAAAGATGCGCTAGGTCTTATTTTCAGGGGATGTCTTATTTTTCCATGAAAAAAAATACGGTACACATTTATTGTTGAACAAAAAAAAGGAAATTTATTACGTACCTGTATACGGTACGGTAGTAGTTGTCATCACAAACCAGCATAACCAGACAAACTGTGAATCCTACGGTATCAAGAATTTCTTGTTACTACAGTACCAGATACTGATACCGGTATTTACCGGTATGAACACAAAGTAAGATTTATTCAATGACAATCATGTCATCATCTTCTGGAACATCATCATAACAATCCAAACCCTGAATTTCCTGGTTAATTTCTTGTGACTCCATTTCTTTCAGAATCAGTGGACCAAATCTCTCATGTTTAGCAATAGCACTGTCCTTAAATGAGTACTTCTTGTCAAGGTAGCCTGCTCGTAGTGCATTTGCAATGCAACTGTCAGTGATTTTCTCCCATGAATTCTTCACCCAAGTCACAACCTCTTGCAGTTTAGGTTTCACAAAGTTTCCACGCTGATTTCTCTCCATTCTATTTTCAATGTAGTCATTAATTTCTAAGCGCAAATTGTCCTTGAATGGCTTGTTTATTGCAATATCAAGAGTCTGCAGATAGGCCGTCATTCCTGCAGGAATCATTATTTGATCTATTTTTCTTTTGTGAAGAAATTTCTTCATGTCTTTAGCGCGGTGAGTGCTGGCTGCATCCCAGACTAGCAGACCTCTTTGGCCACCCCGCAAAACAAGTGGCAGCATTAAATCGACCCACTTCCTTATAATGGCTTGTGTGGCCCAGACTTTTTCAGTTTCAAGAATAAAAATGCCTGAAACACGTTCAATATTTTCCTTCTTGCCCTTAGAAATGATTAAAGGTGGGATTTTAGTGCCATCAAGACGAATTGCCAAAATACAGGTAACACGTGCACTTTCGTAAGCAGTGGAGGGAATGTACACTGAGGAGGCACCCCGCTGTTCAATTGTTGTTTGAGATGATTGGCCCATAAACACTGCAGTTTCATCCATAGCAATCATGTTGGAAAGATTGTATTTAGAGAAGTCAGCATCATCAATAAATGACTTGAATGCAAGTGCTCGCTTAATAACTTGAGCATCTTCCAGCCTAAACAATGTTGTGGATCTTCTTAAAGACAGTTCACTTCGCTGAAGGAAATTATCCAGCCAGTGTTGTGATGCTTTGAAGTCTTCGGGGGCTATGTCAAACTGTGGTGCCATTGCAAGGGCAAATTCTTGAATCTGAGCCCTATTCACAACCAAAGCCTTTGCTCTCCTGTCAACCACCCATTCACAGATGAGATCTTCCAGCTCGGAAAATAATGGTTGCCGACCTGATCCACACTTGCGCTTTTTAGCATTTCCCTTCTCCACTTGTTCAATGAGGTCACCATACTCTGCTCGCCATTTTCGGACCAATCGGATACTCAACATCTTCTCTTTGCAGAAAGCAGTAAGATTTTGGCCCCAAGAGTCTTCCGTGATTCCTTTCTTATACTCTATGGAGTAGCTCTTTCTTTTTGCGCTCATGTCTAGGGGTAAAAAAAAAGAAAATGGCACAGGAGTATCAGGGTGGGGAGGGGGATCACTTAAAATGGCACAGGGGTATCAGGGTGGGGAGGGGGATCACCTAAAATGGCACAGGGGTATCAGGGTGGGGAGGGGGATCACTTAAAATGGCACAGGGGTATCACTTAAAGGGCACAGGGGTATCAGGGTGGGGAGGGGGATCACCTAAAATGGCACAGGGGTATCAGGGTGGGGAGGGGGATCACTTAAAATGGCACAGGGGTATCAGGGTGGGGAGGGGGATCACTTAAATGGCACAGGGGTATCAGGGTGGGGAGGGGGATCACCTAAAATGGCACAGGGGTATCAGGGTGGGGAGGGGGATCACTTAAAATGGCACAGGGGTATCAGGGTGGGGAGGGGGATCACCTAAAATGGCACAGGGGTATCAGGGTGGGGAGGGGGATCACCTAAAATGGCACAGGGGTATCAGGGTGGGGAGGGGGATCACTTAAAATGGCACAGGGGTATCACTTAAATGGCACAGGGGTATCAGGGTGGGGAGGGGGATCACCTAAAATGGCACAGGGGTATCAGGGTGGAGAGGGGGATCACCTAAAATGGCACAGGGGTATCAGGGTGGGGAGGGGGATCATTTAAAATGGCACAGCGGTATCAGGGTGGGGAGGGGGATCACTTAAAATGGCACAGGGGTATCACTTAAATGGCACAGGGGTATCAGGGTGGGGAGGGGGATCACCTAAAATGGCACAGGGGTATCAGGGTGGGGAGGGGGATCACCTAAAATGGCACAGGGGTATCAGGGTGGGGAGGGGGATCACTTAAAATGGCACAGGGGTATCACTTAAATGGCACAGGGGTATCAGGGTGGGGAGGGGGATCACCTAAAATGGCACAGGGGTATCAGGGTGGGGAGGGGGATCACTTAAAATGGCACAGGGGTATCAGGGTGGGGAGGGGGATCACTTAAAATGGCACAGGGGTATCAGGGTGGGGAGGGGGATCACTTAAAATGGCACAGGGGTATCAGGGTGGGGAGGGGATCACTTAAAATGGCACAGGGGTATCAGGGTGGGGAGGGGGATCACTTAAAATGACACAGGGGGATCAGAAGGGGGAATCAAAATGGTACAGGAGAATCAGAGGGGGGGATTACTATAGCATTTTAGTACCCCCTTCTGATCCTCCTGTGTCATTTTGATTCACCCCTCTGATCCCCCTGTGTCATTTTAAATTTTCCCCCTCCCCACCCTGATCACCCTTTGTCATTTTGATTCCCCCCTCTGATCCCCCTGTGTCATTTTAAATGATCCCCCTCCCCACCCTGAGTCATTTTAATTACTGTTTTTACCGTAGTCTCCCCCCCCACCTTCACCAGACATCCCCCACCTTCCATCACATATCCCCCCCCCACCTGTCACCCCGTCCCCTGTGTGTCCGTGCCAGCCAAGTCAGGGCAGAGCGAGCAGCGGCGGAGGAAGCCGGAAGCTTGTCCTGTCGGCGGCGGCGGCGCGGGCTCTGCGGCCAATCCGTGAGCTGCGTGGCGGCACCTGTAGGGTCCGGAGGAATCAGACTCCTTACGGTAGGGTAGTGGGGTCCTTACATTCTGGGGTGGGATGCTTTATTATCGGGGAGGCATTATTTTCGGGGGGTTCTTTAGAATCGGGGAGGTCTTATTTTCGGGGGGTGCTTTATAATCGGGGAGGTCTTATTTTCAGGGGGATGCCTTATATTTCAAGGATAGGCAAAATTAGAGGTAGGTCTTATTTTCGGGGGATGTCTTATTTTCGGGGAAAGACGGTATATATATAAACTGTATAATGGATAACTGCAGTAACATAACAGCCGTGGTTGTCAGTGGATAATATTGTGTTATTTCCACTGATGAAATTTCCCACATAATTCTCATTTATCAATGGAGAAAGTTCATATAAATTAAAATGCATAAAATTCTGTTAATATCTACTATTTTATATTAGAAAAAATAAAAGGAACTTATCTACGATATGACGCCATGATCTGCAGGATGATCCTGCTGCATTGGGCAGAGCCGGGAGACGTCCATCTTCACTGCTCACCGAGCTACAACTGACTGGAGGCAACTGACTTTATTTTATTTTATTCTATTCAAACCGAGCAATTCTATTGGTGGATGGCTACTGCTATTAACATGGTGATACTGAGCAATTCTATTGGTGGATGGCTACTGCTATTAACATGGTGATGCTGAGCAATTCTATTGGTGGACGGCTACTGCTATTAACATGGTGATATCAAGCGATTCTATTGGTGGATGGCTACTGCTATTAGCATGATGATGTCGAGCAATTCTATTGGTGGATGGCTACTACTATTAACATGGTGATATCAAGCAATTCTATTGGTGGATGGCTACTACTATTAGCATGGTGATGTCGAGCAATTCTATTGGTGGATGGCTACTGCTATTAACATGGTGATGCAACTGAAAATTTTAAGGGTCATGATGCTCATATTTCACTAGGTATGCAAATTAGCTTTCTTTCCAAACAGAAAAGAAAGCTGAACCATTGTTTTTTACCACAAGATGTAAAGTAGATATGAGGTAGCTGTAAGTCATGCCTTGAAGCATACATAAGATAATAGCTAAGCCAGTATCCCATCTTAGGAATGGTTAGCTATTATTGGCTTAACTGTTAAAAAAAGTTGAGCATTGCTTATAGGAGAGCTACCTTACATTTGATGGCATTAGAGGGTCAGAGGTTTTCTTTTTGGAAAGAGAGTTATTTAGCATACCTTTTCCCCCTGGATGCAGTAGGGAACACATGCACTGAATTCTTCATAGGGAGTTTGCACAGTCAGACATGAAGAAGTGGCGTAGAAACAGACTGGGCATGTGCAGAACACTTCCTCCAGCGTCTGTGCAGTACAATGAAGGATGGGAGCGAGAAGTGCAGAATGGAAGGATCAAGCAAGGCACCCACTGTATGGTGTAATTTGAAGCTACCCCATTAAGCACAGAGAATATTTACACCTTGGTATGTGACCACAAAAGAATTAGGAAACATAACTCACAGTAAGGACACAACATTTTTTAGAAAAGTGGCCAACCACTTTAAAAAGTATGTGAAACCATTGAGTCAATATCTGGAGATATTTTGCCATATCTATTTATCCAGACCTGCACTGGGACAGAAAAGCAGCCCTGCCACACAAACCTCGCCAGTCCATATATGCAGTGAGCTCCTGAGGTGGGAGTGGTAGTGGACCTGATGAGGTGTAGTGTCACGGTATACTCCCTCAGGTCATTGCTTCCTGGCACCAATATAACCAATAATACTGCCGTACAGTGATGATATACAGGTAATATACCAGGTTCATACATGCAGATTATTATCACGCTGCAGTTTTTACATAAGAATACAGCACTGGACACAGTCACAGGCAGAACACATGACTATAAGAGGCCAGTCGCCTTTCCTGACATGTTTGTATGAGTTAATACTTGTATTTCCCCTGTTTGTTGAGCAGTTCTTATGTTATTCCACCTGGAAATGTACAAATAAATGGACAACTCAGTGATACCACTCCCCTTGGCAAAACACTGTGTCCAATTATAATGATAGTATCACCCTGTAGTGACACATCCAATTGACAAGGGGAATAGTAACATCCAGTTGCCAATTGGGCCTGGGCTACATGGAGACTTTCTATGGCAATACTTAATGATTTTAATCACTGAATGACAGCTGTGCCAAGTAGTGCATGTAACTGAAAGTATTGCCATGTAGTGCAGCTGTAGCTCCATAGTTCTCCATGTAGGACAGGCTTATTTAAATATTTACAGGAACAATAACAGAGGAATATCACAAAACAGCATTCTAAGTAAAAATCCCCTAATTGTTATCTAATGGGTAATATAAAGACAAATCAGGAGATGTGACAGGGCAGCTACAAATCCATTGACTTATAGGTGATATCTCCTTTTTTGCAAAAATGAAAATATGATAAATCAGGGCCATTGTGTACATTCCCATCTGTGCAGCGAGCTCCTGAGGAGCCGGAGTGGTATTGGTCCTGATTTTGTGTCACGGTGTACTCCCTCAGGTGGTGACTCCCTGGGGATTGTTGCGGTGGAAATTCAGTTTGCAGAATTAGGCCAGAAGTAAACGTGTAACACCCCAGAGTTGTGTTACTACACTCCTCTACCCCGCTACTATCTTCTAAGAGCCTTTATACTGTCATCAGATGTGATTTTTCTCATGTCTTCCACAAATGTGCATATAAATCTATGTTAAATGCAATTGTTCATGTAATGTGCCTGGCTACCAGCAGGTGGCAGCAACCCATTGGCAGGTACAAGCTACAGTTTAGTGTATCTGAGCTGAAATGGATTATTCCAGCTTAGCTCCCCCTCTGTGGAGAGGTGGGCTGGACCCACATTCTGCAGTTTCGGAGAAGAAGGAAGTTAGAGTGAGTGTAGCCCAACCTGTGTGTGTGTGGAGTTCTCCTGCTTAGGGAATACAGCAAGGACCCAGTCTCGGCTAAGACTTGGCCATATACCCAGTCTGAGCACCTTCAGCTCTGCTGGATGAAGAAAGCAGAAACTACAGACAAACTCCAGAGTTCCAGGAAGAAAGCATCTCCTGAGAATCAATCTGTGAGATAAGTCCAGTGCCTAGGAGAAGCCTAGTCCTCCTCAGCTAGTCTGTCCCTACACAGCAGAAGTTACATTTAAAGCAGAAGTACTCATTCCTGCCATTTATTGCCAAAACCTGCTGGGATCAAGAGACCAAAGCTGTTTGGATGCAAGATATTTCAAGTGAAGCAACGTTTGAACTTTAACTAAAGGTCTGGACATAATTTATTCTGCAAAGTTCCTCTATTACTCCTACTATCACTACACATAAATTTATTGCAAGTGAGCCAGAAGCCAGGAGTCCGGCCATACCCAGGTAGGAGACACAGTGACACAACTACCACAAAACTATAGAGACATTATAGGCCATTACACCACTCTGGCATTCCTAATCTGGGACTTGCGTTATAACACCTTGGAAGGGCCCTGGGATGGTATCCTGCGCACGCTGCAATTGGCGTCACGAAAAATACAGAATATTATCCGCCCCTACCTGGCTACTGTAAACGTATAAATGTCTATTTTTACTGAGTGCAAAAAATAACGTTTGGCCCATCCAACAGCAATAAATGCAAAGTGCTGTTTCTGGCACCAATTGAGGAGGCATGGTGGCTGGTTGGATGACTATACTGTATATTCACACTTGCAGGCACTTGTGGGTATAGGTATCCACTGTAAGATTCAGACAAGCTTTTTCTGGCTCAGTGGTGATTTAGGCGATGGGTGTCTGAGCCGTAGTCCCTCACCTTGCAGCAGTGTCTGTAAAGTGGTAGCTGGCTAATCACCCTGCTGTCTTGTCTCTCATATGATTTCTGGAAGCAGAATATGCTGGTCTCTCTGGAGTGTTGGTCTCACAGGAGAATAATATATCTGTCCCTCCTGCAACATATTTCACTTGAATACCATGTCCTATAAGGTTGTTTCCTATTTGGGCCATTATAGTATTTATATTTACTTCTGTTTATATTTGTGGCCCAGTCATGTGATAATGCCGGTCAGGTGACTGCCCGTGTCTCCCTCCTCCCCTTGATGCTGCCGCGATACCTCTTGGAACGCTCACGTGAGACGCAAGTTGACGTTCCGGAGTCACGTGATGCACGTCTTGGTGAGCGCGGTCTGACGTGACAGGATCGCTTTGGACATGCGCACTGCACAGCTGGGGATGCCATCCTTTCCACTGGAACCACCAATGATGAAGTAGGTGTCTATGATTACCTTGTACAATATAGCTGTTGCTGTTTTTGATTTGTAATAATTGCACTTTGCACAAGTGATGTTATTTACCATTTATGCACCGGGCACTTTACCTATTGTATTTTTTTACTCAACTTATATGCACTATATGGTGATTTATGAGATATTCAATATGAGACACTGCAATCATGTATTTTTTGAATCATGGAATTATCTTTATGTATATACATACACACAATTAAGTTTATTGGATATTAATTATGCAATCATGTATTCTAATCACATTGTGCATATTTAAGTCTGCACTTGACATCATCTTACTGCTTGACAAAGGCTTCATTGAGCTGGGCTGAAACGTTGCGACTGGGGAACACCGGGTCTAACACCCTTCAACTAATTTGGAGTGCTGCCTCATCATTTGTTTTTTGAATATCGTACATGGATTTTTTTTGCCTGAAATTCCAGAAAGAATTGCACCCGTTCCCACTTTGGCTGTGCTGCTGTTTCTCTTTGTGACTTGTCCCTTCTCTCCTATAGGTTCCTAGGAGTCTGGAAAACGGATTAAAAAAATGCCAATTAAATGGACATCAATCATTTCACTGTGTGGAAGATCATCCAAGTGGAGAACATTTCAAACAACTTAGAACTTGCCCAAACCAGGCTGTCCCAGGAGGTTCAGTCTGAGAACAGAACCCAAGATGTTGAAAAAATTGCAATATCTTTTATCATGAAAATGTCATCATGAATTTACTATTACAACAGGGATGAACAATGAAAGATAGAAGGTGCCAGAAGGAAAGCCTTACTGTCCAGAAAAAAAGAGGAGGACAAGTTTATAGCCTGCCCATGAGCACCTATAGCAACCAACTGAAACTTGGAACAATCTGATCTTGACAGATAAGGATACATTTGTGTTAGAAATGTTTGGTGAAAACAAAATATAGAAATATAGAATTTCACAAGAAGAACCATGATACTAACTATAAACCATGGTAGTGCTTTGCTCATTGGGTAACTCACCATCATTGTACCAGAGGGTAATGTCAGAACCTCTGTCAGAAGATTGATGCTTAACCAGAAATGAAACTTGCAGCATGTCAGTGACCTTCAACGTACCTTTAACGGATTCTTGAATGTCCACGTCAAAGCTTGGTTTCCATTGAGATGCTGTAGGACGTATGAGACAGGCTATGCACAAGAAACCCCTTAACTATCACACAGCTATCATAAACTTTTCATGAAGGAGTGAGGAAAAAGTCTCCTCTTGTTCATGTTAGAGACAGTAGTTATAGCAATAGTTAGTTATAACAGTAGTATGTCCACATGAAATATCTTTTTGATGACTGCTCATTGTTAGATCTGACCTTGTACCTTGCATGTTTATGTATTCTGCTTTGGTAATGACAGAAAGGGCAGATACCATAGCGGTTATATCAGTGGCCTAATTAGCCTTCTACGGCCCTGTTAGCGTTAATTATCCTACCATGTAACACGCTGACATTCAGTGACATTCACTCCGGATTCTTCCATTCTCTGCACAAAACGTGTTTGCTAATATTACAACAGCAACATTGTTATCTGAACTCTTTATTATTTGTGATTGACAGTCAGCCTCATTTACATAATCTATACCAATTATCTTAGCTAATTAATGCAGCGTCTTCACTTTAATCATTACTTCTAAGCAGATTATCTGTATGATATCAAACTAAAGAGTGCACCGGTTTATATAATGTATCTTTGTTCACATTTTTAAAACGCTACTGATAAATTATGGAAAGTGCTAGTTTCTGGACTTTGCCGCATTTATACATAGGAAATATTGTTAGGGATAATAAAAGGAATCTAAATAATGTAGTAATGGTGATTGTCTCAGGCAGTGTCATCACTTGGAAAGTGTAAGGTCACCTAGACATCTGCTGCGTGATGGGGGTGTAATGTCACTGCCATATTCAATCATTGCATTGCCCACTCTGTAAAAGACTGTGATGCAAGATGGCTATATTCAATGGCCACAGGATACTACAAGAATTAAAAAGCCCTACAATATTCCACATGAAGCAATTAAAATAAATAGGTATCCCAAAAAATATAAAAAAATAAACACCTCTGAAAAGACCACCTACAGTGACCAAGATAAGGTGCATGGTAGTTGTGGATCTGAGGGTGGTGGTAATACTCACAGATCACTGTGGCAATTTTCACTCTTGTGCTCCCTAGGGCTGTGCAGTGACTGGAGGGTGCACCCTTTTTTCCCTTGGAGCACACCCTGGTATTGGGACTCCTGGTGATAGTTGGGGTGCTCTTGATGTTGGATGATTTGCTAGGTGCAAGGCAGGACCGACCGATAGTGGAGATAATGATGTGGTCCATTAGTTGTAGTTAGAGATGAGCGAAGGTTTGAAAAATTCGATTTGGCAGCTTTGCTCAAGTTCGCCAGGAAATTTGATTAGTTAAAAATAAATTCTTCCCAAATCGCGATAAATCAGGTATACTCAGGCCACTCTGCCTGATCATATTCTTCCCACTTGGTGGCCCAATATCAGTGTGAAGGCTTGGAAGCTAACCCTTTCCCAAGCACTGTCAGTAAATTTACGTTGGCAGCTGGGCATTTAAAAATGTTTTAAAGAGCAGTAATGTCGGTTGCAGACTTTAAACCCTTTAACCATGGTCATCCAGGTGTGATCCAGCTCCCAATGGAAGGGATCGGGGGAGCCAGATCATGTATGCAGCAGCCCCTGTCCTCCTGTGTGATGGTACCAGAGATGTTACACAGCATTGAGGCGGAAAAACCTTCAATAATATTGAGGGATCCACAATTTCATAAGGTCCGGGATCCCTCCCTACTATGAAACTAGTTGTAGTAAATTAAGTCTCTCTTTACTAAGTGGATTATAGGGGTAGAAGTACAAGACACAGTTCCACACAGTATATAACAGTGCAATATTCTCTCAACAGTGTATGGACAGCAGCAATGATGGTGGTTAAAGTACTCCTCTTTCGTTCTAAAGAACACTTTGCAGTCTCTCAGCAGAAACACAGGCATGCAATAAAGTTATTAAGTCCATTTAAAGTACTGGGGCTGAGGGGTGCATAAATACAGAAATGGATGGGCAATCCATCTTAAAGTGTTGTAGGATGTTTTGGCAATAATAGCCTTTACAGCAGCAAAGTCTTTCTGTCAAAAACAAGAATAATAACTTTGATGTTGGAAGCTTACATGGCCTTGTGCGTTCTAGACCATCTTATATGTTTGTTTTTTCCTGGAGTACTTTAGTAGTACGGTTACTTACATGGCAATTGTAGGCTTAGAGATTAAGGTGCTTTGAACTTGGCAATGCAGGAGTTGTACTGTAATTCACGTGTTTTCTCCCTTGCACTGCTCAGACTAGACTCCCTAAACACTAACTACATGTAGTTGTCACGATCAGTGTGAGGGGAAAACTCCACACTGCACACAGGAGGGAAAGGGAACAGTAACTGGGCCAGGAAACTAGGGAAAAAACCGGTCACCTCCTAGACAACCCTAATCCGGGCCCTGACTATCTAACAATATGAATAGACCTTGAAGGTAGGAATATTCATAAGCAGTATACCTAGGCCCTGATTTCCCTATAAGGCCCTGGAATAAGTATAGGACCAGAGACAACCCATTCCTCCCTAGATGGGCGAATGGAAGTCTCTGTCTCAGGCCCAGATACAACAACAGGGAATATAACAAATACAAACAAACGTGACACTTAACTTCTGTAGAGAAGGAAGAACAGGAACACCAGAGAGGATCTCACACCAGCTCAGCCAAACCCAAATAAAGCTATCAACTGCATGGTCAGAAGGGTGGGGTGAGACTATAAAGGGTAGAAGTGATGACCACTGAGCAACAGCTGAGAAAAGAGAAATGGTCATTAACCTTATTAACACTGAATCAAGAGAAATCAAGGAAGCTGTTAGATTCCTCCACGCTCAGCCAATCTCCTTCATTTCCTGACATCAGTCACCTGAGCGACCGTGACAGTACCCCCCTTCTACGGGTGAGCTCCGGGCACCCAGGACCTACCTTATCAGGATGGGCTCTGTGAAAGGCCTTCACCAGTAGTGATGGACGAACATCGGCCGGGACAGTTCGCGAACGCGATTGCGCGATCAAATGTTCGCGAACCGCAAGTTTGCGGCGGGCCCCACTCACTTTGATGGCAGGCGAGCCTGAAAAACCTTCAGCTCATATTTGCAGCCACCAAATACTTAGTAGAAGTGTACAAATAGTCCCACAACATGGACAGTGACATACTAGAGGGGGATCAATGGCAAAAATTCCAACAATAAATATGTAAAAGGGAAATTCTCTGAAATGTGCCCTGTTGGAGCCTAGAAATTTTTTTATTTTAGGCCACAGGAGTACGGGCCTTAAAAATTAGGCATTCACCTGACATAAAAGAAATTCGGATTATGTGGCTCGAGGTACATTATGCGGTCAATAGATAAAAATTTTACTGTAGGGCACTGGACTACAGGAATCACTGCGAATGGTGCACCACAATGATATGCAACTGACAACACTGGCTAATCCTTCAAGCTGATGTTAAGAACTGAGACTTTATCCAATGTATTTGTCACGACCATGGTCATGGTCGTGACTCCTTGAGCCACATGCGGTTGCTCACGGTCTGGTCTTGTTGTCATTTGTCAATCACAGGTGAGGGCTGTTAGTATTATGCCTCACGTGTGGTTGCCGCTGGCAACATGATGTTATTTGGCAGTATAGCAGCCTGAGCTGGTTGCTAGGCAGCTTGCTGTCAAGTGCATGTGGTTGCACTTGGCAACCTCTCTTTGTAGGTGTGCACTTTGTATGTTTGGTGTGCACGGAATTTAAGTTATGTGTGCATTTCTCCTTTAAGTGACACTTACCTTCTTTGGTGTTGCAAGGGTTAATTCCTTTCCTAGCATGTCTGTGTGGGTGTGGCTACTTGGGCTATTTAGCCTCTGCTGGAAGCCTGTAGCTGAGGGGTACTCCAGGCATGTTATGCTGGAGTCATCCTCCTGGTATCCTGATGCCATCTATCCAGTGAGGGCCAACCTTGTGATCATAAAACTAATGTATTGATGTTATGCTTATGTTTGTGTGGAGTCTCACCTTATTGCAGTTATGGATCTGGTTTCCTGTGTGAGTTTATGTTGTGTGCTGTGTCCTTTTGTGTTTGGTGTGGATAACAGCTATTGAGCACGGGTTCCAGTCAGTGTGTCTGTGGCAGGTAGGTGTGGAAGTGGTTTCACTCGCCTGCCATATCCATATGCTGTTGATGTTCCCCTTTCCTTGCAGCTTGGCCAGTGAGACTCCTGTTCCTCCGTGTCTAGGAGGAACAGGTCGTCTTACCCTGCTTCTAGTCCAGGGATCTCTTGAGGGCTAGTAGGGATTCGAGGTTCCTGAGTATGAGCCCTCCTACCATCTGGATTGGCTCATACAGTTAGGAGTCAGGGTCAGAGTTAGGGATGCTTTAGGAGGTGACCTGCTCCCTAATTCTGTTGTCCAGGCCTAGAAGTTTCCTTATCATCGCACGGATGAGGGTTTCCCCCACTTTCATCCGTGACAGTATTCCAGTCACTAACACATCAGAGCACTTTTGCACCACCGTCAAGGTATCTCAGCGTTGCATGGGTTCTTACCACTAAACTACCTATGGAGTGTGAACACTGTCTGAGAGGTGCTAAGATACAATTTACAGCCAAGCTCCCACATACAGTACAGACCAAAAGTTTGGACACACCTTCTCATTCAAAGAGTTTTCTTTATTTTCATGACTATGAAAATTGTAGATTCACACTGAAGGCATCAAAACTATGAATTAACACATGTGGAATTATATACATAACAAACAAGTGTGAAACAACTGAAAATGTCATATTCTAGGTTCTTCAAAGTAGCCACCTTTTGCTTTGATTACTGCTTTGCACACTCTTGGCATTCTCTTGATGAGCTTCAAGAGGTAGTCCCCTGAAATGGTTTTCACTTCACAGGTGTGCCCTGTCAGGTTTAATAAGTGGGATTTCTTGCCTTATAAATGGGGTTGGGACCATCAGTTGCGTTGAGGAGAAGTCAGGTGGATACACAGCTGATAGTCCTACTGAATAGACTGTTAGAATTTGTATTATGGCAAGAAAAAAGCAGCTAAGTAAAGAAAAACGAGTGGCCATCATTACTTTAAGAAATGAAGGTCAGTCAGTCAGCCGAAAAATTTTGAAAACTTTGAAAGTAAGGGCTATTTGACCATGAAGGAGAGTGATGGGGTGCTGCGCCAGATGACCTGGCCTCCACAGTCACCGGACCTGAACCCAATCGAGATGGTTTGGGGTGAGCTGGACCGCAGAGTGAAGGCAAAAGGGCCAACAAGTGCTAAGCATCTCTGGGAACTCCTTCAAGACTGTTGGAAGACATTTCAGAGAAGCTCATTAAGAGAATGCCAAGAGTGTGCAAAGCAGTAATCAAAGCAAAAGGTGGCTACTTTGAAGAACCTAGAATATGACATATTTTCAGTTGTTTCACACTTGTTTGTTATGTATATAATTCCACATGTGTTAATTCATAGTTTTGATGCCTTCATAGTCATGAAAATAAAGAAAACTCTTTGAATGAGAAGGTGTGTCCAAACTTTTGGTCTGTACTGTACCTCCATAGTGAGATCAGTCAGACAGTGGGCGAGATGATAAGGCTGTAAGCCCCACCTATAACAGGCCATGTAACACAGGCTACCAGGTGCAACAGAATGCTACCAGCAGTACGCAATAGCACATTCTAAATATATCAAGAAAAATAATGGAAATAAAGTGGCCTGAATGGGAGGAAATGCACAAAAACCCCAAACACTGTGGCGTGTTTATAACCGGGGGAGCAATTCCTCCGCATGTGATCCGTTGCTAACGGCAATCCCCAGCAAAAATGCATACAATGGAGGATGTCGGCAGCGGACCACATGCACCACAATGGCATCCTACACAAGATGGGATATTGTGTGGATGCAAATATAAAAATACATAAATCATTGCGAAAGGTGCACCACAATGATATGCAACTGACAACACTGGCTAATCCCTCAAGCTGATGTTAATAACTGAGACTTTAGCCAATGTATTCCAGTCAGGATCACATACGCTTGGCTGTAAGTTCTATCTTAGCACCTCTCAGACCGAGTTCACACTCCGTAGCGTAGGTAGTTTAGTGGTAGGAACCCATGCCATGCTGAGATACCTTGACAGTGGTGCAAAAAGGCTCCGATGTCTTCCTGACTGGAATACATTGGCTAAAGTCTCAGTTCTTTACAGCTATAAAAAAAAAAGATGATAGCACTATATTAGCTAAATTGCTCTATATTCGTTTTTTTTTTTAATATTCGCTATACTGCTATAACTTTTTTTTTTTTTGAATATTCGTAATATTCTAAAACAAGAATATATAGCAATATAGCGAATATTCTAAAAAAACGAATATAGAGCAATTTAGCTAATATAGTGCTATAATATTTTTTTTTTTATAGTTGTAATTTTTTTCTAATCTGAACTTCAGATGAGAAAAAAATTACAACTATTAGACAAAGAAGATTATAGCACTATATTAGCTAAATTGCTCTATATTCGTTTTTTTTGAATATTCGCTATATTGCTATATATTCTTGTTTTAGACTATTACGAATATTCAAAAAAACAAAGTTATAGCAAAATAGTGAATATTCGAAAAAAAATAAACTAATATAGAGCAATTTAGCTAATATAGTGCTATAATCTTCTTTGTCTAATAGTTGTAAATTGAAAAATATTCGCATTACGAAAATTCGCAAACAACACTACTCCTAAAGTCAAATATGCTGCAGCCTTCTCATTGGCCCACAAGCTAGAAGCAGGGAGGGATCATGTGTACTGATTAAAAAAAAAAAAAAGAATATTCAAAATAACGAATATATATCACTATATTTGAAATATTAGCGAATTTTCAAAGTACCTATATTCCCGATGAAAATTCGAAATTCGAATATTCGTGATCAACACTACAAGCAAGTATGTGGCTGGAGGTCTATTAGACGGTCAATGGATATCAATTTTACTGAAGGCCAGTACAAATACAGGTCAAATACATATATTTAAAATAACTAAAAATATAAAATTGGATTAAAAACATGGCTAACGAAATCCCCCCTCTTGAAAAAAACCCTAATGATAATAGTTGAAACACGTTGTTGGGACAGGTGTTGAATTCCTCAGAGGCACAAAACATTAGGCATTCAACGGACAGAAAAGGCCTTTTATGCCGCTGTATTTACCTAAGACTTGTTCTGGGTGGTGGCAGATATTTGTGAGCTGGCATGATGATTCAATTAAACGTGGTCTTCATAGGTGTTGAATTCCTCCGAAATCCATGCCTAATTAGTGAGCTAGGCGAGTGCGCTTATCAGTCACGATCCCCCCTGCTGCGCTGAATGTCCATGTTCAGACAGGGCACTGGACGAGGGGTAAGCCAAGAGTTCCATGGCAAATTGTGCCAGCTCTGGCCACAGGTCAAGCCTGCACACCCAGTAGTCCAGGGGTTCCTCGCTTCTCAGAGCATCCACATCGGCCGTTAACTCGATGTAGTCGGACACCTGTCGGTCTATGAGTTCCCTGAGGCTGGATCCGGAGGGCGGCTGTCGATAGGTTGGCTGCAAGAATGGTCTCATATTCGAAGTGACCAACACATCTTCAAACTGCCCTCTTCTTGCATGCACTGTTGGATTGGTACTCACAACTGTTTCTCTGTGAGTGGAAATTCCTCTGCCAGCGCCCGCAAAAGCAGAATGCAGCATTTCTCAAAGCAAGGCCTGGAAGTGCTGCATTCTGACAGCCCTCTGTGATGCTGGTAACATGTCCACCCTTTTGTGTTTGTACCGGGGGTCTAAGTACGTTGCCACCCAGAACTGGTCCTTTCCCTTTATGCTTTTTATATGGGAAGTCCCTCTTTAAACACTGGAGCATGAAGGCCCCCATTTGCACTAAACTGGAAGTGGTGGAGTGGCCTGGCTCCTGCTTATCGTCCAGGATAATGTCATGCTCGGTCTCCTCCCCCTAGCCACGGACAACACCAGGGATCACAGAAACGTTTAAAGCATGCTCTTCTTGCTCCTCCTCCGCCCCGACACCATCCTCCTCTGACTCCTCTTCAGACTTCTGTTGACTTGTCTCAGATAGAGTAGCCCCCCTGGGATATCATCCAGCATTGAGACTTCCTCATATTCCTGCTCCTGCTCCTCGACAGCTTGATCAATAACACAACGCAATGCAAGATCCAGAAAGAAGGCGTAAGGTACAATGTCATTGATGGCGCCCTGGCTGCAACTGACCAGTTTGGTTATCTTATCAAATGGCTGCAGAAGTCAGCATGCATCGCGCATGAGCAGCAACTGGCGCGGTGAAAAAAAAACAAGCTCCCAGAACCTGTCCTGCCGCAGACTTCGTACAGGTAGTTGTTAAATGCACATTTCTGCTGGAGCAGCCTAACAAGCATATACAAGGTGAAGTTCCATCGCGTCGGGCAGTCACAAATCAGACGTCTGATGGGAGATGGTGTCGCTGCTGAACGTCAGCAAGTCAAGCCATGGCGGTGTAAGATCTTCTAAAATACCGCAAGACGTCCTGGTGTCACGGCTGAAGATGGGGAAAACCCTCAGCCGTGCGATGACGGAAAATGGTGGTCGCTGCTTGACCAGGATGACAGAGTTAGGGAGCAGGTCACCTCCTAATCACATCCCTACTTCTGACCCTGTCTCCTAGCCGTATGAGCCGACCCTGATGGTGGGAGGGCTCATACACTGGAACCTGTAATTCCTACTAGCCCTCAGGGCGGCCCTGGACTAGTTCCTCCTGGATACGGAGGAACCGGAGTCTCACTGGCCAAGCTATGAAGAAAGGGGAACAGAAACAGACATATGGCAATGGCAGGTAAGTGCAACCAGTACCACATCTACCTGCCACAGACACAGAGCCTGGAACCCAAGTATAAGTGCTGCTGTCCACAACAACACAAGAGACAGAGCACACACCACACAGGAACCCAGGAAACCATACGCTGCAATAAATAAGCATAACACAAACACATCTTCAAAACATTGTGTATCACCTTTTCATAACATCAAACAAGATTTATGACCACAAGGGTGGCCCTCACTGGCAGATGGTATAAGGGACCAGGAGGGTGCCTCCAGCTTACAAACAAGGCTGGAGTACCCCTCAGCTTCAGGTCTTCACTGAGGCTTTATAGCCCAAGTAGCCACACCCACACAGACACACCCAGTGTTCACACACACAGAAGGGAATTAACCCTTCTCACACCAAGGAAGGGAAAACAGCCACTAAAAGGAGAAAGTGCACACAAACACACTCACCTGTTACCGCCGGCAACGGCATGCGTGGCAATCATGTCCTGAGGAACAGCCAGCAGGCCGAGACACTGCCACCACATGCACACAACACCAGACGTTGCCGCGGACAACCACAAGTGAAGGGAGGTGTCACAGTGCACACAAACACAACCTCGTGCACAACAAGCAGACATACAAAGTGCATACATACACACACACCCAACCAGGTGTAACCGCATGCACTTGACAGCAAGCTGCCCAGCACCAGCTCAGGCTGCTAAACTGCCACATACAATATGTTGCCAGCGGCAACCACAGGTGAGGCAACATACTACAGCCCTCAACCTGTGATTGACGACAAGACCGCAAGCAACTGCATGCGGTTCCAAAGTCACGACCATGACCATGGGTCGTGACACCTGGACCCCGAGGTATTTGGCAACGAATCGCTGCACGACTAAGTTCAGGACGTGTGCCATGCACGGCACGTGTCATTTTGCCATGTTTCAGCATGCTCAGCAGATTGACACCGTTGTCACACACCACTTTACCAACTGTCAAATTGAGCGGGGTTAGCCACTGATCGGTCTGTGACAGTAAAGCTGAAAGGAGTGCAGGACCGGTGCACCTGCCCGACCCCTACCACCCCTGCGGAAGAGCCTGCCTATTCCTCTGCCTGTCATTTTCAAAATGACCCTGTGACAAAAGTCACCATAGAAAAGCAGTATTTGTGGAAGAAGGTATATCACACCCCTGCTTCAATCAGTTTTTTTTGGGGGGCAACTGGTATATCACACCAGTAGGAATTATTTGTTCCAATAGCGTTTGTCACTATCTGTAGCTGAGTTAACGCAGCAAAACCGCAAACAAATGCTGCACTACCCAAATGTACTATATAGAAAGTGTAACGAGGCGCCGAAGGCGCACTCGGTCTCCCATCAGCCGCAGACCTGCTGCTTAGCTTCGGAAGCGAAGATCTGTGTTCAGCATCGTTCCTAGGGTGGCTTTGCTAGCTGGGAGGTTCACTGCTCCTAGGTCTGCCTTGAGCGCCGAGCTGATCACTCGGTGCTCGACTTGTCTGTCTGTCGCTCACTCCCCACTATAAATACAAGCAACCTGCTGGCTACAGGTTGCCTATGATTTTGGTCCCTTAGGCTGTGTATTATTATTGTTATTTAGCTTACCTTTGGATTTGACCCTTGATCCGCTTCCTGACACCTCTTCTGCCTGCTCCCTGAACCTTGACGCTACCTCTCGGATTTTGACCTCGGCTTGCTTTTGGATTTTGTCTTTGCCTCTTCCCTCGTACTGACATGACCTCCTGGACTGACCCTGGCTAGTTGACCCGCTTCGCCCTTCCGTTTTTGATGGTACCTTGCTTGTTCCACTTGTCTGTCTGCTCGAGTTCTACATCTCATTGGCTGTCCGCTTCCATGCTGTCTCTATCTCTCTGCTTGCACTTACTCAGGTCAGGGACTGTCGCCCAGTTGCGCC
The DNA here is from genome assembly GCF_905171765.1 of Bufo bufo. Lineage (NCBI taxonomy): Eukaryota > Metazoa > Chordata > Amphibia > Anura > Bufonidae > Bufo > Bufo bufo. The sequence goes on from NC_053389.1 coordinate 211,050,624, forward strand.
CCGTTACGTAGAGCGGGTGGTGCAAGTAGGCAAGGACAGGGGACCGGGTGGCAGCTCAGGGGGTGCACCTCCGCTCTATCTTTATACCCGTGACGCTACCCCATGACAGAAAGTATATAATTGGTATATAACACCCCTGCTTCAATCAGTTTTTTTGTGGGGAAAACTGGTATATCACACAAGTAGAAATTAATTGTTCCAATTAATTTGTCACTCTGTGTAGCAGAGATAATGCAGCTAAACCCCAAACAAATGCTGCACTACCCAAATCACTATATAGAAAGTATATAATTGGTATATAACACAGCTGCTTCAATCAGTTTTGTTTGGGGGGGGGGGGGGCAACTGGTATATCACACCAGTAGAAATTAGTTGTTCCAATGGCGTTTGTCATTCTGTGTAGCTGAGGTTACACAAAAAAATTGCAAACAAATGCTGCACTACCAAAATGCACTATATAGAAAGTATATAATTGGTATATAACACACCTGCTTCAATCATTTTTTTTGGGGTCAACTGGTATATCACACCAGTAGAAGTTAATTGTTCTGATGGCGTTTGTCACTATCTGTAGCTGAGGTAATGCAGCAAAACCGCAAACAAATTCTGCACTAAACAACTTCACTATATAGAAAGTATATAATTGGTATATAACACAGCTGCTTCAATCAGTTTTGTTTGAGGGGGGGGGGGGGGGGCAACTGGTATATCACACCAGTAGAAATTAGTTGTTCCAATGGCGTTTGTCACTATCTGTAGCTGAGGTAATGCAGCTAAACCGCAAACAAATGCTGCAGTATCCAAATGCACTATATAGAAAGTATATACACTGCTCAAAAAAATAAAGGGAACACAAAAATAACACATCCTAGATCTGAGTTAATTAAAAATTCTTCTGAAATACTTTGTTCTTTACATAGTTGAATGTGCTGACAACAAAATCACACAAAAATTAAAAAATGGAAATCAAATTTTTCAACCCATGGAGATCTGGATTTGGAGTCACACTCAAAATTAAAGTGGAAAAACACACTACAGGCTAATCCAACTTTGATGTAATGTCCTTAAAACAAGTCAGGCTCAGTAGTGTGTGTGGCTTCCACGTGCCTGTATGACCTCCCTACAACGCCTGTGCATGCTCCTGATGAGGTGGCGGACGGTCTCCTGAGGGATCTCCTCCCAGACCTGGACTAAAGCATCTGCCAACTCCTGGACAGTCTGTGGTGCAACGTGACGTTGGTGGATAGAGCGAGACATGATGTCCCAGATGTGCTCAATTGGATTCAGGTCTGGGGAACGGGCGGGCCAGTCCATAGCATCAATGCCTTCGTCTTGCAGGAACTGCTGACACACTCCAGCCACATGAGGTCTAGCATTGTCTTGCAGTAGGAGGAACCCAGGGCCAACCGCACCAGCATATGGTCTCACAAGGGGTCTGAGGATCTCATCTCGGTACCTAATGGCAGTCAGGCTACCTCTGGTGAGCACATGGAGGGCTGTGCGGCCCTCCAAAGAAATGCCACCCCACACCATTACACACCATTACTGACCCAATGCCAAACCAGTCATGCTGGAGGATGTTGCAGGCAGCAGAACGTTCTCCACGGCGTCTCCAGACTCTGTCACGTCTGTCACATGTGCTCAGTGTGAACCTGCTTTCATCTGTGAAGAGCACAGGGCGCCAGTGGCGAATTTGCCAATCTTGGTGTTCTCTGGCAAATGCCAAACGTCCTGCACGGTGTTGGGCTGTAAGCACAACCCCCACCTGTGGACGTCGGGCCCTCATATCACCCTCATGGAGTCTGTTTCTGACCATTTGAGCAGACACATGCACATTTGTGGCCTGCTGGAGGTCATTTTGCAGGGCTCTGGCAGTGCTCCTCCTGTTCCTCCTTGCACAAAGGCGGAGGTAACGGTCCTGCTGCTGGGTTGTTGCCCTCCTACGGCCTCCTCCACGTCTCATGATGTACTGGCCTGTCTCCTGGTAGCGCCTCCATGCTCTGGACACTACGCTGACAGACACAGCAAACCTTCTTGGCACAGCTCGCATTGATGTGCCATCCTGGATAAGCTGCACTACCTGAGCCACTTGTGTGGGTTGTAGACTCCGTCTCATGCTACCACTAGAGTTAAAGCACCGCCAGCATTCAAAAGTGACCAAAACATCAGCCAGGAAGCAAAGGGACTGAGAAATGGTCTGTGATCACCACCTGCAGAACCACTCCTTTATTGGGGGTGTCTTGCTAATTGCCTATAATTTCCACCTGTTGTCTATCCCATTTGCACAACAGCATGTGAAATTGATTGTCACTCAGTGTTGCTTCCTAAGTGGACAGTTTGATTTCACAGAAGTGTGATTGACTTGGAGTTACATTGTGTTGTTTGAGTGTTCCCTTTATTTTTTTGAGCAGTGTATTTGGTATATAACACACCTGCTTCATACAGTTTTCTTTGGGGGGCAACTGGTATATCACACCAGTAGAAATTAGTTGTTCCAATGGCGTTTGTCACTATCTGTATCTGAGGTAATGCAACAAAACTGCAAACAAAAGCTGCACTACCCAAATGCACTATATAGAAAGTATATAATTGGTATATCACACCCCTGCTTCAATCAGTTTTGTTTGGTGAGGGGCAACTGGTATATCACACCAGTAGAAATTAGTTGTTCCAATGGCATTTATCACTATCTGTAGCTGAGGTAATGCAGCAAAACCGCAAACAAATGCTGCACTACCCAAATGCACTATATAGAAAGTATATAATTGGTATATCACACACCTGCTTCAATCTGTTTTTTGGGGGGGCAACTGGTATATCACACCAGTAGAAATTATTTGTTCCAATGGCGTTTGTCACTATTTGCAGCTGAGGTAACGCTGCTAAAACAGCAATCAAATGCTGCACTATCCAAATGCACTATATAGAAAGTATATAATTGGTATATAACACCCCTGCTTCAATCATTATATTTTTTTTGGGTGGGGGGCAATTGGTATATCACACCAGTAGAAATTATTTGTTCCAATGGCGTTTGCACTCTGTGTAGCTGAAGGAACGCAGCTAAACCGCAAACAAATGCTGCACTACCCAAATGCACTATATAGAAAGTATATAATTGGTATATAACACACCTGCTTCAATCAGTTTTTTTGGGGGCGCAACTGGTATATCACACCAGTAGAAATTAGTTGTTCCAATGGCGTTTGTCACTATCTGTAGCTGAGGTAATGCAGCTAAACCGCCAACAAATGCTGCACTACCCAAATGCACTATATAGAAAGTATATAATTGGTATATCACACCCCTGCTTAAATCAGTTTTATTGGGGGGGCAACTGGTATATCACACCAGTAGAAATTATTTGTTCCAATGGCGTTTGTCACTATCTGTTTCTGCGATAACGCAGCTAAACCGCAAACAAATGCTGCACCACCCAAATGCACTATATAGAAAGTATATAATTGGTATATAACACCTCTGCTTCAATCAGTTTTTTTGGGGGGGGCAACTGGTATATCACACCAGTAGAAATTAGTTGTTCCAATGGCGTTTGTCACTATCTGTAGCTGAGATAATGCAGCTAAACCGCAAACAAATGCTGCACTACCCAAATGCACTATATAGAAAGCATATAATTGGTATTTCATACCCCTGCTTCAGTTTTTTTTGGGGGGCAACTGGTATATCACACCAGTAGAAATTATTTGTTCCAATGGCGTTTGTCACTATCTGTAGCTGAGGTAACGAAGCTAAACCGCAAACAAATGCTGCACTACCCAAATGCACTATATAGAAAGTATATAATTGGTATATAACACCCCTGTTTCAATCAGTTATTTTTTGGGGGGGGAACTGGTATATCACACTAGTAGAAATTATTTGTTCCAATGGCGTTTGTCACTCTGTGTAGCTGAGGTTACGCAGCTAAACCGCAAACAAATGCTGCACTATCCAAAAGCCTTATATAGAAAGTATATAATTGGTATATAACACCCCTGCTTCAATCAGTTTTTTGGGGGGGCAACTGGTATATCACACCAGTAGAAATTAATTGTTCTAATGGCGTTTGTCACTATCTGTAGCTGAGGTAACGCAAACAAATCCTGCACTATCCAAATGCACTATATAGAAAGTATATAATTGGTATATAACACCCCTGCTTCAATCAGTTTTTTTGGGGGCGCAACTGGTATATCACACCAGTAGAAATTAGTTGTTCCAATGGCATTTGTCACTATCTGTAGCTGAGGTAATGCAGCTAAACCGCAAACAAATGCTGCACTACCCAAATGCACTATATAGAAAGTATATAATTGGTATATCACACCCCTGCTTAAATCAGTTTTATTAGGGGGGGCAACTGGTATATCACACCAGTAGAAATTATTTGTTCCAATGGCGTTTGTCACTATCTGTTTCTGCGATAACGCAGCTAAACCGCAAACAAATGCTGCACTACCCAAATGCACTATATAGAAAGTATATAATTGGTATATAACACCTCTGCTTCAATCAGTTTTTTTGGGGGGGCAACTGGTATATCACACCAGTAGAAAATGTTTGTTCCAATGGCGTTTGTCATTATCTGTAGCTGAGGTAACGCAGCAAAACCGCAAACAAATGCTGCACTTTATAGAAAGCATATAATTGGTATATAACACCCCTTCTTCAATTAGTTTTTTTTGGCAGGCAACTGGTATATCACACCAGTATAAATTATTTTTTCTAATGGCATTTGTCACTATCTGTAGCAGCAGTAACGCAGCTAAACCGCAAGCAAATGCAGCACTACCCAAATGCTCTATATAGAAAGTATATTATTGGCATATCACACCCATGCTTCAATAATTTTTTTTTGGGGGGGGGGGGCAACTGGTATATCACACCAGTAGAAATTGTTTGAATCACCCACTTGTCCATCTTTTTCACGTTATTTTAAATTTTCCACCAAATCGAAGACAAAGAAGAGGAAAATCGTTCCTCCTCAGGAATACCGGACGTTTGAGAACCAGAAAATGTGCCAAACTGTGGATGTTATCCATATACCCCAAAAACGGCCTACGGTTATTAATGGACTCCTACCTACGGTTATTAATGGAAACTCAGCTAACGACAAGAATGAAGACCACTCCTCCTTGTTAGGAGTAAGTCTTCAGATTCTGATTGGTGCGCTCCGTCTGTCTGTTCGACTGAGGATGAAAAGCCGAAGAAAAGGACAATTGTACCCCCAGTCAAGTACATAACACTTTCCAGAATCTGGAAACAAACTCGGAGTCACCTGATCAGACACCACATCAGAGGGAATGCCATGTAGTTTCACGATGTTATCGACAAACACCTGTGCAAGAGTCTTGGCATTAGGTAGAGCAGGCAATGCTATAAAATGCACCAATTTGCTAAACCGATCAACTACCTACCTCAACACACTTATGCAGCCCTGGCCACCAAAACCTGCGCGAGATGAGATCGACAGTGGATCTACTCCCACGGTGTCCAACCAATACAGTACAGTGATGTTCCTCAAATACCTTATGACGTAAGTCTGAAGGAACAAACAATTTCCCTCGAGGACAAGAGTCCGGAGCATCCTCTTGGGCCTCCAACACCTTAGCCTCAAGATCAGGATATAGGGCAAATATGACTACCCCTTCAAACAAAATTGGACTAGGATCTTTAGAATCACCTCCCCCTCCCCCAGGAAAGCTGTGCGACAAAGCATCCTCCCTGACATTCTTAACCCCAGGGCGGTAGGTGACAATGAAGTTAAATCTGGCGAAAAACAGCGACCATCTGACCTGCCTTGGATTCAGTAGTTTACCGTAATAGGATGAATTTCTCCTTTCAACCAATGGCGCCATTCTTAAAAAAGCCAACTTAATGGCCAGCAATCCCTATTACCCACTTCATAATTTCTTTCAGCAGTCAAAAGTTTTTTAGAGAAAAAAGCACATGTGCGCCATTTACTAGGTGAAGGACCTTGCAACAAAACTGTTCCCACCCCTACCTTGGATGCGTCAACCTCTACAATGAATGGCTAAGACACATCCGGTTGCATCAGAATAGGGGCTGAAGCAAAACATTTCTTCACAGCAGAAAAGACTTATAATGCCGCCTCAGACCAAACAGAGAAATCGACCCCCTTCCTAGTCATGTCTGTTAAAGGTTTAACCACAGTTGAATAGTTCAAGATGAATTTACAGTAGTAGTTGGTGAATCCCAAAAACTGCATAAGTGCTTTCAGATTTTCGGGTCGATCCCAGTCCAACATCGCACTGACTTTTTTGGGATCGATACGAAAACCTGAGGGTGAGAGCAGGTAACCCAGGAATTGCACTTCCTGAATAGCAAAAACACATTTTTCTATCTTCGCATACAATTTATTCTCTCTTAGGAACTGTAACACCTGTCTCACATGATCCTTATAAGTCTCCATGTCTGGAGAATAAATTAGTATGTAGAGTTGAGCGGACACCTGGATGTTCGGGTTCGACGGGTTTGGCCGAACTTCACCAAAAAGTTAGAGTTCAGGACCCTTTCTTGACCCTTTCTTGACTCCGAACTCCATTAAAATCAATGGGGACCCGAACTTTTGAGCACTAAAATGGCTCTAAAAATGTCATGGAAAGGGCTAGAGGGCTGCAAATGGCATCAAAATGTGGTTAAGAGCATGGCAAGTGTTGAAATACGTAAGAATAAAAAATTGTAATCTTGATCTAGGAGGACGAGGTCCATATGGAGTAGGAGGTTGAGGAGGCAATGGATGTAGTCTTGTGGGTGGAAGCGGCGGTGGAGGAGGAGGAGGTAGCTTACACTGGTTTTTGTTTTAATTAATTTGGTTTTTTATTTTGAATTAGGGTATACCCCAAAACATTGGGAAATATAACCTGTGATAACCCCCTCCAGTCGTGCTAAACACATGTTCAGACAATACACTGGCTGCAGGGCAGGCCAGCACCTCCAAGGCGTAAATGGCCAGCTCAGGACATGTGCCCAATTTGGAGACCCAGAAGTTGCAGGAGGCAGATCCATCAGTCAGTTCGTGTAGGCGTGTGCACACATACTGCCCCACCATGTCGCACGTCCCCGTGATGTTTAGATCCAATTGGATATCTGCTCTATCAACTTTCGATGTTCTTTTCTGTGCCTACCATGTGGATCACGGTTCCACGCCGGAGAGGGAGAATGAGAAAGAGAGACCATATCCAATGGAGATCAATGGATAAAATTTAATTGTGATCGAGCGGAAATGTGGGAAAAGTTATTAAAACGGAAGAATCTAAGGAAAGGAGGGGGCGCACGGCAATTACCCACTCCCGACTTGGGGAGGTAGTGACGATAAATAACAATACAGGACTCTTAAGATGCCCTGTTATTGGAATGATAAATAAAAAAATTATACTGTAGGGAATGCCACTGGGGTATTTTGAATTTGGAAACATTAGACAGGAGAGGCCCTGCTGCCGCTTTGTTGACTCTAAATAACTTCTGCCTGATTGCATGTCACCGTGATGTCCACGATCCATTTGGATATCTTCTCTATCAACTTTCGATGTTCTTTTCTGAGCCTACCATGTTGATCACGGTTATTGGCGAATCAGGGTTTCACGCTGGAGAGAGAGCGTGAGAAAGGGAGACCACATCCAAGGGAGGTTAATTTTTTAAAATTAAATATGATCGAGCGGAAAAGTGGGACAAATTATTGAAGTGCAGATGTGGGACAAGTTGTTATAGTTTAAGCATTGAATGAAAGGAGGGGCGCGCATCAATTAAAGAAGAATTTTAGAAATTAAATTTCCTGTCACCTATGCAGAGCAGGGGTTTGTATACGGCAAAATTTGTAAAATGTCACCTTGTAACAGATGATTTTTTGAAATTTATGTCCCTATCACCTATGCAGAGCAGGGGATTAATCATGGCAAAAATGGGCAAATGTCACCCAAGAATGTAACAGACAAATTAGTGAAATGTTTTCACCTGTCTACTAGGTATAGCAGGGGTATATCACACCCAAAAATTGGTGAATTTCACCCGAAAATGTAACAGACAAATTAGTGATTTTTTTTTACCTGTTTACTAGGTACAGCCATGGTATATTACACCCAAAAATTGGTGAATTTCACCCGAATATGTAACAGACAAATTAGTGAAATGTTACCTGTCTACTAGGTATAGCAGTGGTATATCACACCCAAAAATTTGTGAATTTCACCAGAAAATGTAACAGACAAATTAGTGAAATTACATAAAATAAAATAAAATACGTACAAATAAAAAATAAATAAACTTGATTTATGAGGTAGAGGTCCATATGGAGTAGGAGTTTGAGGAGGCGGTGGACGTAGCGGTGTTGGTGGAAGCGGAGGTGGAGGAGGACAAGGTAGCCAACACTGGTTTTTGGTTTTAATTTGATTTATTTTTTCAATTAGGGTACACTCCAAAAGAGTGTGAAATATCCAAAATACAAGAATGAGCAATTGCGCTGTAGTATAACAATGGCTAGTTAAAGGGACTCTGTCACCACTTTCTAACCCCCCCTTTTAAAAGTATTGTTATCTCCATGGCGCCCCTGTGATTACAAAGGTGTTGTTAGAAGATAAATTTGCCGTCTCCTTTTGATAAAAAGAGCTTTTATCTAACCTGTCAATCTTCTTGATAAGGTGCCCAGGGCGTTTCTGTTGGTCTCAAGCTGCCGCCCGCCGCCGCCGTTGGTGCCCAGCTCCTCCCCTGATCCTTTCAGCGCTGCCTGAATGTAATGAAATACCTCCGGCTCTCGCTCAGTGCCCCCTCCTCCTTTTCAAAGATCCCGCGCGTGCGCACAGGCCTGTGCCTGAAGCGCCCGTGCGGACATTTAGAATCAGCCTCATCAGACGAGCACTGCAGCCAGCCACTCAGAGCCTGCCAAGCGCTGTATGGAGCCGCACGTCTGCCCACAGCTGATTTCAAAGACCCACAGAGGACTATATTATATCCCCCTTTTCTCCACTCCATATTTGTGCACACGCGCGGGATCTTTGAAAAGGAGGAGGGGGCACTGAGCGAGAGCCGGAGGCGTATTTCTTTACATTCAGGCGGCGCTGAAAGGATCAGGGGAGGAGCTGGGCACCAACGGCGGCAGCGGCGGGCGGCAGCTTGAGACCAACAGAAACGCCCTGGGCACCTTATCAAGAAGATTGACAGGTTAGATAAAAGCTCTTTTTATCAAAAGGAGACGGCGAATTTATCTTCTAACAACACCTTTGTAATCACAGGGGCGCCATGGAGATAACAATACTTTTAAAAGGGGGGGTTAGAAAGTGGTGACAGAGTCCCTTTAAGACCGGTATACATGTCTATTCTGCACAAGGTACGGACAAGTCCTGTGGGATCCATGCCTGGTTCATTTTAATGAATGTGAGCTTGTCCACATTGGCTGTGGACAGGCGGCTGCGCTTGTCTGTGATAACGCCCCCTGCCATGCTAAACACACGTTCATAACTTACACTGGCTGCAGGGCAGGCCAGCACCTCCAAGGCGTAAAGGGCAAGCTCAAGCCATGTGCCCAATTTGGAGACCCAGAAGTTGAAGGGGGCAGACCCGTCATTCAGTACGTGTAGTCGTGTGCACACATACTGCTCCACCATGTTGCTGAAATGCACGGCAATTACCCACTCCCGACTTGGGGAGGTAGTGACGATAAATAACAATACAGGACTCTTAAGATGCCCTGTTATTGGAATGATTAATAAAAAAATTATAGGGAATGCCACTGGGGTATTTTGAATTTGGAAACATTAGACAGGAGAGGCCCTGCTGCCGCTTTGTTGACTCTAGATAACTTCTGCCTGATTGCATGTCACCGTGACGTCCACTATCCATTTGGATATCTTCTCTATCAACTTTCGATGTTCTTTTCTGAGCCTACCATGTTGATCACGGTTATTGGCGAATCAGGGTTTCACGCTGGAGAGAGAGCGTGAGAAAGGGAGACCACATCCAAGGGAGGTTAATTTCTTTAAATTAAATATGATCGAGCGGAAAAGTGGGACAAATTATTGAAGTGCAGATGTGGGACAAGTTGTTATAGTTTAAGCATTGAATGAAAGGAGGGGCGCGCATCAATTAAAGAAGAATTTTAGAAATTAAATTTCCTGTCACCTATGCAGAGCAGGGGTTTGTATACGGCAAAATTTGTAAAATGTCACCTTGTAACAGATGATTTTTTGAAATTTATGTCCCTATCACCTATGCAGAGCAGGGGATTAATCATGGCAAAAATGGGCAAATGTCACCCAAGAATGTAACAGGCAAATTAGTGAAATGTTTTCACCTGTCTACTAGGTATAGCAGGGGTATATCACACCCAAAAATTGGTGAATTTCACCCGAAAATGTAACAGACAAATTAGTGATTTTTTTTTACCTGTTTACTAGGTACAGCCGGGGTATATTACACCCAAAAATTGGTGAATTTCACCCGAATATGTAACAGACAAATTAGTGAAATGTTACCTGTCTACTAGGTAGAGCAGGGGTATATCACACCCAAAAATTGGTGAATTTCAGCCGAATATGTAACAGACAAATTAGTGAAATGTTACCTGTCTACTAGGTATAGCAGTGGTATATCACACCCAAAAATTTGTGAATTTCACCAGAAAATGTAACAGACAAATTAGTGAAATTACATAAAATAAAATAAAATACGTACAAATAAAAAATAAATAAACTTGATTTATGAGGTAGAGGTCCATATGGAGTAGGTGTTTGAGGAGGCGGTGGACGTAGCGGTGTAGGTGGAAGCGGAGGTGGAGGAGGACAAGGTAGCCAACACTGGTTTTTGGTTTTAATTTAATTTATTTTTTCAATTAGGGTACACTCCAAAAGAGTGTGAAATATCCAAAATACAAGAATGAGCAATTGCGCTGTAGTATAACAATGGCTAGTTAAGACCGGTATACATGTCTATTCTGCACAAGGTACGGACAAGTCCTGTGGGATCCATGCCTGGTTCATTTTAATGAATGTGAGCTTGTCAACATTGGCTGTGGACAGGCGGCTGCGCTTGTCTGTGATAACGCCCCCTGCCATGCTAAACACACGTTCATAAATTACACTGACTGCAGGGCAGGCCAGCACCTCCAAGGCGTAAAGGGCAAGCTCAAGCCATGTGCCCAATTTGGAGACCCAGAAGTTGAAGGGGGCAGACCCGTCATTCAGTACGTGTAGTCGTGTGCACACATACTGCTCCACCATGTTGCTGAAATGCTGCCTCCTGCTAAGATGTTCCATCTTAGCAGGAAGATGGATCATTTCATAGGGCTTCCGGCTGTCATTCACAAGTGGCTCCGAGGGTGGGTTCCTGCACGCTCATGTTTGACAAAGCTTTTCCACATTTCGGCCATGCTAACCCTGCCTTCTGAGGTGCTGGTGGTGCCCCAGCTGCATTGGCGACCTCTTCCTCCTCCTCTGCCTTCGCCTTGTGCTTCTACTGTGCCCTCGCTGTCAAGTGGGAATGCCACCAGCAGCGCGTCTACCAGTGTGTGCTTGTACTCGTGCATCTTATGATCACGCTCCAGTGACGGAATAAAGGACGGTACGTTGTCCTTGTAGCGGGGATCCAGCAGCATGGCCACCCAGTAATCTGCACAAGTTAGAATGTGGGCAACTCGGCGGTCGTTGAGGAGACACTGCAGCATGTAATCGCTCATGTGTGCCAGGCTGCCCAGAGGCAACGAAAAGCTGTCCTCTGTGGGAGGTATATCGTCTGTGTCCTCTGTATCCCCCCAGCCAGGCACCAGTAATGGCCATGAGCTGGTTTGGTTGCCACCCTGCTGTGAACATGGTTCCTCCTCCTCCATCTCCTCTTCCTCATCCTCCACCTTGTCATCCTCCAGAACTGTGCCCTGGCTGGACAATTGTGTACCTTGCGTTTGTGGGAGCAGGAACCCACCCTCGGAGCCACTTGTGAATGACTGGCCGGAAGCCCTATGAAATGATCCCTCTTCCTCCTCCTGTGCCACATCCTCTTCCATCATCGCCAACAGCGTTTTTTCAAGGAGGCATAGAAGTGGGATAGTAACGCTGAGAATGGCGTTATCGGCACTGGCCATGTTGGTGGAGTACTCGAAACAGCGCAACAAGGAACACAGGTCTCACATGGAGGCCCAGTCATTGGTGATGAAGTGGTGCTGTTCAGCCGAGCGACTCACCTGTGTGTGCTGCAGCTGAAACTCCACTATCGCCTGCTGCTGCTCGCACAGTCTGGCCAGCATGTGCAAGGTGGAGTTCCACCTTGTGGGCATGTCGCATATGAGGCGGTGAGCGGGAAGGTGGAAGTTATGCTGGAGCGCTGACAGGCGAGCAGCAGCAGGGTGAAAACGCCAAAAGCGTGCACAGACGGCTCACACTTTCTGCAGCAGCTCTGACATATTGGGGTAATTTATGAGGAACCTCTGCACCACCAAATTTAGCACATGCGCCAGGCAAGGGATGTGCGTCAAACCAGAGCTGCTACGAGATTTCGCCCATTATCGCACACCACCAGGCCGGGCTTAAGGCTCACTGGCCTCAACCACTCATCGGTCTGTCAAGTTTTAAAACTGCCTGTCGTTTACCCCTAACTGTGCTGAAGTTGGTGGTGAAGGTGTTACGCTGACCGGATAAGGTGTTACGCTGACCCTGCAATCCTTGGTGGTGGAAGGACATGTGCCAAACTGCTATCTGTCTCAGGCCCAGCCGCCACTGCATTTACCCAGTGTGCTGTTATGGAGATATAACGTCCCTGACCGTGCTTACTGGTTCACGTATCCGTAGTTAGGTGGACCTTGCCACAGATAGCATTGCGCAGTGCATTCCTGATTTTGTCCCCCACTTGGTTGTGCAGGGAAGGGATGTACTGTGGGACAGCCACCGCCATAAGGCTTTTAAAACTCTCCGTCTCCACCAGATGGAATGACAGCATTTCAAAGGACAGTAATTTTGAAATGCTGGCATTCAGGGCCAGGGATCGCGGTTGGGTAGGGGGTACTTCCTCTTCTGCTCCAGTGTTTGGGAGCTGGAGAGCTGAACACTTCCATGGGACATTGTTGAGATGCTTGGTGACCCAGGTGGTCGTGTAGCTGGCAGATCCTCTGTTTGCGGGGTGGCAGGTGGCACTGTCACTCCAGAGGTGGATGAAGAGGCCGAGACTGCAGCAGAAGAGGAAGCAGGAGGAGCCAAAGACCTTTCTTGGTTTTTGAGGTGTCTACTCCACTGCAGCTCGTGCTTTGAACTTAGATGCCTGGTCATGCACGTTGTGCTCAGGTTGAGTACATTTATGCCTCGCTTCAGGCTCTGATTGCACAGCGTGCAAACCACTCGTGTCTTGTCGTCAGCACATTGTCTGAAGAACTGCCAAGCCAGGGAACTCTTTGTAACTGGCTTAGGTGTGCTCGGTCCCTTGCTGCGGTGGGCAGTAGCAGGCGTACTGTCTAGGGGACGGCCGCTCCGCTTTTGCACCCTGCTCCCTCTTCTGCTGTGCTGGTGGCTCTGTGCGACCACCGCCTGTTCCTCCGAACTACACTGATCACTCGCATGACATTGATTCCATGTTGGGTCAAGGACCTCATCGTCCTCCACATCATCTTCCACCAAGTCTTCACCCCTGCCCTCCTTGTCGGTCTGCACACTTTTGAAAGCCACAGCAGTTGGCACCTGTGTTTCGTCATCATCCGAGATGTGTTGCGGTGGTCCTCCCAGCATGACCTTGATTCCATGTTGGGTCAAGGACCTCATCGTCCTCCACATCATCTTCCACCAAGTCTTCACCCCTGCCCTCCTTGTCGGTCTGCACACTTTTTAAAGCCACAGCAGTTGGCACCTGTGTTTCGTCATCATCCGAGATGTGCTGCGGTAGTCCTCCCATATACTCATCTTGAAAGATAAGTGGTTGGGCATCGGTGCACTCAATATCTTCCACTTCTGGGGCAGAGCTAGGTGGATGGCCTTGGGAAACCCTGCTAGCTGAGTCATCAAAAAGCAGAAGAGACTGCTGCATGACTTGGGGCTCAGACTGCTTGTCTGATTTGCAAGGGGGGTGAGGTGAAAGTCTGATGGACATCGGCTGCAGGTGCCAACTCTGATCTTTCAGCAGGAGACTGGATGAAAGACAATGTAAAAGAACTGGAGGCACTGTCAGCAACCCAATCTGCTATCGCCTGTAATTGTTCTGGCCTCACAATTCGTAGAGCCGCATTAGGCCTGACCAAATAACGCTGAAGGTTCTGTCGCCTACTCGCACCTGAGGAAGGTGTTTCACTTGTGCGTGTAGCTGGCACAGATCGACCACGTACTCGGCCACATCCCTTATTTGACGCTCTCCTCATATTTCTCAAATTTAGGATCTTGCCCAAAATGTTTTTTTTTTCTTAACAACAGAATTGAACAACAGTATCTAAAGGGTGTATCTCACAATGACAGATGCAGCAAAGGCTGAAAAATTATTTTTTTTGCCCAAAATAGGTGTTTTTTTTACAGCAGAATAGAACAACAGTATCTAAAGGGTGTATCTTACACTGACAGATGCTGACAAGGCCACAAATTTAGTTTTCACCCAAAATGGGTGTTTTTTTAATAACAGAATAGAACAGCAGTATCTAACGCTTGTATATCACATTGACAGATGCAGCAATGGCTGCAAATTAAGATTTTGGCCCAAAATGGGTGTTTTTTAAATAACAGAATAGAACACCAGTGTCTAACGCGTGTATCTCACAATGACAAATGCAGCAAGGGCTGCAATATTAAGTACTAAGTTGCCCAAAATTAGTGTTTTTTTAAATCCGGAATATTATTGCTCTATTTCAAGATTGTATCTCACACTGACAGATGCAGACAAAGCCGCAAATTCTGTTTTTTGCCCAAAATGTAGAATATGACAGCTTATAACAAACAGTATATAACGCTTGAATTTCACACGTACAGATGCAGCAAGGGCTGTAAAATTTTGTATTTTGCCCAAAAAGGATGTTTTTTAAAACCCAGAAAATTATATCTGTATTTCTAGCTTAAATTGCACACTGACTAATGCGGCAGAGGCCGCAGATGGAGGGTATTGCCTAAAATGGGTGTTTTTTAAAACCCAGAAAATTATAGAAGTTTTTCAAGCTTGTTTTTAACAATCACAGGTGCAGCAAAGGCTGCAATATTAAGTATTTTGCCACAATATGTTTTTTTTTTTTAATAACAGAATATGACAGCAGTATATAGCACTTGAATTTTCACACTGACAGATGCAACAAGGGCTGTAAAATTAAGTATTTTGCCCAAAAAGGTTGTTTTTTAAAACCCAGAAAATTATTGCTGTATTTATAGCTTAAATTGCACACTAACTAATGCTGCAAAGGCCACAAAAATGGGTGATTTTTTTAAACTCAGAATATAATTGCAGTAGTTCACAAATGCACATATGCTTTGCTGTTTCACAGAACTTGCATTAAATGTCCGCCGCCTACCTAACTAACATATGTATAAAAGTTATTTTTCTGAGTCACTGGGCTCAGGGCAGGGTAAAAAGATTGTGCACTGCACCCACAAAACAAATTCTAGGTAGATCGCTGAGTTAACAAGCACTTATGATTAAATATTCTGTCCTATTCTCTCCCTCACAGCAGCAGCATCCTATCCCTACACTAATCAGAGCAGAGGGACGTGCAGCGCTACGTGACTCCAGTTTATATAGAGGCTGGGTCACATGCTGCACTGGCCAATCACAGCCATACCATTAGTAGGCATGGCTGTGATGGCTTCTAACGGCACAGAGTTAAACACTTGTTGATTGGCTGCTCTGCAGCCTTTCAAAAAGCGCCATAAAATAGCCGAACACTGAACCCGAACTTTTACTGAAATGTTCGGGTCCGAGGTTCAAAAATTCTAAAGTTTGGTATGAACCCAAACTTTACAGTTCGGGTCCGCTCAACCCTATTAGTATGTCATCCAGATATACAACAACAAATCTCCCTACCAGATGAAGAAAGATGTCATTGATAAAGTGTTGAAAAACTGCAGGAGCGTTGTTTAACCCAAAGGTCATCACCATATTCTCAAAATGACCCTTAGGGGTATTAAATGCGGTCTTCCACTCATCCCCCTCCCTGATCCTTACTAGATTATATGCCCCCCTCAGATCCAATTTAAAGAACACCTTGGCACCGACAATCTGACTAAACAAATCCAGAATCAAAGGAAGGGGTAAGGATCATGGACGGATATACAGTTGAGCTCACGGAAGTCCAAACATGGTCTAAAGGTACCATTTTAAATTTTTTACAAAGAACAACCCAGCAGCCACTGGGGATTTGGGTGGTCTGATATGACCTTTCTCCAAGCTCTCGGTGATTATACTCTCGCATAGCCTTTCTTTTGTGCTCCAAAAGATTATTCAATCGAGATTTGGGCATTTTAGCTCCAGGAATAAGATTGACGGGACAATCGTACTCCCGATGCAGGGGAAACTCCTGGTTACCACTCTCGGCAAACACATAAGAAAATTTGGAAATGAACGAGGGTACAGTTTTAGTGGTGACCACAGAGAACTACGCATTAAGACAGTTGTCCATGCAAAAATGACTCCAATCGAGAATATATCTAGTTTGCCAGTTGATGGTAGGGTTATGTTTGCTTAACCATGGTAAGCCCAAAACCATCGGAGCAGGCAGACTCCAGACTCTCCAACACATAACCCAAGACAGATTCCTGATGGAAATCACCCACTCTTAAATGGATGTCATTTACCACCTACGACAGGCATTTTTGGGTAAGAGGTGCAGAGTCAATTGCAAAGACAGAAATGCTTCTCTCTAGTGCCCTAGTAGTCAACCCATGAATATAAACAAACTGTCCATCAATCAGGTTAACCCCAGCCCCACTGTCTATAAATACCTTGACAGTTTTGGACTCTAGCGCCACCTCGGCAGACAGGAGAAATCGGGTACTACCAGTAAATGACAAAAGTATGTTTTCTTGCTCCCCACCCACACCACCAATAGTAATTTGGGGATTAAGCATGTTTTTTTGTTTACACCTTGATGCTGAATGATTTTCCTATAAGGCCCTGGAATAAGTATAGGACCAGAGACAACCCATTCCTCCCTAAATGGATGAATGGAAGTCTCTGTCTCAGGCCCAGATACAACAACAGGGAATATAACAAATACAAACAAACGCAAACACTTAACTTCTGTAGAGATAGAAGAACAGGAACACCAGAGAGGATCTCACACCAGCTCAGCCAAACACAAATCAAGCTATCAACTGCATGGTCAGAAGGGTGGGTTGAGACTATAAAGGGTAGAAGTGATGACCACTGAGCAACAGCTGAGAAAAGGGAAGTGGTCATTAACCCTGTCAACACTGAATCAAGAGAAATCAAGGAGGCTGTTAGATTCCTCCACGCTCAGCCAATCTTCTTGATTTCCTGACATCAGTCACATGAAGGACCGTGACACTAGAGTCAGTGGGTGGACCTAGTCCATCTCCTGTCAACTTAACATGATTTTCAAAGGTTATCAGGATTGGTCATCAATATCAGATCGTCGGGGGACTGACTGCCAGCACTCCCGCAGATAAGCTGTTTGAAGAGACTGCAGCACTCGTACGAGCACTGCCTTGTCTTCATTGTTTACCTGCTCATCATTGCAACTGCAGTGGTGAGCAGGTGCAATTACATCTCAGCTGTGCCACTCACCCACTCACTTCAATGGGAGAGCTCTTTCCTATTCAATTCAACCCATAGAATTGTATAGAACTGCTGAGATGTAACTGAAATTAAACAATAAAGAGAACGTAGTGCTCGTAAGGGCCCTGCTGTCTCTTCAAACAGCTGATTGTCGGGGGTGCTGGGAGTTGGCCCCCCAAAGATCTGATATTGCCGACCTATCCTGAGGATAGGTCATCAATATAAAAAAGCGGACAACCCGTTTAAGCTTTAAGCTTTCACATTTCTTTTTAGTTTGGTGTTAATATAAAATAAAGCTACCCTTTTATGCCATCTATATAATGTTAACATTCTCCACAGATATTGCTTTTTCAGTACATTTTATGGCTGCACACATCAATGTTAATAGGTTCAATTAATTTACTCTATCTGAGGCAGTAGACTGACATCACATTTTCACTAGAGGGCACTATGGGTCCCTAAACAGACAGTTTGATGAAAATAGAGAATATCACTTTAATGCTGCATAAAAACTACAATATAAAGACCAATCACACCACTTTTCAGCAAACTACATCATGTCCAAATGATCTAGTATTGCAGCATTTTGTTAAAATTAAGTTGGGATTCTGTAGGGATTGCAGACCCCACTACTTAAATGGGAGAATTGGGCTGTGTTTAATACAGTTTTTATGCTGCTTTTTGCATTTAGAACTAAGAACAGATTCAATAAAAGAGAAAATCTTTAAATGTCTTCTCCCTTTAGGTTCGCTCTTGCTTTTAGCTAATAGTAAATGTCATGAAAACTTCAATTTGGGAACTTGACCATATTTGATTGTGTGAGTTCTTTGATTTTTTTCTTACATTACTGTAACCACCCATCTTAAGTCATTGGATAATGCTACAATCAGACCTGTATCAATGAAAAGATGCATGCAACTTATTTAAGGAATGGTGAACATATTTCAGATTCTGATATCATCCATACATATCGAAAGAAATCATTAGGCTCTCTACCATTCCCAAAGGAAAGGGGTTTGGGAACATAAGGAATGTGGCAGCACCTACTTTTGAGAGTTGCTGGTTGTACTGGCTCATGGGAGCCCCCATCATGCATCTGTGAAAAGTCATATTTAAAGATTATGTGCTTGATATGATTATTTGTAAATCAGCCTGATTCAAGGGTTCAAGTGGTACTTTATGTTATGCCATGAGATGGCCAGCATTTCATTCTGTCAGTGGTTTGGACAACATGACTCTCTTGACAAGATTCCTTGTTAATATAGTGAGTGAAAGTTTGATTCCCCTCTAAAAATACTTTTCCCAGCAATCAGCTGTTCACAACTAGCCCATCTTCTGGAAGGTTTACCTGGTCATATTTGAAGTAATGTAGAAATGTACTATTGCATGGCAGTCATTCAAATACATTGATGACCAATTGACCATATAATATATGGATGAGCTGCGCCACCAGGGTGGAAGGTTTATTTTATATTAACACCAAACTAAAAAGAAATGTGAAAGGTGTCCATAAATTTAAGAGCAAAGTCAACTGAACCTTCCAATTTTGGCAGGACCAGCGGACTATCTTCTGTGTATGAGGCTGTGGTAAAGAATCCACTATGTTAGATTACAACATGACCGATTCTTTGTACTCACAGAAGATAAGCCACAACCAGAGGAGTCTGGTAGAGCCTAATTCCCCTCTTCTCATTGAAAACATGTTGAGGTGTATGGGCACCTTTACTTAGTATATCTCCTCTCTGGCTCATAGGAATACAACATGAAGTAATCCCCCTCCATGATATTCATATACCCTGATTGAGCACTTGGAAAGGGATTGTCTTCTTAACTCCTTTAATTGCTTAAATTGGGGGCTGTTGCTGCTGTGGGAAATGTATATCTACCGTATAACATATCTAGGAGACATCTCATAGATAGATAGACCAAAGACACAGCTACAGGGCCAAGAATATTTGGCGGCAAATGCAGTATGATTGCACAATTTCTAACGGTTGGCCTAGGAAAAGCTGAGAGAAGGCTGTGACGATACAAAAACCGGACTGCCTTCTAAAACAGCTGATCAATAGTGGTCCCGACTCCCAGTATTAGACCTCCACCAATCAGATACAGATGACCTAACCAGAGCTTAGGTCATCAGTATTAAAATCTTGGAAAACCCCTTTAACTGTTTTAAAGGCAGTTTTTCTTAACTGTCATGAGAATATAGCCCTAGGGTACCTGGACATGTGACTGTCACATGGCCATTGTCAGAACCATTGCAGAGTAAGGTTCTATTCTCACAGCCGTTTTTTTAATGGGCTCTAAATAACAGACATCAAAGGTCTGGCAGCACTCATACAAGTCTAGGGGGTTGTTTTTAATGTCTGTTTTATAGAAAGGCATCAGTGAAGAAACAGAGTGTTTGGCCAATTTTGATGGACATTTTTTTTCACTGTCATGTGAATGTAGCCTTAGACCGGTTGTCTAGACATACACCAAATGTTTCACAGTGGCTGGGACTGGATGATAAATTTGGTGCAGGGATAGACACTTTTGTGTGACTTAATACCAACAATTATTGTCTTAGTTTGCAACATAATTTTTTGACAAAATTGCGATGCCTCTTTCTTGCTAAGCCACACTGCTTTTCTTGTAACCAAGCCCATTTGGCAAGCTAGGCAAAGAGGATTTTTATAAAACTAGATGGCCCAAATTGCGGGCAGTTTTGGACTAAATCTTGGTGCATTCACATTAGTAAATGCGGACCATTGTCCATTTCCACTTTATAGAGCTTTAGGATCTATATGTAGGGTTGTATTACGCTTAGGTAGGAGCAATGTTGTGCCATTTTAGGTAATTGTTGTGTATCGTAGACTGTTTATGACATACCTTTGGGCTTTGGTATAAAGCCTGAACCTTTTTTGAATGCAGTACGTATTTGCTCTGCTCTCTATAACAAATTTTCACTGGTAATAGAGAGTCATCTGTCCATAGATTTCTATTTTGAGGATTTATGTTTTTTTTTTTTCTTTAGGATTTTTTGGAGTGAGAATGACCTTTAAAATAACAAAACAACAATAGGGCGCCTTGATGGACACATTGAAAATGATCAGCACCACCAGCTTTGTTACCCGAGGCCTTAATGCTTTTTAATATTTAAAACACGTTCATCCCCCATTGATTTTGTGGATGTGTGTAAGAGATAAGTTAAATATATCTCCAGATAAATACATGCTTGAAGTGCTGGGATCTCTGTTACTTTAGCTGTGATCCAAATGTCCTTCTAATGAGGCTGATTTCTGCTCCCAATTTATTCCTTGCACTGGATTTAAGTACATATCGGACATCAAAAACACAACAGTTTTAATTGGAGTTTAGAAATGATTATTAAGTTGAGGAAACTGCTGAGGATTCTACTTAGCATAATGTTTGAGAAGAAAAAGACATTGACATACCGTACTTTTCTTTATTAAATTCATCATGGCTTTTAGGCAAGTACATCTGTAAATTAGCATAATGGTGATTCTCCTATTGGGGTATAGAGCATATGAAAGTATAAGCACAGATTCTTAGTCACCAGACGACTTAAAGGTGTTAGTCCATCTCAGACACTGATGGCGTATCACCAGGATAAACCATGAATTTCACCTCTGGAACCTGCTCCTATCTCCAGAATGGGCACCCAAAGTGAGTTCATCACTATGGAATTCAGCTGTTTTCAGAAGTCCCATAGCCGTGAATGGAGAGGGCACTGTGCAAGCGTGGCCACTGCTCCATTTACCGCTATGGGACTGCTGAACATAGCCGAGCCAGTGCTCGTCTATTTTTGGAACTCCCACGGCAGTGAACGGAGGGTGACCACGCATGCGCGGCTGCTCTCTATTAACGTTGGGGCCTCATTCTGGTGATCAGAGTGGGTCCCAGAGGTGGGACCTGCACCTATCTGACATTTATGGAATATCCTAGCCATATGCCAACAATGTCTGAGAAAAGTCAACCACTTTAAGTCTCAATGTCTTGCGATACTAGATATCTGACTTCAATTCAGGTAAATATTACATTAAAGGGAGTCTGTCACCAACTTCAGTCATGTCAAGCTGTTAATACCACGTTGTAGGTCATACACATAGAAAACACATGATACCTTTTTTTACCACTTCTGTAGCTGCAATGTTCCAAAAATGAAGTTTACACCATATTCAAATGGGGTTTGCAAGTGCCCAGGGGCAGTGTTTGCTGCTCAAAGTGCCCAGGCCTCCCAGGTCCTCCCCTCTATCGCAGGTTGCCTGCCCAGTATCCCTGTGATGTGCCTATCATGAACACTAGCACCAGCCCGTGCATGTGCCGCAGGATACACACTGTCGGCAGCGGTACGGTCGACTGCTTGTCCAATGGAGGCCAGTAAGTGGCACATGTGCATTAGGTTTAAGTATTCTGCTGCCCACAGTGGGTGTCATGCGGCGCATGCGCAGGCAAGCGCTGGTGTTCGCAGGCACATACTGAAGATAGGCACGTCATATGGATACTGGGCAGGCGAACTGCGAGTTTTCACCGAGTAAGGCCTCCTGCACACGACAGTATTTTTTCACGGTCCGCAAAACGGGGTTCCGTTGGTCCGTGATCCGTGACCGTTTTTTCGTCCGTGGATCTTCCTTAATTTTTGGAGGATCCACGGACATGAAAAAAAAGTCGTTTTGGTGTCCGCCTGGCCGTGCGGAGCCAAACGGATCCGTCCTGAATTACAATGCAAGTCAATGTGGACGGATCCGTTTGACGTTGACACAATATGGTGCAATTGCAAACGGATCCGTCCCCCATTGACTTTCAATGTAAAGTCAGGAGTTAATATACCAGTTTTCTCTAATCCGATGGTATATTTTAACTTGAAGCGTCCCCATCACCATGGGAACGCCTCTATGTTAGAATATACTGTCGGATATGAGTTTGATCGTGAAACTCAGATCCGACAGTATATTCTAACACAGAGGCATTCCCATGGTGATGGGGACGCTTCAAGTTAGAATATACTAAGAACTGTGTACATGACTGCCCCCTGCTGCCTGGCAGCACCCGATCTCTTACAGGGGGCTGTGATCCGCACAATTAACCCCTCAGGTGCTGCACCTGAGGGGGGTTAATTGTGCGTATCATAGTCCTCTGTAAGAGATCAGGGGCTTCCAGGCAGCAGGGGGCAGACCCCCCTCGGCCCCCCTCCCTCCCTCTATTGTATTAATTTCATTGGTGGCACAGTGTGCGGCCCCCCCGGCCCCCCCTCCCTCTATTGTATTATTTTCATTGGTGGCACAGTGTGCGGACCCCCCGGCCCCCCCTCCCTCTCTCTATTGTATTATTTTCATTGGTGGCACAGTGTGCGGCCCCCCGGCCCCCCCTCCCTCCCTCTATTGTATTATTTTAATTGGTGGCACAGTGTGCGGCCCCCCCGGCCCCCCCTCCCTCCCTCTATTGTATTATTTTCATTGGTGGCACAGTGTGCGGCCTCCCCTCTCCCCCGATCATTGGTGGCAGCGGAGAGTTCCGATCGGAGTCCCAGTTTAATCACTGGGGCTCCGATCGGTAACCATGGCAACCAGGATGCTACTGCAGTCCTGGTTGCCATGGTTACTTAGCAATATTAGAAGCATCATACTTACCTGCTGCGCTGGCTGTGACCGGCCGGGAGCTCCTCCTACTGGTAAGTGACAGGTCTGTGCGGCGCATTGCTTAATGATCTGTCACTTACCAGTAGGAGGAGCTCCCGGCCGGTCACAGACAGCGCAGCAGGTAAGTATGATGCTTCTAATATTGCTAAGTAAGGGGAGGCCGCACACTGTGCCACCAATGAAAATAATACAATAGAGGGAGGGAGGGGGGGCCGAGGGGGGCCACACACTGTGCCACCAATTAAAATAATACAATAGAGGGAGGGAAGGGGGGCCGGGGGGGCCGCACACTGTGCCACCAATGAAAATAATACAATAGAGGGAGGGAGGGAGGGGGTTCCGGGGGGGGGGGGCCGCACACTGTACCACCAATGAAAATAATACAATAGAGGGAGGGGGGGGCCGGGGGGGCCGCACTGGCCACCAATGAAATTAAAACTGGGGAGGGAGGGGGGTCTGCCCCCAGCTGCCTGGCAGCCCCTGATCTCTTATAGGGGGCTATGATATGCACAATTAACCCCTCAGGTGCAGCACCTGAGGGGTTAATTGTGCAGGTCACAGCCCCCTGTAAGAGATCGGGTGCTGCCAGGCAGTAGGGGGCAGTCATGTACACAGTTCGTAGTATATTCTAACTAGAAGCGTCCCCATCACTATGGGAACGCCTCTGTGTTAGAATATACTGTCGGATATGAGTTTTCACAAAGTGAAAACTCAGCTCTGAAAAAGCTTTTATGCAGACGGATCTTTGGATGAAAGTAACCTATGGCCACGGATCACGGACGCGGATGCCAATCTTGTGTGCATCCGTGTTCTTTCACGGACCCATTGACTTGAATGGGTCCGTGAACCGTTGTCCGTCAAAAAAATAGGACAGGTCATATTTTTTTGACGGACAGGAAACACGGATCACGGATGTGGCTGCAAAACAGTGCATTTTCAGATTTTTCCACGGACCCATTGAAAGTCAATGGGTCCGCGAAAAAAAAACGGAAAACGGCACAACGGCCACGGGTGCACACAACGGTCGTGTGCAGGAGGCCTAACTCTGGAAGGCCTGGGCACTTTGAGCAGCAAACACCGCCCCTGAGCACTTGCAAACCCCATTTGCATATGGTGTAAACTTCATTTTTGGAACATTGCAGCTACAGAAGTGGTAAAAAAGGTACCATGTGTTATCTGTGTGTGTGACCTATAACGTGGTATTAACAGCTTGACATGACTGACGTTGGTGACAGACTCCCTTTAAATATTGCGATAACAATCCTAAATGTGCCTACTATGTATGTGCTGCTGCAGTATTTGCATACAGTGCATTCAAATTCCACAAAAGGTAAGTAAATCCTTTGGAATTTTTGGGATTTTTGCATTGATTTCTAATAAAATGTAGTCTGATTGTTATAGACAAAATCTAACTAAACTACTAAACCTACTTTCACACTCGCGTTTTGGCTTTCCGCTTGTGAGATCCGTTCAGGGCTCTCACAAGCGGTCCAAAATGGATCAGTTTTGCCCTAATGCATTCTGAATGGAAAAGGATCCGCTCAGTTTGCCTCCAATCAGTCTCCATTCCGCTCTGGAGACGGACACCAAAACGCTGCCTGCCTCCTTTTGCTGTCCGCCTGACGAAGCGGAGCCAAACGGATCCGTCCTGGCACACAATGTAAGTCAATGGGGACGGATCTGTTTTCTCTGACACAATCTGGCACAATAGAAAACGGATCCGTCTCCCATTGACTTTAAATGGTGTTCATGACGGATCCGTCTTGGCTATAGAAGACATAATACAACCGGATGCGTTCATGACGGATGCATGCGGTTGTATTATTGTAACGGTTGTGCCGTTCATCTCTTTTATTGAGCCCATTATCCCAAGTGCAGGGGATGACCAGTAGATTCCTCTTTCGCAACAATCATCTCCACCAAATATTTCCTTACACAACAATGAGGAGAAATTTTGGACCATTCCTGCAAATATGCTTTAGTTTCTCAGTGTTTCTGGGATGGCTTGCATGCTCAACCCTCTTCAGGTAATGGCAAGGCATCTCAATAGGGTTAATGTCAGGACTTGGCCATTCCAAAGCACAAATCTTCTATTTCAGCTGTTTAGTTGAATGACTTGAGCCCCGTGACAGTGACGGACCAGGGTGACTAGAGCCCACCAGTAAAATAAATTCCGAGGACCCAGTGTACAGTTACATGCAAATATTACCTCATATCTCTCTGCAAACTCCTACATCTTTTTCTAGTAGTATTATCCTGCTGCCTAGCCCTGTTCTCATACTGTTCTGTCCTGAGGGCCCTGTCAGTAGCCTGATGACTGGCTCTTGCATTGAACTATGACCCTATTAGCTCTGTGAGCTGAGGATGTGTGCTGATATAGCAGCAGGCCTCATATAGCAGCTGTCAGCAGGATTAACCTATTAAATCAGACATACTGCCTGGTAGGGTTGATCATGCTGATGAAAATGATACTTGTAGCTGTTTTAGCTCAGTGTCTGTAGGAGGCAGACATGCCTGCTTACAGGTTTGATACCATTTTTATTCTGCACAGACGGGTGAGTCGTAGCCCCTTGAGATGAATGGAGAGCTGGCGCCGTTGTGTGGTACACTCTCCATTCACTTCAATGGGAGTTACAGAAATGAGTGAACGTGCTAGAGCAGCTCTTTTTGGAAGACCTAAAGACGTGAATAGAGAGCAAGCTGTGCAGGCATAGTGGACTCTGGGGACTCTGTTCTACTGATAGGTGCAGGTCCCACCTATCTGACATTGGTGGCAAATCCTAGCTGTGCACCACTTGTGCAGGGGATGGGAGCCTGAGAGCGCACTCCACCTCAGGGGCCCACTGATCATCTAATCCTCTATGGGTCAGTCTGAGCCTGACTTTGGATCATTGTATTGTTGCACCACCCAACGTCTCTTCAGCCTGAAGTCATGAACTGCTGCCCTCCTTACATTCTGCTGTAAAATATTTTGATACACCTAGTAATCATTATCAAGGCGGCCTCAACCAGGATGTTCCCCCTAACATGCTTCAGAGTTGGGATGGGGTTTTGGTGCTGGTGTGCAGTATTGTGTAGTTGTGGTAAAAAGTTCCACTTTTGTCGTGTCTATCCATAGTTTGTCTGACACCACCTGGATGGTCAATAATGCTTTGGGGAAAATGTTGAGTTTTCTTACAACTGTATTTAGTCTCCTAGTGGGTCAAGCACATGCCTGCATTATTCTATAGAAGCAGAGATGCATATCCATTTATTCCCTCTTCGCCAGATACAACTTAAAAAGGTTTGCTACCGAAATGTTCATTCAAATAAGCTGGAAGGACTGTATTTTGTATTATTTCACTTGTCACTTCATTTTTCTTACAGTACCGTATTTTTCACTTTATAACACACACTTTTCCCCCGCAAAAGGTAGCTTTCCTCTAAACCTAGAAGTCATCTCAGCTCTGATCGTGTCTATAATAATAAACTGGGGAGTTTCTTTAATAATCTATCAAGTTTTTTATATGAACCTAGGCTGGATGAGGTGCTGTACATTGAATATATGTATGTAGTGCTGTAAGTCTACTGTGTTAAGTGTCACTTGTGCAGGGGGTGGGAGACTAGGGGCCCACCTTGCTCAAGGGCCCACCAGGGGATTCACCTGTACCCCTGTGGGCCAGTGCGAGCCTGGCTCTTCGATTATGGAAGCACTCATTAGTATGCAGGAGGAGCGGGGAGCGATGAGTATAGTTCTGCTAAGATAGATGGGACTCAGATGCCTGGCACCCCCCGCTGATCAGTTGTTTGAAGAGACATCAACACCCAGACAAGCGCTGTGGCCTCCTCACCGAACCATAAATTTGATAGCGGCTGCTCCTGGTTTTGCAACTCAGGGCCATTCACTTGAATTGGACTGATATGCACATAGGTTATGTGATCAATGAATGTGACATCATTGGCCTGGGAGACGGCTGCAGTGCTCATTGGAGCACCACGGCCTCCAGATTATGGGAGGTGCCTGGAGTCAGACCCACACCGTTCAGATCCTGAGGACAGGTCATCAATACTATACTCCCAGAAAACCCCTTATTGATTTAATATGTTTGTCTTGCATTGCATAGTATAAAGCAGGGTAAGACTGAGCAGTTTTGCATTTAGCAGTGTGCAAGGATCCAGCAGCTTTAGGGCTATGGAATACCAACCCTTCCACCACATACATTTGATGGAGCTCATCTACATCTAAAGCTATCAATGGAGTGAATTGCTTAATGCTCCAGCACCAGCTTTCAACATTTATCAGTCTTTTGATGTCAGTGTACTTCATGGTGACAAATTCCTTCCTACATTCTGGTCCAGAGCTGCTCAGTCTACTACCTGGAATGAAATCTGACTCTTTGCCAGATTCCTTTTCACTTATATGTATTTCTCGTGGTCTGTTTGGGTGCAGTTCTATACCTCACTGTGGTGTATGGCACTGTGATCTGGTACAATGCCTGGTGAACAATACATGATTTTCCCCTTTCAATATTCGATTCCGCGTGGAATGTTTACAGTCCGTTCTGACCAGTGGGGTTTCCAGTGCAGCTTTATTTCCTCCGTAAGCTTATTGATTTTACTAACTGTAATATAACAGTACAGTAGTTACACTGAAAATTGACAGTGCAAAGGTTATGGATTGAATGAATCCAGAAAATGAATAAGCCAGTTACCTTCTCTTCAATGGAGGCACTAAAGCAAAACAAATGTGATGGGGAGGGGGCTGTCTGCACAGTGATATTGGGAATATATAACGCCTGAGCCACAAATGGCACATTTCTAAACCACAAGCTCTGAGTGCACACTAACAGTATATAGAGGGATATATTAACAATACAGACATTCTGCTGGAATCAGTGTTTGGGTGGATCCACAATGGGCTGTTTATGGATGGGCTTCTTAGCAGCTGTTTTGATGCCCATCATCTCAATGTAGCGCCTCTTCACACAGTCCATTCCTAGAATGCAAGCTTCTGTATGTGGCACCTATAGTTTGCTGACAGCTTCTGTAGGGCATTGTCAGAAATTTAGATTTGTTATGAAAATTGTTCATGTATGTAAGGAGGGTGTTTTGGACGATAACATTATACTAGAGAATTGGTTCATAAATACTTTAGTATATATTGAAGTAATATCCTCAGGATAGATCAGTGTCTAATGGGTGGGGGGGGGGGGGGTCCGACGATCAGCTGTTTGAAGAGACGGCGGTCTCATCCTAGGCCTGTGAAGTCACATTCATTGGTCACATGGCCTAGCGGCAGCTCAGTCCCATTGCAGTGAATGGGCCAAGCACAGCCAGTATACAATGGATGAAGCTGCAAGGAGGCTACAGTGTGCACCAGAGCATGGCAACCTCTTCAAACAGCTGATCGGAAGGAGTGACAGGAGTCAGACCCCCCACTGATCACATACTGAGGATAGGTCATCAGTATCAAACAACTCGGACAGCCCCTTTAAGAACTATAGGCTATAAATACTCCACAATGCAAGAAAAAAGTGAAAGTTAAAAGTATAATCAGAACTCAGTCCATTAACATTTGCAAGGGAAATATCTACAAGAAAAATCAAAAGAAACCATTACCCATGATGTGTCTCACAGTCCAGGATGGTGTCTGCCCCGATGAGTGTTTCAGTGTGCCTTTGTCCCTTTAAAAACTAGCATCACATGTAAGTAGATAGGAGGGGTGTAACTACAGAGTTTGCAGGGGTTGGGGCACACCTGTAGACTGACGTGAACCATAAGGACCCACTGTGTCCTCTTTATCATTTGAGAACACATCTTGGTTGGAGGCTTTGTTACAGATTTTGCATTACCGCTCAGGAACATAACTTACACTTTGGGTAGCAAAAAATAAATAAAAATGAGGTGCCCATCTTTATTTCTCATGGAGGCCCTAGAGAAAAAAAAAGGAGGGGGCCTGATAGGCCTGTATATAATGACAATATACATATATAGGAAAGGATAGAAGCTTGCTCACCTGTTTTGGTTGTGTGCTAGACACAACTAGTCATGCATGTGACACAGTCCCTCAGGGAGCAGCCGTCTGTGACAGTCCTGCCTTTTCTTCCATCATTACTAGTGATGAGCGAAGTTTTCAAAAATTCTATTTGGCTGCTTCACCGAACTTTGACAACTTTGTCACGAATCACATTCCATTGTATGTATCGGGCACAATGAAAGGGAACAACGATTGCGCCGCCCCCTGTCATTGAACTCCTCAGAAGCCACGTTCAACGCTGAACGCGGAATCTTAGAGTCACATTGAGGCCTTTCAGGGGTTAATCAGGGGTTAAAAAAAGCACATACTCATCTCATCCGTTTGATCGCAGAGAGGCTGTCACAGCCATCTTGATTGAAGAAAACGCATCAAATCTTGCGCGCTCTGACATGATGCGTCACCGCGTCACGACACTGTGCGGACGCAGTGACTTCATCCCTAATGAGGTCACCACTCCCGGCTAGCGTGATGGTGTGGTGACGTCACACGTCAGCACGCGCTAGTTTTGACGCGTTTTCTTTAATCAAGAGGGCTGTGACGGCCTCTCCGAGGTATGTTTTTGCTTTTTAAAACCTTTTCAATAAAAATCGATTCATTGCTATGAAGCACGAGTAAATTCGCCTTCGTAATTTTTTCTGAAATTTTTTCGGAAATTCTGATCGAAGTCCACTTCATTAACTTTAAATCGCTCAACACTAATTATTACTCAGGAAGGCATTACTGCAATCTACCTGTATATGACAGATGTGATTTCTGATGTGGTCTACAGCATCCAACAGCTGCACTATGGCATTGTACCCTCACCCGTCACCCGACGCCCACCTAATGTATGATACAGGCATTTAAAGGCGTCCTGATGTGCTCGGATATTTCATTTCTGCTCTAAATACGGTTAAAGATCTGGAAGTGAGAATACTTTCTTTATACGCCAATATAGCACCAAGGTCGGCGTCTGGACAAAGTAACCACAACTTCAAGATGGGACCCGATAAACATGGCTTTTCCATGCAGATGGATTGCTGAAATGTCAATTACCATGCATCACTTATGAGGTGTAATTTATGCTCAGCTCCAGAATTTTGTCTGTCTCCTTGTCATAGTAGCTGCTTGCAGTTCTCATTTCATCCTTGTCAAGATGAAATCATTGTCAGAAATGTCACTAGCCCCCATCGCTTGCCCTAAGCTTTGAATTGCGGTGTTGCCATGAGCTTGTGTAGAGGGGAAAGGCAGGTTGCCAGCGGTGTCCGACTTATCTCTTTAAATTGTTCCCTATGCCGTGGTATGAGGTGCTATCGCTCCTGAATGTTAATGTCCCTGTGTGTGCTTCTGTCTCTCTCGCTTGCCTTGTGTGTGTGTATGTGTGTGCCTATCTCACGCTGCCTCTCCAGCCCCATCTCCCTGTCTGGATCTGAGTGCATGCATCTGTGCGAAAGAGGGGGACAAATACATCAGTTTAGCACGGACATGCCTCTCTAACAAGGAGAAGAGGAGGAGAGAGTGAGTAGAAAGGGAGAGAGAGAACAGCAGAATGACAAGGGACATTTAAACTGCTCATATATTCCGTCCACAAGCAGAGAATCCAGAGAGAAGAACTCGGGAAGGATATAGACCTGTGCAGATGCAACATGCAGCCGGCTTCAATTCCCATCACCAGCCCATGACATAAACGCAAGAAGATATCAACTGGAAATTTGACGTTTTTCTTTTTTTCTCCTATATTTTCTGGATTTTTCAAGCAATTTCTTTTCAACCTACCCCAAGAAGAAAAAAAAAATTAATACAAAATAACAGAAGAAAGGTGATTTTGGTTTTCTCATCCACTCAGCGGTTTTTTAACTTTGAATGCAACATGTGTAATGTACTCCTTTTACCTTGATAGATTCCAAACCACCTTGTCGGGAGCTGAGAAGAAGAAGAAGAAGAAGAAGAAGGGTTGGAAGCAAACTCTGAGCAAAGCAGATGAAAATAAGAAGGGGTGGGGGGGGAGATGTCATAATATAACCTCAAGCCTCCTGCCAGGAATAAAGGACTACCCCTGCCTTCTTGATTTTGGAGAAGGGGCCAGATAGTATGCCTGGTGCATAAACGTGTTCTGATCTTGTGTTCATTTTGTGTTCCTGCCTGTCACTGCATGACATCAATGGAACTGACACAGGGATGTATTAAGAGAAGCTTAGGCTGTTCTGGCAGGTCCTAGCTTTCCCACCAGCTGGTTTTGGGAGCAGTGCAATGAGAAGGTAAGTTGGAAAGATTTCCTACTTTTATATTCTATCTTCTTCCCCACACCGGGCCTGAATAGAGTGGTAGCGCAGGCGTCCCAATATCTAATCAATGCTCCATCTAGAAGGTCACACAACACGTCCCCTATCTGAACACACATAGGTGGTGAAAGTTCTTTTTATCAAATAGGAACTCCATCCAGGTTTTTTCTGTCTAAAGGCTTCACTTTAGGCAAAAAGTGTGAAGTCTGAGTCTCTGGAGATCACGATAAAGAATCTCTTTCAAGAAAAGATCAAGGGCATTCTCATAAAAGGAAGAATCTATCCTGGATGTCTTCTTCTTCCACCTCGAGAAATAAATACCAAACATATTCAATGGAAAGCTTATTTTTGTAATTTTTTTTTTTACTTTTTGCCCATAGGGAAAAATTAGGAATCACATCCTATTCTGTTAAAATTTGGATCATGGGATGTGATTTGCAGCATGTCAGGGCTGCTGCTGTGCGCGCGCTAACCAGGCTGATGTCAGATATTTCAGGCTTTTCACCAATGTTTGCACAGCCACAAGTTCTAACGTTAAATGTTTGCCAGGGCTGAGTGCGTATGTGTGTCCCTGTGCCTATTTGTGTATGCCAGTGTGCGTGCTTCTATCTCCAGTTCCTCTGCATTACATCCTTTTTTTTTTTCTTCACGTTTCACGGGCTATTGCCTCTGGAAGGCTTATCAATTTCCATTTGAAAAGCTGTTTCTTCTTTATTTAATTGCCCTTGCTTCTTGACTCATTTTGCTGGTGGGCAAGCAAAGGGGCCCCTCACAGCCTAAAATGTGAAATAAAATATATATGGAATGTAATGCACAAATGTCCACACATCAGTATGCCTCAGGATGTATACCAAGCTGATATAATCCTTCATGAGCAGAGGACAAATTGCTGCTGTTTTTATAATATCTGGCACAAGAGCTAGTCTGAACACACATTTAATCTTATTTAATCATGCAGACTCCTGCATTTTCTTCACCGCTGACCGGCAGGGTCATGCAGCAAGCTGTATTCATGCCCTCCCCCGGGCAGTTTAATAGTTAAATGTACGGATATGGAAGCTCTGTTTCTCCAATTGATTGACCGGGTTACTGGTATGGATAACATTTCTAATCCAATGTCTACTCAGTTGCGGTTCTACTAGCCGGAGACTGCATTACTGTGCCTTTAATTTACATGACTGTCCTCCAGCACTTTGCAGAATAATATCCTAGGAGATTAAAGGGCTACAAAAATCAAACGTGAAAGTTCTCAAGCTTGGATATGTTCACTGTTCTTGATCATGTTTCCTGCATGATTGTGAAACGTGACAAAATTCATCCATTCTTAAATAGAAAATCTAGCATGGGCCAACAGACATTTTGCTCTGCTGCATAGTCCATCAATGTTATAATGGCTTTGACCCTCAACACATTATTTTAGTTCTGTAGGTATCTTGTATAATGCCATTTGTTATACTATACAGATTAATTTTTTTATTATTCACATTCTGAGGTACAGTTATACTCCAATGATTGCAATTTCTGCTCCTCCCCTAAGAGACCTTTATGCTTTCAGCTGGACTGAACAGCGCCATCTGTAGGTGAGAAATAAACCTACAGCTCACTTCTCAAAATCAAAAATGTTCCTTCTTTACATTGATGATATATTCTGTGAGGGTAGGGCCCGACGTTGAGGCTGGCCGAATGCGACCAAGCAGCCAATAACCGCACTTTGGCAAAATAAAGAATTCTGTTTAATAGGTTTTCACGCATATTGACTGTGCCATTCCTAATAATGTGATGTTTTTTGAAGTTCACCATTATGATACCTTTTAAATACTTTTCTTTTCTATCTTTTGTTTGTGCCGTAAACAGCACTTTGATCAATAAACTAATATACTGTAATAAGGCCATCAGCGCCATTGTTCCCCCCTTGTGTAGTTTCTGTCGGCATCCCTATTTACATATCCCATTGTGGCTGTCGATGAAGAGGCACAGGACCTGACCATTAGCAACCAACATTGAATAACACTGCACAATGCACATGGCATCAGAAACTAGCACATGCGCAGTGCTATGTGATGTGTTATTTTATGGAGGCCACTGATGGGTCTGGTCATGTTGTAACTCCATCAGTGGCCATCAATCTTAACATCAATCATCAATCACATCAATTATCTATCAAAGAACAATGGGAACATGTGTCATAGCTGGTGCATCAGAAAAGTGGGTACAGCTTTCATAAAAAAAATATGAAAGCGAGCTGGAATCTGATTGGAATGCAATAGACAACTGATCCACTTTCTATTTCACCGGTGACTTGTAATAGTCATTTAAGATTGCTTGGAAATGTGTTCTCGAAACCTATGTGACAACCTATGCCATCCAGAACCTTCATATAGTTCAACTTACATCCATCTGT
Source organism: Bufo bufo (assembly GCF_905171765.1). NCBI lineage: Eukaryota > Metazoa > Chordata > Amphibia > Anura > Bufonidae > Bufo > Bufo bufo. The sequence goes on from NC_053389.1 coordinate 211,084,638, forward strand.
TTCAGACTTATTGGATCTCACTGAAACAAAATATGGAAATTAAGGCTCCAGTGGTGTTGAGTTTGGTGAATATGGTGGGAAGTCAGTCAGTCAAGTCAGGGTGAGTTAGCCTTTAGGAGCCTACAGTAAATATCCTCCTGTCTAACCGATGAAGGGTCTCTCTGGCCGTGGAGTGTTTGCTAATAAACTTTAATTGGTATTATTATCTTTGTCTTCAAGCTTTATTCCAATAGGTTTTGTGCACAGTATGAAGGCATTTGTGGGCAGCGAAAGAAATAAAGAAACTTTCACCACCCTCAGTGTTCCCAGTTTTCATCTAGACACACTTGTATTATGTGTATTTTAACATGCTCTTTCAAGTGTTCCTCTCCTCTCGAGATTTAACAGATAGATTTGATCAACCCATTACAAACCCAAGAGGCCCATAAACTATCACCGTGCAATGGCTTCTATTCTCTTGAATACACAACAGGTTAATTGAGTGCACACTAAAATCTCTCGCCCCACTATAGATAGGACTCATGAGTCTGCAGGGAATATTAGCTCATCAAAAGTACTATGTGAGAGACACCAAGGGGAGAAACCAGTGCTTTAAAGAATGCCAAAAAGAAACACAATCTCTCAAACTACCTGAATGGAAACTAACTTAGCTTTTTAATAATCAGTAAATCACATTTGGCACATTAACTGCTGGTTGAATATCTTTTTGCCTGCTAGATGTATCACTAGTAGTTCAGCGCGATGTGCAGTGATATTCACTATAGTGATTTGTTTATCTGACAATACTTATCAACTGTGAAAATGACTTCATACTGTATATCTTCAGATTAAAGAAGTTAAAGGGGTTGTCTCATCTGAGACATTAGTGGCATATATATATATATATATATATATATATATACCACCAATGTTGGATAGGTGAGGGTCTTACCTCTGTAGAACAAGGCTCCCAAAGTGAACAAGGGCACACAGCACAAGCGTAGCCACCTTCCATTCATTTCTGTGGGAGCTCCAGCTTGGCTATTTCCAGAACTCCCGTCGAAGTAAATGTAGAGGTGACCATGCATGAGTGATGCACTTTCTTTTGCCTTAGGGGCCCCATTCTAGAGATCCCACCTCTGGGTCCCACACCTATCTGATATTGGTGGTATATTCAAGCGATGTGGGAACATTGTATGACAAGACACAATCAATGAGTATGGGCTATAAATATCAGATTGGCGGTTGTCTGACACTCCACACCCCCATGATTAGCAGTTACCTTGTAGCTCCAGCAACAGAAGTCGGAGAAAGAAGTACATAGTTATGTTCATTATGACGTAGACGAACCTGGTAACCGAAGCGCTGCTTCCATTGAATTGAATGGGTTACCATCTTCGTCCTGAGGATAGGCCATCCATATGGAAATCTTGGACCACCTAACAATTCTCTAATATATAGTACTTTTAGTATTGGAGTCTCTTACTGTATTAGTTGTAGACCTCTTATTACAAGGCAGATAAGCAAGGAAATTAAATAAGCACTTAGGTTTCATCAACTTTTTTTTTATAAATCAATAGCACAAATGAAAATAAGAAACTTTATAATATGTCTTATTAGAGAAAAATGACAGTTTCTCAACTTATGAGCCACTTTTCAAACCCCCTTCCTACCCCGCAGTGGTTACTCACTCTTGATTCACTGCTAAAATCTATCTTTAGAAAAAAGTTAAAGGTGCTGCCCATAGAAGTCTATTGAAAGTGGAAGGAGAGGCGGAGGGGAGAGTAGCTGCAGAAAGAGATAGACACACAGAGATGCTGCTGCAGTAACTCAAGGCAAACTGGCAATTAGAGATAGAGCCTGCAGAGGGAAAAATGCAGAGTAAAGTAATGTAATAGACACATTCTGGGCCATACTTTTTGCAGACTATAAGCTGCCGAGTGGCTTTGTATTTTGCTTATGATCTTGCAGGACACTGAGAACAAGGACCTTTTCCTCTTATAGAATCACCTATGGTTATGAAAATAATTTCCATAATATAGTTGTATTATTGAATTACGGTATACAAAGCATTCCTTAAAGGGATTGTCCAGCTTTTTTGACTTTTTTCACTGTTAAACACAGACTGCTGTACATGTTCTGCTGACCCCCATCCTATAAACTTCCAGACACACTGGGTTACATTCATGCTAAAGCCAATGACTGGCCTAAAAAGTGACATGTCCCCATGTGGCATGCCACTGCTGGGTTATATGCTGCTGAGGCCTGTCATTGCAGAGGCCATCCATCTGGAAGGTATAGGATGGAGACTGAAGACTGCTGAAGGGAAGCAGGGACCCAGCAGCTGGAACGGAGGGTCAGGGAGCAGATCTGGTAAAGACAGATGAGTCGAAACCTAACTTATTCCAACAGCAGCTTTCCTAACGTAAACATGTATGAACATAATAGTCTGATAGGGGAAAGCCAACCATTCCTATCATAGAGGTTCCTGGGTGGCAGTTCCTTGCAGATAGAAAACGGGGGGTATAAAAATCAGCTGAGCAGCTTACTCTGCTATTTCAGTATTTATCATTTTGTTCAATTAAAGTGCATAAGCGTGGGTGACCACCTCACTATGCTCAACAGGGGGCAAGAGGGACCCCCACTGATCAGACACTTATGACTTCCATATCTGGCTATGATACTTCCTTCAGTCTAATTTCCTGATTACCATGTTGTGCAGTATAAAATGACAGCCGAGTCACTGATCACCTACATTAAAGCATTTTATAGTCACGTTTTGTAACTAACACTTCGGTGGACAGAGTGGAGTCAGGTAGATGCTCCTACACGTATAACCCTGGAATTAAAATAAAGTTTAGAGAACAAACTGTTAAGGAGGATATACTTTTTAATAGGAACATTGACCTCAATTTATCATCTGACAGACTCTGATCCCCCCAGGTTGAATAAGGTATTGGGCTGGCAAGATGCCTCCTTAGGAAACCAAATTATTATTTTAACTAATTTGCTGCAGCATTGCACCCTTATAAGACAGAGCTCTGCCAGGTAACCGCGGAGGGCTATGAATACATTTCAAGGGATTATCCTACTCTACCCTACTTTAGAAGTGGCGTGGGAGTACTGTATGTATAACACCCCTCGAGGTATAGATTGTTGTAGCTCTGCAGATCACTTCGTTGTGAAGAGAAAACTTTTTCCAGCCTTCAGAGACTATTTCATCCTTTTACTGACACATTAACTAGCACCCGGATATGTCTAAGGATATCTGCCTTTGTTCATTAGGTTCATGAAGGGTCAGTAGTATTCTTATCTTTTACTTGTCACATATTGCTTATTATACTAACAGATGATAAGAAGATATCCCTTAAAGGGGTTATCTCATGATTAATGTAAAAAATTAAAATCAGACATTATATAGTACATGACAATCTTTCTAACAAAGCTAGAACCAGCCCTGTACCTCACATGAAACCAGAGAACTCCAAATTCATTGCGCCAATTGCTCTGCTAGATTTATTTCTAGCTGGCAACTCAAGGGGGCGTACACTTTCTCAGGGGCATGTTCTCTCTGCTGAAGCTGGTGGCAAGATGGAACTGAGCATGTGCGTCCATCTCAGTGAGCAGGACAGAGAAATTAGAAAAAGCATACAGCAGGTGGCGCTATACAGATAGATTTAATTGAATAACTCAGTGGCTATGCAAAATTTTTAATTACATGCAATTGCAAAAGTATTCAGATCCAGGGGCTTGTTAAACATGTAGAATATTTTTCATGGGACAATCCCTTTAATCCCTATAATAACTGACTTGCACATGTCATTATATTATAGGATCTATATACATAGAGCTGTATTACTTACAGGGGTTGTCTTCTTTAGCTTGTCCTTCTCCTTATATCCTATTAAGACCTACCTGCAGGTCTAAATGATCGCCCACTGGATGCCTCACTTGGCTTTGGCGTGCTGCAACTGCAGGGTGTTCCTCACATATAATCAGCCATCCGATAACTCCTACAACATGAGATTACCTGCTCACAACAGCTACCGATGTGTCCTTACCTTTCCTTGACATAGCCTGACACAAGTGATGTGAGATGACCAAATAAAATAAAAAAATCATGATTTCATATTACTGTGATGGAAGATATGTATGTATATGTGTCTATATGTTGCCTCCTAATTGTTGTAATATGAATTTCAGCACATTCAGGATTTCCTAGCATGTCGCAAGATTGTATTGAATTCTTATTGTTGCTAGAAATTGGAAAGTTAGGGGACCGTAGAAACTGTATCTATATAAAAAATGATATCTATGGTAAGTTCATTGTTAATTAATTCTCTTATCAGTCTTTTCAGCTTTATGTTTGTTGTTGAAGCTCTTGAAAAAACTACGACAATTGCCATAGAGAATTCTTCTTGGTAGTATGTCTTCACAGATCACCTAGTATTTGCAAAAATGTCCTGCAGCAGGTTAGACTTATCATTACGCCAAACCGATGTGGATCTATGTGGTTTTTGGCTTTGCCTGTAATGTAGATAGCATGTAGTCTATTTCATAAGAAGCTGTGTATCTTATTAGGTGTCGCTACATCCTATCAGGTATTTAAAGGCTTCATACATAGGATGGGATCATGAACTGTACATAGACATTTTATATTTTAATATCTATTCATTTAATATGACTTTTAGAATGTTATAATTAATGATGAGCAAAGTTCTCAAAAATTCACTGACCATTGAGGGCTGTCAGGGTTTAATCTGTAAAAAAAATTGAATAAATAAAAAATACTCGCCTTATCCATTTGATCATGAAGAGTCCTCCACCGCCATCTTGATTGAAAATCCCGCACAAAATCTTGTGCGGTGCGTGATGATGTCATGACGCTGGCTGGTGTAGTGAAATCACGATGGCCGCCACGGTATGAATTTATTTTTAACGCCATTTTGGGGAAAATTGATACATTACCACAAAGCGTAAGGAAATTTGACTTTGCGGCGTATCGAATTTCCCTTAAATTCGAATCAAAAACTTATATTCGCTCAACACTAGAACATTGTCAAGGTTGGCGATAAATCTAAGCACATGTTCAGAAACAGGATGGTAGAACTGACAAATACATGTTGTTTCACAAGGCAAACTGATCTGAGTATTTCTTTCTGTTAATGGAAGTGGTCGATTTTGAATGGGTGACTTCACCCTCAAGCACAAAATTCTAAATGTATTTATTTGGCCTAACTTCAGTTACAGGATTTTTTTTACTTTCTTAAAATTCTGCACCAAAGATAGAAAACTGGGCATGCCAGGTTTCCAATATACATCCCATCCTGGTTCTGTCTCTCTATCATAGGGGCAGGGGTGAAGATGTTGTAGAGCATATCTCCATCTTCTCACCCAAGAAATGTTCTCCTATGTGTAAAAAGCATCTATGGTACTTTACAACAACCTAGACATTAGGTTCTAATTCTACTCCTTACTAGCTACCACTGTGGGGCAGAATAAGGAAAGATTCTCTTCTGAAACTACTTTCTATAGTCATGACATTAGAAAATATCTCCACTAATATCCATGTACATGAATACGATTGACATTGAGTTGGGTATGCATCAATAACTATCTCATTATATTTAATATTGTTTTTGTGAGGATAGGCTGAGCATTATTAAATCTGGTTAATCCTGCAGAATATTTCCTGAAACTAATGTTATTTTTCATTTGGGTTGAGAACCAGGATGATGTGTGGTATTTTAGGACAAAATTCGACTGCAGACTGAAGTCACCATCTTCCAATTGATGCATCGGCATTGTGGTAGCGATGTAACCTTTTGTATATTAATTGACTTTGCTATGTGGCTTTTCTATGACCATAAGTGGATTATGATAGAACAATGTTGTGCTCACAGTAATGAGGGTAGAGGATCTTTTTCAAATTATATGCAGCTTATTAAGGGGCATTTTACTGAGAATACATTAAAAGAATTATCCTGAAATGCTGAAAAATCCTGAAATTCTGTTAGCTGCTGCTTTGATATCATTTGCAGTGTTTTCAGCTTCCTTTCTTATTAGCTTTTTCTTCCAAGTGTCCCACATTGTGCTGCTGCTGATCTGTGTTGCTGGGGGTGGGCTCTGGACAGAATCAGTCTCCTTTCCCCTCTGGCAGCTGACAATATACCATAGTCCCTTAGCTTTATTTTCCTAACAGCTTAGAAGATGGAGTCTTCACTGCTGTACTACCTATAGCATAGCCTCTGCCTCTTCCTTAAAGGAACCTTTCATGTTGAACATGGTATATGAGCTGAAGGCAGCATGTTATAGAGCGGGAGGAGCTGAGCAGATTGATATATGGTTTGTTGGGGAAAGATTCAGTATAAATTGTATATTATACATTTAAATTCCTGCTTATTCTGGGTTTTGAAGTCCAGGAGACAGTCCTATCAGTGATTGACAGCCATCTCTGTATACACAGTCACAGAGGGAAGGCTGTCACTGATAGGACCGTCTCCTGGACTACAAAGCCCAGAATGAGCAGGAATTTAAATGTCTAAAATACAAGTTATACTGAAGATTGTCCTACAAAAATGTATATCTTTCTGCTCAGCTCCTCCTGATCTGTGTTATGGTACCTGCAGCACAAATGTCATGTTCAATGTGACAGGTTCCCTTTAAAGGGAATCTGACACCTCCCCCAAGACCTGCAATGTACAATACTACATGAACTGTACTGCTGCCCCTGACTCCAGATCACTAAGCTGTATGTCTATGCTCACCACCATTACCATAATGTGCATCCACAAACAGGCACTGGAATACATTGAGAGGACTCTCCATTATATATGCTCATGAGTAATGAGTCCTCACAATGTATTGCAAGTGCACAGCGAAGGAACGGGGGTTTGTATGGATATATAAATTAGTGATCTGGAGTCAGGGCATCAGCACTATTCATGTAGTGCTGCACTTCCTAGAGCTTGGAGGAGGTGACAGACTCCCTTTAACAAGCTGGCGGTGAATAGAGGATCACTGTGCAGAGACCTGAATGTGGGAAGAGAGACTGAGCATGGTGAAATGGAAAATAATTCTTGCCTTGACCAGTGCTAAATTGATCCAACTGTACTGAACATGGTACTGGCTGATACCTTGGTACCAAGGCCGACTTTGGATTGCTATTTTAAATTGTTTTTAAATACGCAGATATGAATACAGTAGGAATTCACCAAAGTCTCGCTGGACTTCGGGTCGAGAAGAACTTTGGTTCCACGGAGCCAATACATTTTAATGCTGTACAGAATCAGGCAAGATGCTGGCACTTTGTTAGACAGTCAAATGTTTTTTTAAAAGCTGATGATTTTGGTAATTTTAACAACTGTTGATGGGTGGGGATTTATCAAACTAGTGTTGCCCAATCAGATTCATCATTTCATTTTCTAAAGGAGTGCTGAAAAAGACAGTTTTCATTCAGAACAGTTTTGATAAGTCTAGTTTTTCATATAGCACTGAAATACACTCACCTAAAGAATTATTAGGAACACCATACTAATACGGTGTTGGACCCCATTTGCCTTCAGAACTGCCTTAATTCTACGTGGCATTGATTCAACAAGGTGCTGATAGCATTCTTTAGAAATGTTGGCCCATATTGATAGGATAGCATCTTGCAGTTGATGGAGATTTGAGGGATGCACATCCAGGGCACGAAGCTCCCGTTCCACCACATCCCAAAGATGCTCTATTGGGTTGAGATCTGGTGACTGTGGGGGCCATTTTAGTACAGTGAACTCATTGTCATGTTCAAGAAACCATTTTTTCAGTCTTCAACAGTCCAATTTTGGTGAGCTCGTGCAAATTGTAGCCTCTTTTTCCTATTTGTAGTGGAGATGAGTGGTACCCGGTGGGGTCTTCTGCTGTTGTAGCCCATCCGCCTCAAGGTTGTGCGTGTTGTGGCTTCACAAATGCTTTGCTGCATACCATAACGAGTGGTTATTTCAGTCAACGTTGCTCTTCTATCAGCTTGAATCAGTTGGCCCATTCTCCTCTGACCTCTAGCATCAACAAGGCATTTTCGCCCACAGGACTGCCGCATACTGGATGTTTTTCCCTTTTCACACCATTCTTTGTAAACCCTAGAAATGGTTGTGCGTGAAAATCCCAGTAACTGAGCAGATTGTGAAATACTCAGACCAGCCCGTCTGGCACCAACAACCATGCCACACTCAAAATTGCTTAAATCACCTTTCTTTCCCATTCTGACATACAGTTTGGAGTTCAGGAGATTGTCTTGACCAGGACCACAACCCTACATGCATTGAAGCAACTGCCATGTGATTAGTTGACTAGATAATCGCATTAATGAGAAATAGAACAGGTGTTCCTAATAATTCTTTAGGTGAGTGTATGTGACCCCTATAGTACCAGTAGTGTTTACAATACACCAGCCATGCTGAACCAGTATTGTACACAATGTACAGACCATGGTTGTCCCGTGGTGCATGCAATATTCAGTACTAGCTATGATATTGTCAGGAATGTACCCAGCCAAGATACTGTGCATGGCAGTGCTGGGAGGCTTTCCATGCCGACCAGCCAAGTGTTGATTAGTCAACCTTTCAGTAAGGATGGAAGCCGGGCCTATAAGGTTCTTGACTCAGCATCCAACCCCAGACCTAGGGGAGAGATTTCAGACTGTGGCTCATTGATTGACATTGTCCCCTCCTCAGCTGTGTTAGCACTATTTGTCTCTCCTGGTTTTGACCATGCTTGTTGACTACTCTTTGCAGCCTCAGTCATTCTGGTAGGTTCTCTTCTAGCACACTCACACCCGTTTTATGCTACCTTACTCCACAGACATAGCCTGAGTCCCAAGCAGCCAAGTCCATCTGACCTCATGGTGGATTCTGGTGAAAAACCTAGGGATAGCCTTAACTTCCTACCTGCTAGAATGGCTAAGGAAGACTTTCAGCAGTTTCTGAGTTTGCTGGCTGTGGTTCTGAATGGTGACCACAGTATTTCCTTACAGTTATATAACTATACTGTTAAGGGTGCATTCACATGAACATATGTATTTTAAAGTCCTCAAAACACTAATATACAAACAACACAGATGACATCCATGTTGTATCCGTTTTTTTGCAGACCCATTGTAACAATGACTATTCTTGTCTGCAAAACGGACAAGAATAGGACATGTTCTATCTTTTTTTGTGGTACAAGAAAGTTTAGACTAGCACATTCATAGTCGCAGGAGCACATCCATAAATCTAGCATGCAGAAAGCAAGCAAAAAAAATGTATGGCAGCACAACATTACACATACAAACAATTAAACTGGGAAGTAGGGATTATTCTGAATTAAAGTGGTATTATGCCTACTATATATGAAAAATTAGAAGCTCTTTGTGCACATTTTTGATCAAACGTGTGTCGGGGCCATCTACCAGGCGTCAAGGTGGCTTCTGCAGATGGGTACTTAATAATAACAGAACTGTCTCTCCTGGGTATGACCTAAGCCTACAATGTTCAGGGCAGTGTAGGAACCAGCTACATTTATACTCTGCTCAGAAACCCTGGGCAGGTGGGCGGGGAATGCTCAATCTAAAAGAGGCAGCTACCCTATCTTTTTTTGTGGAACTGCAGAATGCAAATATGGATGTGGACAGCTCACGGTGTGCTGTTCATTTATTGTAGACCCACAAAAAAGAATAGGTCCATATGCGATTTACAAAAAATGCAGATTGGATGGGGAGCACAAATATGTTTGTTTGAATGGGGCCTAACATCAGATGGGTATCCAGTGCTATAGTTTGAACAAGCATTGTAATCAGTTATGGACTGTATATAATATAAATCAGCTTGTACTATAAGACCTTATATCATTGAACGCACTAAACAATAACATGTCCCTATAAAAATGTGCAACTAAATCCAAGGTGTTAAATATTGATAAAAAACAAACTAAATATTAGAACCTTTTATCAAGTGGAGAACTGCAAGAAGACAGATGCTAAGCCATATAAGCGAATGTGAGAAGAAGCAAGCATACTGTATAAATCTTCTCCATTAAACCCAGAACCAGTTCAGAAACTAATTTGTATATAAAGCATTTTCATTTTATTACTGCTTTGTCAGAATTACTTATCTATAAAACATTTACCCGATACTTTCCGGTCTTTTTAAGGAGTTGGCTGGTAATAAACAATTGAGCAGTTCTTACCTTACCGATCCAGTGGCACTGCTCATGTACTCCTGGCCGGGCTCTGTTTACTTTGCTGCAGTGGTGATGTCATGTGAACAACACATGACCTCTGCAGCCAATCACTGGCTTTAGTGGTGCACTGAAGGGGCCATTGACTGGTTTCAGAGGTCATATTTTGTCACTTCTGCACCCGCATAAACATCCTGATCAGGAAAACTGGAGCAGTGGCGCTGGATCTGCACGGTGAGTGCTGTTCAAGTCTTTACTTCAGCCATTTCCTCGGTGTCTTCCAGTTTCCATGATGGAAAGCAGCCACCATTTTCTGTCTTTCCATGGTAACAGACTACAAACAAACCCTGTGTATCCCTATCTCTTGCGAACCTTTGGCATGTGTCTTATGAAATAAGAGACATATGGAAAGGGACATGACTGTAGTATCGGCTATACAGGGTTTCTTGGCAGTGTGTTACACAAAGGTCTGGCCAGGAGCTAAGGAAACTACCGGTAAATGCAGTGGCGTAACTACCGGGGAATCAGGGGAAGCGGCTGTTTCGGGGCTCGGGCTGACAAGGGGCCCAGCGCCCGATAGCGTGTCAGTCAAGTTTAATCTTTTTTATTTATATGCAAATTACCTTCCTAACGTGCCCAAGAGGTTGTCCCTCCGGCCGTTTGTGCCCAGCCGCGCCCATTATCGCCAAGCCCACCACCGCCCCGCTGTTAATTATTCACTGCTGTCCTCGTCTTTTTTTTTTTCCTAAGTGCGCCGTAGTCTCGCGCATGCGCTGATGTTTTTCACGTCCGGGCCCATGCGGTGTCCTGGCAGCAGCCTCAAGTAGTGTAATCACGCATGCGCCAGCTTTCTCCGCTTTCTGGCGCATGCGTGATTACATTACTTGAGGCTGCTGCCAGGACACCGCGCGGGCCCGGACGTGAGTAACATCGGCGCATGCGCGAGACTACGGCACACTTAGAAAAAAACAAAACACCAGGACAGCAGTGAATAATTAATAGCGGGACGGCGCTGGGCTTGGCGATAATGGACGCAGCTGGGCACAAACGGCCAGAGGGACAGCCCTTTGGGCACGTTAGGAAGGTAATTTGCATATAAATAAAAAAGATTTTTATCAAAAATAAAAAGGACAGGTGTGGGTAAAAATAGTATAACAAAAATTGGGCGGGGGGCTGGGGGGGCCCATACAAAAATTTGCTGTGGGGCCCAGGCACTTCTAGTTACACCCCTGGGTAAATGGTAGGATATTTTTAATCAGCGCTATATGCAACAGTTGATGCATTTTCATATTAGATTCATTGGAGCTATGAAGAAGAATGGCTACTGTATGTACCCTTTAAGGGCATGTTAGCAAGATGGCTTTTCCTCCAGAAAAATCTGCAGATTGAAATCAGTACATACAATTGCCTATTACTGTATTGGCCAAAAAGGCATGTGTTTTTTTCAGAAACCCCCAGCAAGAGAGCTGATTTTGTCAGGGCAAATTGGCATTGCTTATATGTTCATGATGAATATATTGATCGCCATTTAACAAAAAGGCCCGATAACAAGAGCAAAAAATCTGACAAGTGGTAATTCAGCAGCAGTCAGGTCTGAAGAGGTTAAATGGCAGAGCCCAAACACTCCACTTTCTTTTAGCATTTTGTGCTCATATATTTCCTGTAATACTGATGATCTACAGGGCAGGACTCCACCCAGATTACATTTACAGCTATTAATTATTAATTATAGTCAACAGTGCTCAGCCAGAAGCCTCATCTGTATTTCACTACACACTCACATTCACAGGGGGGATCATCAATCACAGTGATCGCTGTTCCCCTCTCGTATGGATGTTGGTATTAGAATTAATGCTGCATTAGTACAATGTTTCCATTATTAGGAGATTACAATGAGTTATAATGAGGAAGCCACTAATAAAGGTCTAGAGGTTTATCATCGATAACCAATTTTATGACATTTCACTGAGATTGTACTTATCTCTGACAATCATGGAGGCCTTATAAACATCTAGATGATCCACAAGACAGAGGTGGATATAAGGGGTGCAGAAGCAGCATCAACACCTGGCCCTAATACCTCAGGGGGCCAAAAGACCCTACCTTCACATAGGAAAAAAGTATTAAGTACTTGGAATTGGTGCTTTAAAATAATAATAATCAATGGTGTGTGTATGTGTGTGGAGGGGTTCTGTTACAGGAAACATTTTGTATTTGTAGAAAAATTTAGAGAACCTGTTATATCTCCTGATTTGTTAGCTTTAGTAAATATTCCTCATTAAATAACAATTCTTAGAACTCTGCATTATGTTGTTCTTCCTCCTAAAAAATTATGCATAAAATCACAACTTGGTGTTACCATTTCCCAAGGGGTGCGACAGTCCTACTGTCAACACCTCTTGGATATTGTCAGAATGTACAGGGATACATCCCAACTGGTAACACCTAGTTGTCTAGTTGTCCATTTATTAATAAAGTGCATTCAGAAAGTCTTCAGACTCTTTCACTTTTTCACATTTTGTTATGTTGTGGTCTTGTGCTAAAATAAAAAAAAGTTCAGATTTCTCCCCAACAATCTGTACTCAGTACCCCATTCTGAAACAGAATGTTAGAAATCTTTATTGAACAGGAAGAACAAAAATTTACATAAGTATTCAGACCCTTTACTCAGTACTTAGTTGAAGCACTTTTGGCAGTGATTACAGTCTACAGTCTTTTGGAGTATGATGCCACAAGGTTTACACACCTGGGTTTGGGGATTTTTTTTGCCATACTTCTCTTCATATCCTCATAAACTGCCAGGTTGGATGAGCACCGTCAATGGACAGCCATTTTTAGGTCTCTCTAGAGATGTTCACATCAGGGCTCTGGCTGGGCCACTCAGGACATTCAAGAAACTCCTGTCTTGTTTTGGTTCTGTGCTTAGGGTCATTGTCTTGTTGGAAAGTGAACCTTTGGTCCAGTCTGAGGTCCAGAGCACTCTGGCACAGGTTTTCATTAAGAATATCTCTGTACTTTGCTCCGTTCAGCTTTCCTTCCACCCTGTCTAGTCTCGCTGTTCCAGCCGCTGAAAAACACCCCCACAAAATGTGGCTGCCACCACCATGCTTTACTATAGGGATGCTATTGGGCAGGTGATCAGCAATGCCTGGTTTCCTTCAGTCAAGACACTTTTATATTTGGGGCCAAAAATTTCAATCTTTGTTTCATCAGACCGCAAAATCTTGTTTCTCACAGTCCTAAATTTCTTTAGACGCTTTATGTTAAACTCCAGGTGGGCTTTCATGTGTCTTTTACTGAGGATAGGTTTCTTTCTGGCCACTCTGCCATAAATCCCAGATTGGGGTAGTGCTGCAGTGATGGTTGACCTTCTGGAAGTTTCTCCCATCTGCACACAAGATCAGCCAGAGTGACCATTTGGTTCTTGGTTACCTCTGTTACCAAGGCCCTTCTCCCTCCATTACTTAGGCCGAATGCTTAGGCCGTGCGCTTCATGCCGCCTCTGCACTACAGTAATACACTCGTATAGATCATACCGGTGTATTACTGTAGTGCAGCGGCGGCATGAAGCGCACGGCGTCATAGCAACCAATGAAGCCGTGTGCTCCTGCTCTCAGCAGGAATCCAGGCCGGGTTACCACGGACCGCTCACGGCCATGGAACACGGCCGTGTGCATTTGGCCTTAGTTTGGTGTCTTCCATTTATGAATTATGGAGGCCATTATGCTCTTGAGAACTTTCAGTGCAGCAGAAAATGTTTGTACCCTTCTCTAGATCTGTGCCTCCACACAATCCTGTTTATGAGCTCTACATGCAGTTTTTTCCTCCCCATGGCTTTGATTTTGCTCTGATATGCATTGTTAGCTATAAGACCTTATATAGACAGGGCTGTATTTGCAAATCATGCCCAATCAACTGAATTTACCAGAGGTGGACTCCAATCAAACAGAAACACCTCAATGATGATCATGAGAAATTCAAGGCCCCCAGAGCTACAGTTCATGTGTCAAGGCAAAGGTCTGAATACAAATATTGAGGGCAGATTGATGGGGGAAAACTTTTTTTTTTATCTTAGCAAAAAGCCACAACATAGCAAAATGGGAAAAAAGTTAAAGGGTCTGAATACTTTCAGAATGCATTAACCCCTTCCCAACTGCAATCTGTATATATACGTGATAGCTGCACATGCCCCGTGCAGCTATCACGTCTATAAACGTCAAGACAATTCTTTAATCCAATCGCTGCAAAACGCTTGGATTAAAGCTTCTGCCCCTGCCCTGCTGCTGTCACAGACAGCATACAGTTCAGTAATGCCGGCAAGGGACCAATCAGAGTGATCCCTTGCCGGCAATCGACCCGATTGGTTAGTCTGTGCAGACTAACCAATCGGATCGCGGCAGTGAAAAAATGCCGGTTTCAGGCTCTGATCTGAGCTCTGCAGATCAGAGCCTGAAAGCAGGTAGTGTTCCTCATGCCTCCCGATCTGTGCCCCTCCAAGCCCTTGGTGCCCCTCTGTGCCCCCCCGATCTGTGCCCCCCTGATCTGTGCCCCTCTCCTGCCTCCTGGGCTCATCTCCTGCCTCCTGCCCTGATGCGGTCCGCCCCCTCCCCGCCCCATACATTGGTCCTGCCCCAGCCTCCCTCAATGCTTTGCGGCCAAATCACCCCCGACCCCCCCCTTTTCCAGCGCTGCCCCTGGTCCCCCTGCTGTGTGTGATGGTGGCGGCTCCATTCCTGAGCCGCCGCCATCAGCAGAGAGTGTCAGCTCTATGCTGACACTCTGCTGTAACCCCATAGATGCCCCGGCAGCGGCATCCATCGGGTTAATAGAGGGAGGGGGCTCCCTCTTTCCACCATCGGGGATGCTGCGCTGCATGGCAACCGGACGCTTTCCAAAAGCGTCCGCTGTTGCCACCTACAGGGCATCTGATTGTATTATACTTTGCAATGCAAGAGCATTGCAAAGTATAGTACAGCCATCAGCTCCACTGGATCTTCAAGATCCAAGAGGGACTTGATAAAAAAAAAGTGAAAATAATAAAAGTAAAAATAAATAAATAAAGAAATAAAAAAGTCAAATTAAAAAAATAAATTGCCTTTTCCCATAAAAAAATAAAATAAAAATACACATATTAGGTATCACCGCGACCGTAACGACCGTCTCTATAAATATATCACATGATAGACCCCGTTTTTGTCACCTTACATCACAAAAAGTGCAACAGCAAGCGATCAAAAAGGCTTATGACCCCCAAAATACCAATCAAACCG
Organism: Bufo bufo; assembly: GCF_905171765.1. Classification (NCBI taxonomy): domain Eukaryota; kingdom Metazoa; phylum Chordata; class Amphibia; order Anura; family Bufonidae; genus Bufo; species Bufo bufo. The sequence goes on from NC_053389.1 coordinate 211,100,084, forward strand.
TCACCTCATCCCGCAAAAAATGATACCCTATTTAAGACAATCACCCAAAAAATAAAAAAGCTATGGCTCTCAGACTATGGAGACACTAAAACATCATTTTTTTGGTTTCAGAAATGCTATTATTGTGTAAAACTTAAATAAATAAAAAAAAGTATACATATTAGGTATCGCCACGTCCGTAACGATCTGCTCTATAAAACTGTCACATGACTTAACCCCTCAGATAAACGCTGTAAAAATAAATAAATAAAAACTGTTCCAATTTTTTGGTCACCTTGCCCCATAAAGTGTAATAATGAATGATCAAAAAATCCTATGTACCCAAAAATAGTACCAATAAAAACCTCAACTCTTTCTGCAAAAAACGAGCCCCTGCACAAGACGATCGGCAGAAAAATAAAAAAACATATGATGTTCAGAAAATGGACACACAAAAACATAATTTCTTTTTCAAAAATGCTTCATTATGTAAAACTGAAACAAACCAACAAAGAAAGTAGACATATTTGATATCATTGTGTCCGTAACAACCTGCTCTATAAAAATAGCACATGATCTACCCTGACAGATGAATCTTGTAAATAAAATAAATAATAATAAACGGTGCCAAAACAGCCATTTTTCGGTTACCTTGCCTCACAAAAAAATTAATATAGAGCAATTAAAAATCATATGTACCCCAAAATAGTACCAATAAAACTGGCACCTTATCCCCTAGTTTCCAAAATAGGGTCACTTTTTGGGAGTTTCTACTGTGCATCAGGGGGGCTTTAAATGGGACAAGGCATCTAAAATCAGTCCAGCAAAATCTGCCTTCCAAAAACCATACGGCGTTCCTTTCCTTCTGCGCAGTGCCGTGCGCCCTTACATGAGTTTACGACCACATGTGGGGTGTTTCTGTAAACCGCAGAATCAGGGTAATAAATATTGAGTTTTGTTTGGCTGTTAACCCTCAATGTGTTGAAGAAAAAAATGTAATAAAATGGAAACTCTGCCAAAAAAGTGAAATTTTGAAATGTCATCTCCATTTTCCTTTAATTCTTGTGGAACACCTAAAGGGTTAACAAAGTTTGTAAAATCAGTTTTGAGTTACTTGAGGGGTTTAGTTTCTACAATGGGGTCATTTATGGGGGGTTTCCACTTTGTAAGCCCCACAAAGTCACTTTAGACCTGAACTGGTCCTTAAAAAGTGGGTTTTGGAAATGTTCTTAAAAATTTTAAGAACTGCTTCTAAACTTCTAAGCCTTCTAACGTCCTAAAGAAATAAAATCACATTTCCAAAATGATGCCAACATAAAGTAGACATATGGGAAATGTTAAGTAATAAATATTTTATTAGGTATGACTTTCTGTTTTAGAAGCAGAGAAATGTGAATTTAGAAAATTGTGAATTTTTCCAAATTTTTGGTAAATTTTGGATTTTTTCATAAATAAAGGTGAAATATATTGACTCAAATTTTTGACTATCATGAAGTACAATATATCACGAGAAAACAATCTCAGAATCTCTGATAAATAAAAGTGTTCCAAAGCTATTACCACATAAAGTGACGCATGTCAGATTTGTAAATTTTGACCTGGACACTGGGGCATCAATGACCCTTGGTCATGAAAGGGTTAAACATTTCAAAATGGAATAACAAAGGTATAATAAGATGTGCTCCATAATAATTACTTCATGCGGAATACAGGGATTTACTGGAACAGACGTGTCAGGAGAGTGGCCAGGTCAACTAATTTTTTTCTTTCTTTTCTATATAAAAATAGACAATTCCAATATTGTCACATTGATCCATGTACAAGTCCACTGAAACAGCACCAGCCTAAAATCAGAAATATAATGTTACAGAACATCAAGTGAAATGATGTAGGATTATGTGGGAATTTCTTACCTGGGTTTTATATAATGAGGTAAGTAGGATTTGAAAACCTATGACACAGTGTGGACTTTTAGAGGTGGCTGCATATACATTTGTGGTACTGATCCAAATATTATAGAGGAGCAAATCATTCATATTTTCTTCTTGGTTCTCTAAAACTTTGCACCTTTGATAAATTACACCCTCAGGCCATGTTCCCATTACTGGGCACTACTTATCATACTGCTGATCCATAACGCTTCTGAGTTAAAGCTCCAGCTTTGCACACGGGGTCAGAGGCATGGAGAAATGTGATGGTCCTATTAAAGGAAATAGTATATCAGTTTATTAAAAGAACAAGTGTTATTAGGAGTGAAAAGAATCTGGAATCATTTAAAGGCGTGGGATCAGATAGGTTAGCGGCAGAACATGGCTCCACATCAGTAGAAGGCCAATGTCATCGTGGTGTTACGTAATAGTCAGTAATTCTTACACACAAGATACTAATATTGAAGGGATAATCAATAATGAAGGTGGTCACACATGCCCAGTTCTTTCCATTGACTTCTATGGGACTTCTGAAAACAGCCAAGCGAGCTTACTCACTCATTTCAGAAGTCCCATAGCAAGGAATGGAGAGAGCCTTGCATGTGCACCCACTTCACCATTCCCAGCAGCACAAGACGGGGCCCTGTTCTAGAGATAGGAGCTGGTCCCAGAGTTAGGACCCACACCTATTAAGTACTTATGGCATATCCTGTGGATGTGCCATAGATGTCCAAATGGGAATACCCCCTTAAAGATCTACCAAATGTATCAAACTTTGCGTGATTTGATACATTTAACGCAGATTGCAAAACTAACTTTAAAGATTCCCGTTACGATAACTGCCCCCTTGTAGTCTGCCAGGTGACATAATGCTAATGGTATATGTGGCTTATTGTGGGAATGTGGGGACGTTCTTGGTCTGTATGCTGGTATAGTAATGTCATACATTTTATTTATATAAGATTATACAAGGGACATGCAGAAATGCGATAACATGACCATTTTGAGGCATGATGGGTAACAAGATGTTAAAAATAAGCCTGCATGTTGTCACATGCCTGCTATAATATGGCATGATTTGCATACAGTACCATTAGGAGTGTTTTGCTAGTTTAATGGTACTGCAATGTAGCATGCAAGGCATATAGCAGTGTAGTAAGTCTGTATGGCGGGGCTGACTTCTGGCATGCTTTGGCTATAGGAAAGTTACAGACCCTGTGGTTTATTATTCCAGTCAATGAAACCTGAAAGTTCTTTGCAGGGTTTGTTTGTAGTTGCCATGAAGACATATTGGTCTACACAGGAGCTGTAGACCAAAAACTGCAGGAGACTATTTGCAAAGGATTTTTTATTTTAGATGCATTGTAGGAATACGTTAGTTGTGAAGATGCAACATATCTTAGTTTATAAAATAATATCACTACATGGGGATGCAGAGGTACAATGATATGGCTGCACGGGGGTATCAATGGAATAGAATTTGTATGATGCTGCCATATTGAAACTGTGTGGTATTGTAACGTAGCATATTTGTGATATCGTATAAATATGCAAGCATTGTATGCATGATTGCAATGAAATATGACAAGTTTTGGGTATCTTTTGGGCAACTACACTGCGTGCAGAATTATTAGGCAAATGAGTATTTTGACCACATCATCCTCTTTATGCATGTTGTCTTACTCCAAGCTGTATAGGCTCGAAAGCCTTCTACCAATTAAGCATATTAGGTGATGTGCATCTCTGTAATGAGAAGGGGTGTGGTCTAATGACATCAACACCCTATATTAGGTGTGCATAATTATTAGGCAACTTCCTTTCCTTTGGCAAAATGGGTCAAAAGAAGGACTTGACAGGCTCAGAAAAGTCAAAAATAGTGAGATATCTTGCAGAGGGATGCAGCACTCTTAAAATTGCAAAGCTTCTGAAGCGTGATCATCGAACAATCAAGCGTTTCATTTAAAATAGTCAACAGGGTCGCAAGAAGCGTGTGGAAAAACCAAGGCGCAAAATAACTGCCCATGAACTGAGAAAAGTCAAGCGTGCAGCTGCCAAGATGCCACTTGCCACCAGTTTGGCCATATTTCAGAGCTGCAACATCACTGGAGTGCCCAAAAGCACAAGGTGTGCAATACTCAGAGACATGGCCAAGGTAAGAAAGGCTGAAAGACGACCACCACTGAACAAGACACACAAGCTGAAACGTCAAGACTGATTTTTCTAAGGTTTTATGGACTGATGAAATGAGAGTGAGTCTTGATGGGCCAGATGGATGGGCCCGTGGCTGGATTGGTAAAGGGCAGAGAGCTCCAGTCCGACTCAGACGTCAGCAAGGTGGAGGTGGAGTACTGGTTTGGGCTGGTATCATCAAAGATGAGCTTGTGGGGCCTTTTCGGGTTGAGGATGGAGTCAAGCTCAACTCCCAGTCCTACTGCCAGTTTCTGGAAGACACCTTCTTCAAGCAGTGGTACAGGAAGAAGTCTGCATCCTTCAAGAAAAACATGATTTTCATGCAGGACAATGCTCCATCACACGCGTCCAAGTACTCCACAGCGTGGCTGGCAAGAAAGGGTATAAAAGAAGAAAATCTAATGACATGGCCTCCTTGTTCACCTGATCTGAACCCCATTGAGAACCTGTGGTCCATCATCAAATGTGAGATTTACAAGGAGGGAAAACAGTACACCTCTCTGAACAGTGTCTGGGAGGCTGTGGTTGCTGCTGCACGCAATGTTGATGGTGAACAGATCAAAACACTGACAGAATCCATGGATGGCAGGCTTTTGAGTGTCCTTGCAAAGAAAGGTGGCTATATTGGTCACTGATTTGTTTTTGTTTTGTTTTTGAATGTCAGAAATGTATATTTGTGAATGTTGAGATGTTATATTGGTTTCACTGGTAAAAATAAATAATTGAAATGGGTATATATTTGTTTTTTGTTAAGTTGCCTAATAATTATGCACAGTAATAGTCACCTGCACACACAGATATCCCCCTAAAATGGCTAAAACTAAAAACAAACTAAAAACTACTTCCAAAAATATTCAGCTTTGATATTAATGAGTTTTTTGGGTTCATTGAGAACATGGTTGTTGTTCAATAATAAAATTAATCCTCAAAAATACAACTTGCCTAATAATTCTGCACTCCCTGTATAGCAGCCCAATAAATCTGCTCCATGAACAGCAGCACAATAAATATGCGGCATGGTAGCATGTTTTGGGTGTGTATAGCAGCACAATAAAGCTGCTGCATGGTGGCATGTTTTGGGTGTGTATAGCAGCACAATAAAGCTGCTGCATGGTGGCATGTTTTGGGTATGTATGGCAGCACAATAAATCTGCTGCATGGTGGCATGTTTTGAGTATGTATAGCAGCACAATAAAGCTGCTGCATGGTGGCATGTTTTGAGTATGTATAGCAGCACAATAAAGCTGCTGCATGGTGGCATGTTTTGAGTATGTATAGCAGCACAATAAAGCTGCTGCATGGTGGCATGTTTTGAGTATGTATAGCAGCACAATACAGCTGCTGCATGGTGGCATGTTTTGAGTATGTAAAGCAGGACAATAAATCTGCTGCATGGTGGCATGTTTTGAGTATGTATAGCAGCACAATAAAGCTGCTGCATGGTGGCATGTTTTGAGTATGTATAGCAGCACAATAAAGCTGCTGCATGGTGGCATGTTTTGAGTATGTATAGCAGGACAATACAGCTGCTGCATGGTGGCATGTTTTGAGTATGTAAAGCAGGACAATAAATCTGCTGCATGGTGGCATGTTTTGGGTGCATACAGTAGCACATTAAATCTGCAGCATGGTGGCATCTTTTGAGTATGTGTATAGCAGCACAATAAATATACTGTTTGGTGCCATGTTTTAGGTGTGCACAGCAGCACAATAAATCTGCTGCATGGTGGCATGTTTTGAATATGTATAGCTGCACAATACAGCTGCTGCATGGTGGCATGTTTTGGGCATGTAAAGCAGTACGATAAATCTGCTGCATGGTGGCATGTTTTGGGTACCTATAGCAACACAATAAGTCTGCTGCATGGCGGCATATTTTGGGTGTGTACAGCAGCAAAATAAAACAGCTCCATGGTAGCATGCTTGGACATGTAAAGCAGGATGATAAATCTGCTGCATTGTGGTGTGTTTTTGGTACCCATAGCAGCACAGTAAATCTGCTGCATGGTGGCATGTTTAGGGTACCTATAGCAGTACAGTAAATCGTCTGCATGGTGGCATGTTTTGGGCAAGTAAAGCAGGATAATAAATCTGCTACATTGTAGTGTTTTTTTGAGTACCTATAGCAGCACAGTAAATCTGCTGCATGGTGGCATGTTTTAGGTACCTATAGCAGCACAGTAAATCTGCTGCATGGCGGAACATTTTGGGTAACTAAAGCGGCACAATAAATCTGCTCCATGGTGGCATACTTAGGGTATATACAGCAGCAAAATAAATCTACTACATGGTAGCATGTTTTAGGTGTGTATAGCAGCACAGTAGATCTGCTGCATGATAGCATGTTTTGGGTACCTATAGCAGCACAGTAGATCTGCTGCATGATAGCATGTTTTGGGTAACTAGAGCAGCACAATAAATCTGCTGCATTGTGGCATGTTTTGGGTACTTATAGCAGCACAATAATTCTACTGCATTTTGGTATGTTTTGGGTACCTATAGCAGCACAATAAATCTGCTGCATGTTGGCATATTTAGGGTATGTTCAGCAGCAGAATAAATCTACTACATTGTGGCATGTTTTAGGTACCTATAGCAGCAGAGTTAATCTGATGCATGGTAGCATGTTTTGGGTGCATACAGCAGCACAATAAATCTGCTACGTGGTGGGATGTTTTGGGTGTGTATAGCAGTACAATAAACCTGCGGCTACACGACGACATGTGTCACGCGACATTAAGTCGAGTGACACATAGGGCACAACTACACTGCAACAAATGTCGCATGACATTTTGTCGCACCAAAATGTCATGCGCACCAATTTTTGCGCGACAATTTTTATAATGATAGTCTATGGTGTCACACTGCGATGTGCGACATGCTGTGACTGCGATGTGACAGTTGCAGAAAAATCCATCTTGGATGGATTTTTTACTACTGTCATGTCGCAGTGGCAGTGACTATCATTATAAAAATTATCGCGCGATATTGGTGCGACTAAATGTCACGCGACACATGTTGTCATGTAGCCCTAGCCTAAATCTGCTGCATGGTGGCATGTTTTGAATATGTATAGTAGCACAATAAGTCTGCTGCATGGTGGCATGTTTTGGACATGTAAAGCAGTACGATAAATCTGCTGCATGGTGGCATGTTTTGGGTGTGTACAGCAGCAAAATAAAACTGCTGCATGGTGGCATGTTTGGGCATGTAAAGCAGGATAATAAATCTGCTGCATTGTAGTGTGTTTTGGGTACCTATAGCAGCACAGTAAATCTGCTGCATGGTGGCATGTTTAAGGGTAACTAAAGCGGCACAATAAATCTGCTCCATGGTGGCATACTTAGGGTATATACCGCAGCACAATACAGGGAGTGCAGAATTATTAGGCAAGTTGTATTTTTGAGGATTAATTTTATTATTGAACAACAACCATGTTCTCAATGAACCCAAAAACCTCATTAATATCAAAGCTGAATATTTTTGGAAGTAGTTTTTAGTTTGTTTTTAGTTTTAGCTATTTTAGGGGGATACCTGTGTGTGCAGGTGACTATTACTGTGCATAATTATTAGGCAACTTAACAAAAAAAATATATATCCATTTCAATTATTTATTTTTACCAGTGAAACCAATATAACATCTCAACATTCACAAATATACATTTCTGACATTCAAAAACAAAACAAAAACAAATCAGTGACCAATATAGCCACCTTTCTTTGCAAGGACACTCAAAAGCCTGCCATCCATGGATTCTGTCAGTGTTTTGATCTGTTCACCATCAACATTGCGTGCAGCAGCAACCACAGCCTCCCAGACACTGTTCAGAGAGGTGTACTGTTTTCCCTCCTTGTAAATCTCACATTTGATGATAGACCACAGGTTCTCAATGGGGTTCAGATCAGGTGAACAAGGAGGCCATGTCATTAGATTTTCTTCTTTTATACCCTTTCCTGCCAGCCACGCTGTGGAGTACTTGGACGCGTGTGATGGAGCATTGTCCTGCATGAAAATCATGTTTTTCTTGAAGGATGCAGACTTCTTCCTGTACCACTGCTTGAAGAAGGTGTCTTCCAGAAACTGGCAGTAGGACTGGGAGTTGAGCTTGACTCCATCCTCAACCCGAAAAGGCCCCACAAGCTCATCTTTGATGATACCAGCCCAAACCAGTACTCCACCTCCACCTTGCTGGCGTCTGAGTCGGACTGGAGCTCTCTGCCCTTTACCAATCCAGCCACGGGCCCATCCATCTGGCCCATCAAGACTCACTCTCATTTCATCAGTCCATAAAACCTTAGAAAAATCAGTCTTGAGATATTTCTTGGCCCAGTCTTGACGTTTCAGCTTGTGTGTCTTGTTCAGTGGTGGTCGTCTTTCAGCCTTTCTTACCTTGGCCATGTCTCTGAGTATTGCACACCTTGTGCTTTTGGGCACTCCAGTGATGTTGCAGCTCTGAAATATGGCCAAACTGGTGGCAAGTGGCATCTTGGCAGCTGCACGCTTGACTTTTCTCAGTTCATGGGCAGTTATTTTGCGCCTTGGTTTTTCCACACGCTTCTTGCGACCCTGTTGACTATTTTGAATGAATGCTTGATTGTTCGATGATCACGCTTCAGAAGCTTTGCAATTTTAAGAGTGCTGCATCCCTCTGCAAGATATCTCACTATTTTTGACTTTTCTGAGCCTGTCAAGTCCTTCTTTTGACCCATTTTGCCAAAGGAAAGGAAGTTCCCTAATAATTATGCACACCTGATATAGGGTGTTGATGTCATTAGACCACACCCCTTCTCATTACAGAGATGCACATCACCTAATATGCTTAAATTGGTAGTAGGCTTTCGAGCCTATACAGCTTGGAGTAAGACAACATTCATAAAGAGGATGATGTGGTCAAAATACTAATTTGCCTAATAATTCTGCACTCCCTGTAAATCTGCTACATGGTAGCATGTTTTGGGTGTGTATAGCAGAACAATAATCTGCTGCATGATAGCATGTTTTGGATACCTATAGCAGCACAATAAATCTGCTGCATGTTGGCATATTTAGGGTATGTTCAGCAGCAGAATAAATCTACTACATGGTGGCATGTTTTAGGTACCTATAGCAGCACAGTTAATCTGCTGCATGGTAGCATGTTTTGGGTGCATATAGCAGCACAATAAATATGCTACGTGGTGGGATGTTTTGGGTGTGTATAGCAGTACAATAAACCTAGGGCTACACGACGACATGTGTCGCGCGACATTAAGTCGAGTAACACATAGGGCACAACTACACTGTCACACAACATTTTGTCACACCAATTTTGCGGGACAACTTTTATAATGATAGTCTATGGTGTCACACTGCGATGTGCGACATGCTGTGACTGCGACTTGACAGTCACTGAAAAATCCATCTTGGATGGATTTTTTGCTACTGTCATGTTGCAGTCGCAGCATGTTTCATGTCACAGTGCTACACCGTAGACTATCATTATAAAAATTGTCGCGTGATATTGGTGGGACTAAATGTTGTGCGACACATGTCGTTGTGTAGCCCTAGCCTAATTCTGCTGCATGTGGCATGTTTTCAGTATGTACAACAGAAAAATAAAACTGCTGCATGGTGGCATGTTTTGGGCATGTAAAGCAAGATGGTAAATCTGCTGCATAGTGGCATGTTTTGGGTAACTAGAGCAGCAGAATAAATTTGCATCATGGTGGCATGTTATGGGTACCTATGGCAGCACAATAATTCTGTTGCATTGTGGTATGTTTTGGGTAACTAGAGCAACACAATAAATCTGCTGAATGTTGGCATATTTAGGGTGTGTACAGCTTCACAATAAATCTGCTACATGGTAGCATGTTTTGGGTGTGTATAGCAGAACAATAATCTGCTGCATAATAGCATGTTTTGGGTACCTATAGCAGCACAGTAGATCTGCTGCATGATAGCATGTTTTGGGTAACTAGAGCAGCACAATAAATCTGCTGCATTGTGGCATGTTTTGGGTACTTATAGCAGCGCAATAATTCTACTGCATTTTGGTATGTTTTGGGTACCTATAGCAGCACAATAAATCTGCTGCATGTTGGCATATTTAGGGTATGTTCAGCAGCAGAATAAATCTACTACATGGTGGCATGTTTTAGGTACCTATAGCAGCACAGTTAATCTGCTGCATGGTAGCATGTTTTGGGTGCATACAGCAGCACAATAAATCTGCTACGTGGTGGGATGTTTTGGGTGTGTATAGCAGTACAATAAACCTAGGGCTACACGACGACATGTGTCGCGCGACATTAAGTCGAGTGACACATAGGGCACAACTACACTGCAACAAATGTCGCACAACATTTTGTCACACCAATTTTGCGGCACAACTTTTATAATGATAGTCTATGGTGTCACACTGCGATGTGCGACATGCTGCGACTGCGACTTGACAGTCACTGAAAAATCCATCTTGGATGGATTTTTTGCTACTGTCATGTCGCAGTCGCAGCATGTTTCATGTCACAGTGCGACACCGTAGACTATCATTATAAAAATTGTCGCGCGATATTGGTGGGACTAAATGTTGTGCGACACATGTCGTTGTGTAGCCCTAGCCTAATTCTGCTGCATGTGGCATGTTTTCAGTATGTACAGCAGAAAAATAAAACTGCTGCATGGTGGCATGTTTTGGGCATGTAAAGCAAGATGGTAAATTTGCTGCATTGTGGCATGTTTTGGGTAACTAGAGCAGCAGAATAAATTTGCGTCATGGTGGCATGTTATGGGTACCTATGGCAGCACAATAATTCTATTGCATTGTGGTATGTTTTGGGTAACTAGAGCAACACAATAAATCTGCTGAATGTTGGCATATTTAGGGTGTGTACAGCTTCACAATAAATCTACTACATGGTGGCATGTTTTGGGCACCTATAGCAGCACAGTAATTCTGTTGCATGGTGGCACGTTTTGGGTACTTATAGACGCACAATCATTTCTGCTGCATTGTGGTATGTTTTGGGTACCTATAGCAGCACAATAAATCTGCTCCATGGTAGCATGTTTTGGGTGTGTATAGCAGCACAATAAATGTGCTGCATGGTGGCATGTTTTGGGTACCTATAGCAGCACAGTAGATCTGCTGCATGATGGCATGCTTTGGGTAACTAGAGCAGCACAATAAATCTGCTGCATGTTGGCATATTTAGGGTATGTTCAGCAGCACAATAAATCTACTTCATGGTGGAATGTTTTGGGCACCTATAGCAGCACAGTAATTCTGCATCATGGTGGCACTTTTTGGGTACCTATAGCAATACAATAATTTCTGCTGCATTGTGGTATGTTTTGGGTACCTACAGCAGCACAATAAATCTGCTGCATGGTGGCATGTTTTGGGTACCTATAGCAGCACAATAAATCTGCTGCATGGTGGCACATTTTGGGTAACTAAAGCAGCACAATAAATCTGCTCTATGGTGGCATACTTAGGGTATATACAGCAGCACAATAAATCTGCTCCATTGTGGCATGTTTTAGGTGTGTATAGCAGCACAATAAATCTGCTTCATCGTGGCATGTTTTGGGTACTTATAGCAGCACAAAAATTCTACAGCATTTTGGTATATTTTGGGTACCTATAGCAGCACACTAAATCTGCTGCATGTTGGCATGTTTAGGGTATGTTCAGCAGCACAATAAATCTACTACATGGTGGCATGTTTTGGGCACCTATAGCAGCACAGTAATTCTGCTACATGGTGGCACGTTTTGGGTACCTATAGCAATACAATATTTTCTGCTTCATTGTGGTATGTTTTGGGTACCTACAGCAGCACAATAAATTTGCTGCATGGTGGCATGTTTTAGGTGTGTATAGCAGCAAAATAAATCTGCTCCATTGTAGCATGTTTTGGGTGTGTATATCAGAACAATAATCTGCTGCATGGTGGCATGTTTTGGGTACCTATAGCAGCACAGTATATCTGCTGCATGATAGCATGTTTTGGGTACCTATAGCAGCACAGTATATCTGCTTCATCATGGCATGTTTTGGGTAACTAGAGCAGCACAATAAATCTGCTTCATCATGGCATGTTTTGGGTACTTATAGCAGCACAATAATTCTACAGCATTTTGGTATGTTTTGGGTACCTATAGCAGCACAATAAATCTGCTCCATGGTGGCACGTTTTGGGTGTGTAAAGCAGCACAATAAATCTGCTGCATGGTGGCATGTTTTGGGTATCTATAGCAGCACAGTAGATCTGCTGCATGATGGCATGTTTTGGGTACCTAGAGCAGCACAATAAATCTGCTTCATCGTGGCATGTTTTGGGTACTTATAGCAGCCCAATAATTCTACTGCATTTTGGTATATTTTGGGTACCTATAGTAGCACAATAATTCTGCTGCATGTTGGCATATTTAGGGTATGTTCAGCAGCACAATAAATCTACTACATGGTGGAATGTTTTGGGCACCTATAGCAGCACAGTAATTCTGCATCATGGTGGCACTTTTTGGGTACCTATAGCAATACAATAATTTCTGCTGCATTGTGGTATGTTTTGGGTACCTACAGCAGCACAGTAAATCTGCTGCATTGGTGCATGTTTTCGGTACCTATAGCAGTACAGTAAATCTGCTGCATGGTGGCACATTTTGGGTAACTAAAGCGGCACAATAAATCTGCTCTATGGTGGCATACTTAGGGTATATACAGCAGCACAATAAATTTGCTACATGGTGGCACGTTTTAGGTGTGTATAGCAGCAAAATAAATCTACTGCATGGTAGCATGTTTTAGGTGTGTATAGCAGAACAATAATCTGCTGCATGATACCATGTTTTGGGTACTTATAGCAGCACAGTAGATCTGCTGCATGATAGCATGCTTTGGGTAAATAGAGCAGCAAAATAAATCTGCTTCATCTTGGCATGTTTTGGGTACTTATAGCAGCACAAGCATTCTACAGCATTTTGGTATATTTTGGGTACCTATAGCAGCATACTAAATCTGCTGCATGTTGGCATGTTTAGGGTATGTTCAGCAGCACAATAAATCTACTACATGATGGCATGTTTAGGGCACCTATAGCAGCACAGTAATTATGCTACATGGTGGCACGTCTTGGGTACCTATAGCAATACAATATTTTCTGCTTCATTGTGGTATGTTTTGGGTACCTACAGCAGCACAATAAATTTGCTACATGGTGGCACGTTTTGGTTGTGTATAGCAGCACAATAAATTTGCTTCATGGTAGCATGTTTTGGATACCTATAGCAGCACAATAAATTTGCTGCATGGTGGCATGTTTTAGGTGTGTATAGCAGCAAAATAAATCTGCTCCATTGTAGCATGTTTTGGGTGTGTATAGCAGCACAGTAGATCTGCTGCATGGTGGCATGTTTTGGGTATCTATAGCAGCACAGTATATCTGCTGCATGGTAGCATGTTTTGGGTAACTAGAGCAGCACAATAAATCTGCTTCATCATGGCATGTTTTGGGTACTTATAGCAGCACAATAATTCTACTGCATTTTGGTATGTTTTGGGTACCTATAGCAGCACAATAAATCTGCTACAATTTGGCATGTTTTGGGTATGTTCAGCAGCACAATAGATCTACTACATGGTGGCATGTTTTAGGTACCTATAGCAGCACAATAAATCTGCTGCATGGTGGCATGTTTTGGGTGTGTATAGCAGCACAATAAATCTGCTGCATGGTGGCATGTTTTGGGTGTGTATAGCAGCACAGTAAATCTGCTCCATGGTAGCATGTTTTGGGTACCTATAGCAGCACAATATATCTGCTGCATAGTGGCATGTTTTGGGTATATACAGTAGCAGTACATTAAATCTGCTGCATGGTGCATGTTTTGAATGTGTACAGCAGCAGAATAAGTATGCTGCATGGTGGCATGTTTTGGGTATATAGAAACACAATAAATATGAATCATGATAGCCAGTGTTTGGTGTGTATAGCAGCACAATAAAACTGCTGCATGATGGCACGTTTTGCATAGAGGTCCATCATGAGATTGTTGCCTATGACAGACATAATAGGTCATATGCTAATAAGATAATAGAAAAAAATTGTGCATGCAGAGGTGCAATCAGGGGTGCACCTAGCCTTTCTGCTGCCTGAGGCGAAAACTACAACAGCGCCCCCCCCCTCCCCAATGCCAATTTCTTAACCTAACCCCTTCCCTCCAACCCTACTGTTAAAGACATTCTTGGAAAACATTACATACATAGCTACAAAACATACAGTGTAATACAGTGCCACATACCTCTTACATCCAGTGTTCTCTGATGTAGACATTCTTTTTCTTTATCTTCTCCATTCAGACCAGACCACCATGATTATTTCTTTCAGCCTTCTCTTGTCTCTGCAGAGTTTGACAACTACTTTTCCATCCTCCTCCTCACCTGGGGGATGAGTTCACCATATTTTTACATGATATATATGGAACAATAATTAGTCAATTAGGTTTTAGAATTTATTAGTGTTCAATTGCATCTACATGTTGCATGGTACGACATAATGCATAGCATATACAAAACATCATCTCTTTTTCAGTTTGAATACTTGTTTTTTCATTTAACTTGTTTAAATGGAGAATATATCACATATACTCTATACTATTACTAGAAGAGATGTTCTGTGGTTTTATTAAAAAGTATGTAACTTTAAAAACAAGAAAATTGTTATATGGCATAATGGTATTCTTGACTGGATGGCAGGATAACATTCAGTCTTCCAGAAATTTCTATGGTCCTGTAGGACTCTTGATAGCCCCCAGGCAGGTTTCAAATGTATTCAATACCAAATTGAATTGGATGGTTGATTTGATCAATTCCAAATTTTAAGAAATTGATTTATCTCTAGATGTAATCCTTTTTTTCTGTCTTCTGATCTTTAAAATGGCGACCACCATTTTGAGTGATTCATACAGGATGAGTTTTGAAAGTTTTGGATTTGCTGAAATTCAGAACTTTTTGTAGATTCGTAAAGAATCCGATTTACGCCTAATGAATTTGCTAATCTTTACTTTGTGCTATATGGACATCAGTGCCACAACCAGGCCAAATTTTAGATAAATAATTCAATGTACAGTCAGGTCCATAAATATTTTGGTGGTGTTTAGAGCCAAAAATGTTAGAATTGTGTTGATGTCCCAATATTTATGGACCTGGCTGTATTTAATACATTTCTCAATATTATTTGTAGATAGTATGTTTAGGTGATCTGTAAAATGGTGATGCACCTAAATTCCAAAACAATGTGCTGACATTCGGCTGGCGAATGGGGTATTTTCTAACGGGGCTGATCTGTAAGTATTTCCTAAATTTAAGCCTTGGATTTTAGCCACAGATTTTTGAAAAAAACCTGGTAGTTTTAGCATATGCCATAGGACAATGGCCTACACAATCAAGAGCTTATTGGATTTGAACATATAGATATCAGGTAATTTAGGAGCACAAAAGGATTATACGTCACAAATGTTCAAATATTTAAATCACATATGTGTGTGAATATGCGTTTCACAATGCAGCCTAGATGTTTTTGTTTTGTTTGGAGAGCTGGTTTTAATGCCAATTTTCTAATGGTTGTACTTTTCTTTTGATGAAATACATGGCCTTGGCACTCTCCATGTATAGTGTGATCTGTAATAGCTAACCGCAGTTCAAGTATTATATCACCCTCACAGCATGTGAAGATCAATATCAGAACACGTTTACCCGCCAAGGCACTATTTTTTCTATTCCAAGTCTGACAACACATTGATTATTTTATAACTATGCATTGTTGGTTTTTAATGTCCATTTATTTTTAGAACCTCAAGTATGCACGCAAAAGTCTTACGCAAATATGTCACATTCTAAAGATGTTTGTCTATTGTGAAGTATGGTATATAGTAAATAATCTGAAAATACCCAGCTACAATGCACTTTAATTTTCAGTTTCTGTACTTCAAACACAAAAGTCAAACCCTGTGGGCCATGATATGGCTTGGACTGACCACTGGAAGACCAGAAAATCCTCTGGAGCTCCCAGGTTCTGAAGCATCAAATGGGTATTCTGGTTACCATAAAACAAGCAAAAGCCAGTAATCAGAAAAGTCAATAGGAAATAGCTCAGTATAGAAGCCCTGATACAAACAAAATCACAGGCAAGTCAATTGGGAATCAGCCGTCTAAAATCCTCAACCTAGCTCTGGGATTGGACACAGTGTCAGAAACCTGATTGGCTCAGCTGCCAGTCACAGCCAGGACGTGGCTGGTAGGCATGGCAAGCCTTCCAGCACAGCTATGCATAGTGATTTGGCCTGGAGAACTGACATTAATGGAGCCAATGAAGCTTTGAGCAAATCTCGTGTTGCTAGAGATTATCTTCTGAAGCACTGTGGCTTTTCAGAAAAAAAAAACACATAATAAACATCCAGAACAGGGAGAAAAGTCCCATGGGCGGGCCCATGTTCGCAACTCCCTAGACTTGGCTTGGCTTGATTGACAGACACCTGCCACCCAAATGACTTTTCTTCCCATTCTTGACTCTCTCTTAAATGATACTTTCTCTGCAGGGTTTCAGAGCACGACATAGCTGTCTGGAATGATGGAACATGTCAGTTCAGGGAACATGCCACAAGTTACAATGTTTCTTCAAAACACAGTTTATTTTATTACTTGTTTATAAATGTTTTATTACTTAAAATATTGTATTACTTAAACTTAAGAAAGTTTATTGAATTAATTACAAATGCTCCTCTACATGTAAAGGAGCAAGATCTGCTAAAGAAGCTGGGAACAGATGTGACAATGCTTCATTTTTTTTCTTGTACTGTATGTGTAAAGCAGTTGCAAGTGATGTTAACACTGATTTCTCTCGGCAGCCCTTGCTAGAAAACAACCAAGACAATGCATATAACTAAAAAGTAACACGTTCTACCAGTAACCACAGTAGGGTCAAATCCATGGGCAGTGTGTGTGCAGCTGGCATTTTCTAGTACTGTTGCGGCCTGATTTTACATGAGGATTAATGTTAATTTACTAAGTGCCATTTGCACATGACTGAATGCTACAGTTTTGGGGCCAGATGTTGTCTTCAACACTTGCACAATGCTCTACCTTGCTATTTTTGTGCCTGTTTTATGTGAACGCAAGTGAGGAGAATAGCTCTGGAAGAAACCAAATATAAAAATCACATATTGGCTTTTAAAGCTGGATCAAAATGCAGTCTCTTATAAGAATCGCTTCTAGAACCCAATCTAAAAAGAACCGTCTCCCACCATCACAGGAGCAATTATTCTTGATATCATGATGGCGAAGTTCTCAGCTATATCCTTAGGGTATGGCCACACAATTATATTTCCTGATGCAGGTTTGGAAGCCAAAAACAAGGAGCGAAAGTATAAAGGACAGATACCAGTTCTCTTTTTTTAATTCACTCCTGGTTTTAGCTCCAAAACTGCATCAGGAAACCTGACCGTGTGCCATAAGCTTATTCTCCTCTGTAAACAATAGTCCTTATGGAGCAGTTCACTTTAAAAAAAATTCCATTTGTGTAAACTATGAATTTTATTTAGTGATATTTAGTTGGTAAGCAAACATAAAAGGCGATGTACTGTCATCCACATCTGACAAAATGATAAAAGTTAGTAATTTCTTGTATACACTCAATTTAAAAAAAAGTATCATATTGAATAGAGTTTCTTATTTAAAAATATGTTTTCTAGAAATTACTGTACGTGGCATGTGTAGCCAATTACAGCAGTTATCTGACATTGTTCAGTGATCTAGACTGTATTGTCCAACAGTTGGGCATTGTGCTGGGGAGACCTACTGCTACCTCAGCAGGTTCCTACTTGATCCTTAATTGTAGCTTCATAATGGCTTAAAGTAACAATGATTTTAATATACAGATGGAGAATTTCTAAACTTGAGTGTGCCAGGATATCACATCATAAAAACCATTGAAAGCCATTGCAAAAGTCAATCTAAATTGACTTGCCATTGTTTACTTAACTCCTTAAGAATCAAGATGAGGATCACTACATCTGTATATTAGTAGAGTTGTCACATTACCAAAACTTTGATTTGGTTTCAATACCAAGAAGAAGTATAGCGATACCCAACACTATTCGATACCACAAAAAAAATCATACCCAGTACTATTCAATATCACAAAAAATATCCCACATATTAACCTCAATGTTTCCCATTATATGAGGACATGATGGGGGCACCTGCTATTAATATGAGGCACATGGAGGTAATAATGTAATAAAACTATGTGCCCCACATTAATACAGGGACACAGCATGAGCCACATACCTATAAAACTATGTTATTGGTCACATGAGGATGATATCATCAAAGATCCTTTACCATATAAGAATCGAGGAAGATCTTGCTGTAAGTTGAAGTGTAACTGCTATTTCACTACCAAAAATGAGATTCCTATGTGATGCTGAAGGGAAGATATTCACTTTTCAGTTAATTTTACCTTTCTGATGTCTGTATTCAGCCCTTAGCAACCCTATTTCTCTGAGCCTTTTTTTCAGCATCTTCCTAAGATGGCCTCAGCTGCACTTCCTCTCGTGATCTTTGCCATGTCCTTAATGCCATCCTGTATTTCCTTCACTTCCCATAACCCCTTGCTCTGCTCACATGAACTAGCAGGACCAATCAGAATGCAAATAATCTCCCCCACTACCCCAGAGCAGAGTGTATCCTTTCACATACAGCTAACCAGAGACAGACAAGACCAATCAGAATGCAGATAACTTCCTACACTACCTCAGAGCAGTGTATATTTTCTCATATACAGCTAACCAGAGACAGACAACACCAATCAGAATGCAGATAACTCCCCCCACTACCCCACAGCAGTGTGTATCCTCTCACATACAGCTAACCAGAGACAGACAACACCAATCAGAATGCAGATAACTCCCCCCCCCTACCCCAGAGCAGTGTGTATCCTCTCACATACATCCCTGCATTACATGATATCAGTAAGCATTTGTTTTAGCCTCTTAATAGTCACATTAAAAGTTTTTTTAGGAACCATTTTGTGGTATATAGAGTGTATTAAATAACTTTCATTATTTTATTTCTAGGGGGAAAGATAAAAAAGCAGCAATTTTTACATTATTTTGTGGCTTTTTTTACGGCGTTCACTGTGTGGTAAAAATAACGTAATTTTATTATGTGGGTCACTATAGTGATGATTATGCCACACACATTTCCATATATTTTTCTCAACTTCTGCAGCCGGTCAGTTCTGCAGCTTCTCCCTCATTCTCCTCAACACTGACGGGGGAGCTGCTTTAGCTGCTCATATCTCTGTTTTGGTATGGACTTTATATTATTTGAAAGCTGACATTCCAAGCTTTCAGACAATGCCAGAATAACAGCAATATGTTCAGTACAGGTCAAGATATCACTGATAGAAATCAGGATGCAGTGAGTGCAGCTGAAAGTAAAACAGGTTTTTCCCCTGATTATTCCCGACTCGATTTCTAACAATGATATCTCCCCTGTTGCTTGGACTTTATCTGTCATTCTGGTCTTGTATGAAAACCTGGAATGTCAAATAAGACCAGTTGCATGTTTCTAGCTGCTACCATTCAAAGCGGTCCTTCCCCCTCCACTTTCTTCCCGAGCCCAGGCCCACAGGGCTGTGCTGCCCCCAGTGCTCTCCCGTCTCTTGTTTATATCAGAGAGGAGACGGCCTGCACATGACAATGCTGTAAGAAAAGGCCTGATCAAAGTGAAAGTGATACACATTTCTGGGTGTTATTATGAAGTGAAACTGAAAAAAGATAAAAATATAAAGCACAAAAGCATTTATACAGCAGGGCGTACTATACCATTAGGGTATAAAAAATAAAACAGCAGTTACACTTTTAAGGACCTTTGATGTTGCCATGTGATCACTAACAAGTGGATGTTATTGGTCACATGGCGATGACATCATCAAAGGTTCTTTACCTTATCAGCATTCAGCACCACAAAGATGCTGTGAGTTTTCCTCTCATCTGCCCTTCTATTCTTCCCCCCTCCTTCCCTCCCTGACACTTCTCCATCGGGCCAAGTGAATTCATGGTGGCAGTAGCCAGCTGTGTCACAGTGAGGAAAGAGGGAAGGTCTCCCTCCTTCTCAACTGTGCAGCCCCTTATGAGAACCCGAGCTCGCTACAAAGCTCTAAGTGACTGATACTAAGCAATAGTGCTGCTTAGTATTGTAAAAATGCCAATCCCGGTATCATATCTAACTGGATATCACAGTATCAAAAAGGTATTGAGACTTTGATACCTGATGCCACCTGATATAGTAGTGGTTAACTTGAGTTAAAAAGCAGCACTAACTTTCCGTCTGCAATCTTTATTCTTTTATTCATTTTCATACCTGTTGAGAAGCACTTTACAACCTACTACTAGTTTCAGATGTTTCCCTCCAAGTAATACATGCTAAATGTGAGATCTGTGTATCCAGGATATTGCAGCCTTTACTAGCTCTCATACTATAGCACAGCTCCATTTCTGTACTGATTTCCTTTTTTACAGCTCATGAGGGATTACTGACACTGAGACACTTATGCAAAGAAGTGTCTGATTTCCCTTTCTCTTCCCCTGCACAGTCTGGTGTCTGCTTACCTTCCTACCTGCACTCTGATACTGGTGATTGCTGGGGATTGCAGCAGTCCGACCCCACTGATCGTGCAGCTAACTATATTCAGTGGATTGGTGAATTGCTTATAATTACTTATAACTGGAATACCCTTTTAATATTACATTTAGAAAGCAAGCAAAATAAAACAAGTCAGTGCAAATGTATCTATTACATTCAGCACATTAAGAACTTCACAAATAGTGAACTATTTCATAGCTTATAGTGACAACCCTAACCTACTAAGCTGAACATGCTCACACTCGCTAATCAGCGGTTTTGGGTTAGCTTTGGTGCCAGAAGTTGGCAATAGAACTACACAGGTCTGTCTATTGTGTAGTGGATGGAAACACTGGTCCCATTCACTTCAATGGAAGCAACACTGTAGTAACCAGCTCTGTCCATGACACAATGGGCAGAGCTGTGCAGTTTGGGCTGATTGGGACGGGTGTGGGGTGTCAGACTTTTTTTGATGGGAGTTTGACATTTTTCGCTGCATTTTTGCATTTTTGCATTTGCATTTTTCTTTTTCTTTTTTTTTTTTGGGGGGGGGGGATGTTGCATTGCACTTGAGACTTTGTACTATTTTAGCGTTTTTTTTTAATGCAGTATTTCATATATTTCTGCCATTTTTATCATAGGCTTATCTGTAATCAGAAAACAGGCAGAAAATACTAATGTTTAAAGTATTTTTAGACTAAAAAAACACTGTTAAAAACTCCTCTGAAGAATATGTGTGAAGGAAACCTTAAACTGATAATTTAGCTATTAAATGTCCATCTTTTTGATAAAACCAGTATGACTTGGAACATAAGGAAATTCACTGCTAGAATGTTCTCTCCAAAATTTTGCATCGTAGTTAGGCTGTTTGTGCATACACTGAGTCCTTAAATCTCCAAATTGCAGACCCATAGGTGGTTCATATGTCCCTGCACACTGTATTATAGAAGCATTTTTAGGTTCTCAGGGAGAAAAACCTTTAATACAGCATCTAATTATTTTTAAATCATGCGGGAAGTGCAGTAGGAGCATATTAATGGGTGACAGATTATGACTCGGGGTTGTACAGAGCTGTAATATGCTCATGTGAGCGATCCTTTGTACAAACTTATCCAGTCTCTAACATCCTGGGAATAATTAGTTATATGTGCGTCGCATCTAGAAACAAGCATAAGCCACACTTTTGTTCCTATTCCATTGTATTTATTGACTTCTGCCATCAATTTGCTTTCTAGACACTAAATACAATACTGTATGTACGGGTAGTAAATATGTCTAATAGTGCAGCCCCTGTAGATCATGTTTTGCTATTTCAATAGACTTCCAGTAGGAGGCAAATCAAAAGCCTTTGTGCTGACCCCTGATTGCTGAATGGCCTGTACATTTTACAAAATGAAACGTTAAGTTCCACCAATATGAAACCCAAACTGGCAGAGACTCCAATTCAAGCGGAGGAACCAAGTTGTGTAATTATATTTCTGCTCTACAGCACTAGAGGGACCCGTGCTGCAGTGCAGCATTCAATCACTTCTTACTTACAGCAGACGCTTGTGTTAGCTATCTAGCAGCGCCTTATAGAATTATAGATGGGAAGCCAGCGTGAGCAGAGCTATTTCTCCTGCAGGAATAATGACAACAGCTTTGGGGTCACAGAAACCTTGGATCCTGCACTGTATAAAAAAAAATAAGAGTGCATTATTGCATATAAGAAGCAGAAGACACTTCAGAAACATCATTAAAGGAGCCTTATGTTCTTCACACTGTCCTTTGTACAGATAAACAATTCCTTCTTTTTTAGTATCTGCTATTCTTTTTTTGCATTTATCGGCTTTTCATTTCAGTGGCAGAATTCTCCAGGGCGCAGCTGTACTTTCCAGTGTCAGAGCAGGCCTAGCAATACACATGCAAAATATGAATATTGTACACTGGGCCAGAACACACACACACACTATTACAAGGTACAAGTATCGGCTTCTGCATACTTTCACTGTTTCCAGCATCAGGTCTCATCAGTGGAAAGTGTTTTAAAGGGGTTTTCCAAGGCTTTTTAAATGATGGCCAACCCACTGGGTAAGTCACCAGTATTTGATCGATGGGGGTCCAAACACCCAAGACCCCCACGATCACCTGTTTGAGAAGCAGCCACTGCCTACTCACAGCTTTCCCTATGTCGATGATGTCACGTTCATCGGACACGTGGCCTAGGCACAGCTCAGCCCCATTCAACTGCAATGCCAAGCACAGCCACTCTACAATGTACAGTAATGTGCTTGGTAAGCTGCGAGAAGGCCGCAGCATTCACGGGTGCGCTTTTGCCTTCTCAGGCAACAGCTGATTGGTGGAGGGTCCCAGGCGTCGGACAGCCACAAATCCGATAATAATGACCTTCAGTATCCAGAGTATAAGTGTTGGAAAACCCCTTTAACCTTCAACAATACACACTATGGCGCATAGCATTGTCATCTTTGTTATCAGTACACACAAATGACATAGTATTAATAAAATATAATAGGCTATTTGTGAAAGAACTTAAGATTTAGGGGAGAATTTATCATCCCCCAAGCCACTTTTCTGGAGTAAAAAAGTCACAAAGTGTTTGCGCCTTTTTAGATGCCACTGATACCAAATACTGTCGCAAGTGGCATTTCTACATGTTTTTACCCCAGTCTCACCACTTTCCAAAATGGGTAGTGAGGCCTGGGAGGGGGCAAGGCCAGTGGGTCTGACGCATTCATTTTATTTTACCCCAGTCTTCTGGCCTGAAAGAAGACTAAAATCTATAGGTGCTATCTTTCATTCCAGGTGTGCAGCCTGCCGGAGGATGTGCCCTAATATATGATAAGCTCTGTGCCTCATCATAAATTAGGCGCATCCTCTGACACCATAGGGAATATCATAGACTGGCGCAAAATGCCACTCTATAATTCATTCCTCCCAAAGACCCTAGAGGCAAGGGACTGGCCAAACAAGCATTCATGAGGATCATTGCCTAGTGTAAACAGGGTAGTGATCAGATGACAAATAGACAGGTTGCTTCTGTTAGGTGGGCATAAAGCACATCACCCTGTGTAAAAAGGGGATGTGCTGCTGACGTAATGTGAAATGTATGCAAAAATATAAATGCAACTCAGAACTCACTCTGATATATGGATGTAAAACAGATAAATACATCAAACTATTCAGACTACACAGACCAATTCAAAAAGACCAAAAATAATAAAATATAGTAAGGTCCTTAATGCATAAATTGACTGTATCATAATATTTACTAATGATTATTAATATATGGATCAATAAAAATCAAATTACACTCCAAATACCAATAGAAAAATATAAAAATAACTCATGCATAAAAAAACAATACATCAAATATATCCAAATAAAATATATAAAAATAATAATGCTGACTGGACATTAGCATTATTATTTTTATATATTTTAGGCTGAGTTCACACTATCAGTTAGGACTCGTTCACACAAACGTGTGCTGCCCGTTTCCGTATTGTGGACCGCATTTGCGGATCCGCAATTCACAGGCACCGTTCCGTGGCTATTACTCATCACGGCTATTACGCTATCTTTTTGCGGAACAGAAGGATAGCGGTCCTATTCAAGTCAATGGGTCTGCAATCCCCATGCGCCTGCCCCACAGACGGTGCCCATGCATTGCGGACCGCAATTTGCAGTCCACAGCATGGGCACGGCCTTCACACGTTCGTGTGAATGAGCCCTTATTGAGAGCCAAAACCTGTAGTGAAGCTTACTCAGAAATCAGGTAAAAGGCCTCATGCACACGACCGTTTTTTTTTTTCGTTTACGGGTATTTTTTTTTTGCGTTCCGTATACGGTCCGTATACGGAACCATTCATTTCAATGGGTCCGCAAAAAAAACTGAATGTACTCCGTATGCATTCTGTTTCCGTATTTCCATTTTTCCATTCCGTTGAAAGATAGAACATGTCCTATTATTGCCCACAAATTACATTCCGTGGCTCCATTTAAGTAAATGGGTCCTCAAAAAAAACGGAACACATACAGAAATGCATCCGTATGTCTTCCGTATCTGTTCCGTTTTTGCGGAACCATCTATTGAAAATTTTATGCCCAGCCCAATTTTTTCTATGTAATTACTGTATACTGTATATGCCATACAGAAAAACGGAAACAACTGAAACAGAAAACAGAACAACGTATCCGTGAAAAACGGACCGCAAAACACTGAAAAAGCCATACGGTCGTATGCAATAGGCCTAAGGGAAAGATCTGCACCTGGTCTGTGTTTTTGACTCGCACCTGGTTTTGGCTCACAATAACTGATGAAAATAACTGATCAAAGAACTGAAGTGTGAATTTGGCCTTATTTGTATTTGGATATATTTGATGTATTGTTTTTTTTTTTATGCCTGAGATATTAGTAATTGGAGTGATTACATTGTTATCATTTTTTTCCCTAATTTATATATTGGTAATCGATAATAAATATTATATGATATAGTCAATTTATGCCTTGTGGACCTTACTATATTTTATTATATTTGGTCTTTTTGAAATGTATACAGTTTCAATAGTCCTGTGTAAATGCTCTTTAACCCCGGGCCAGGGCCATTTTTCACCTTTCTGCCCAGGCCACTTTTAGCAAATCTGACATGTGTCACTTTATATGGTAATAACATTAAAACGCTTTTACTTATCCAGGGTATTCTGAGATTGTTTTCTCTTCACATATTTTACTTCATGACAATGGTAAAATTGAGTTATTTATAAAAAAAATACCAAATTTACCAAAAGTTTAGAAAAATTTGCAAAGTCTTTAATTTTGTAAATCAATATAAATATAGGCTGGCTCACAGTATTTTTGCTTTAAAATTTATTAATACATTAAATCACAACAGGCTAACTGTGTCAGTATCAGCGTACATATATAGACAAAAATGTGTAAATAGGTATATAAGTGCGGAGCTCACGCACAAAACCTAAATAGCCGGAGTACTCCTAGGAATAAGACCTAATGGCTAAAGTTGGGCTGCAAGGGGTATTCTGTTGGACCAATCATATGTTCATGCTTTCAAATATCAATTTGCCATGTAGTTGGAACTGGAGATTCTGCTTTGTCCCGATTATATTTTTCTCACGGAAGGACTCTGTGTTGAGATGTTGTCTGACAAAATAGAAACCGCACTTGTTCCACTTAGTAGGGCTCCACTTACTTATTGTTAGCGGAGCAAACCATCAGAGCCGCTCTCTCAGCGTCCCACGTGTCCAGCCAGGTAGTCGATCGCTGGTTTGTGACGCAGGAGTCTGAACCGTCAGACCAGCGGAAGCTGGTACAGCTGAGTTGAACCGGTATTGTCTGAACTCGTCAGGTCAGAAAAAGTGAACAGGATTTACCTTGTATTTGCGGCAATGCCAGATATAGCAACACAATGTCAGTCCACTTGGTGAGTCCTTAGTAGATAAGATCTTTTGCAGCGGTGTGGGAAAAAATAATTGAAGAAAGTCCTCTTGCGTTTTTTTAAAAAACCGCACTAATAGCCAGGTCTTAATACACACTAGACGCGTTTCGGAACCAAGTTCCTTCCTCAGTAGATAGGTGTATAATGCTGAATACAGACACAGGTTGTTACTTTAATTTTGTAATAGATAGTAATACCTCCAAAAATAGTTATTACTTTACATTCCCCATATGTCTACTTCATGTTTAGATCATTTTGTGAATGCCATTTTACTTTTTGAGGACGTTAGAAGGCTTAGACGTTTGAAGCAAATCTTGCCATTTTTTTTTTAATTTCCAAAACCCACTTTTTAAGGACCAGTTCAGGTCTGAAGTCACTTTGTGGGGCTTACATAATAGAAACCACCAAAAAATGACCCCATTTTAGAAACTACTCCCCTCAACGTATTCAAAACTGATTTTACTAACTTTGTTAACCCTTTAGGTGTTCCACAAGAACTAATGGAAAATGGAGATGAAATTTCAAAATTTCACTTTTTTGGCAGATTTTCCATTTTAATCCAATTTTTCCAGTAACAAAGCAAGGGTTAACAGCCAAACAAAACTCAATATTTATTGCCCTGATTCTGTAGTTTACAGAAACACCCCATATGTGGTCATAAACTGCTGTACGGGCACACGGCAGGGAGCAGAAGGAAAGGAACGCCATATGGTTTTTGGAAGGCAGATTTTGCTGGACTGGTTTTTTGACACCATATCCCATTTGATGCTCCCCTGATGCACCCCTAGAGTAGAAACTCCAAAAAAGTGACCCCATTTTGGAAACTACGAGATAAGGTGGCAGTTTTGTTGGTACTATTTTAGGGTACATATGATTTTTGGTTGATCTATAGTACACTTTCTGTGAGGCAAGGTAACAATAAATAGCTGTTTTGGCACAGTTTATATTTTTTGTTACTTACAATATTCATCTGACAGGTTATATCATGTAATATTTTTATAGAGCAGGTTGTTATGGACGCGACAATACCAAATATGTATACTTTTTTTGTTTGTTTGTTTAAGTTTTACATAATAAAGCATTTTTGAAAAAAAATCATGTTTTAGTGTCTGCATATTCTAAGAGCCATAGCTTTTTTACTTTTTGAGCTATTGTCTTAGGTAGGGTCTCATTTCATGTGGTATGAGATAACGGTTTGATTGGTACTATTTTAGGGTGCATATAACTTTTTGATCGCTTGGTATTACAATTTTTGTGATGTAAGGTGACAAAAAATGCATTTGACACACTTTTTATTTTTTTTACGATGTTCACATGAGGTCATGTGGTATTTTTATAGAACATGTTGTTACAGACGTGGAAATACCTAATATGTTAACTTTTTTTTATTTATGTAAGTTTTACACTATATCATTTTTGAAACAAGAAAAATTATGTTTTAGGCTGAGTTCACACGGGTGAGATTTCCGCGCGGGTGCAATGCGAGAGGTGAACGCATTGCACCCGCACTGAATCTGAACCCATTCATTTCTATAGGGCTGTGCACATGAGCTGTGATTTTCACGCATCACTTATGCGTTGCGTGAAAATCGCAGCATGCTTTATATTGTGCGTTTATCACGTAATGGGGCTGAGTGAAAATCGCAAGCATCCGCAATCAAGTGCGGATGCAGTGCGATTTTCACGCATGGTTGCTAAGATGACAGTCTATTCACTGTATTATTTTCCCTTATAACAAGGGAAAATAATAGCATTCTTTAATGTGATCTGACGTCTCCACAGGTCCTTTAGCCGGCAGCTCATGATTAAAGAAGTAAGAAGAGACCGGCAGCTACGCGATCAAGAGGAGAAAGTGAGTTAATTATTTTTTCTTTTTTAACCCTCAATTTACCACCTACTAAGCATTCTGTATTAAAGAATGCTATTATTTTCCCTTATAACCATGTTATAAGGGAAAATAATAACATCTACACAACACCGAACCCAAACCTGAACTTCTGTGAAGAAGTTCGGGACTGGGTACCACAGTCAGTTTTTTATCACGCTCGTGCAAAACGCATTGCACCCGCGTGATAAAAACTGAACAACGGAACGCAATCGCAGTCAAAACTGACTGCAATTGGGTACCTACTCGCGCGGGTTTGCCACAACGCATCCGGACCTTATCCGGACACACTCATGTGAACTCAGCCTTAATGTCTCCATAGTCTGAGAGCCATAGTTTTTTTTTACTTTTTGGGTGATTGTCTTAGGTAAGGTCTCATTATTTGCGGCATGAGATGACTGTTTTATTGGTATTATTTTGGGGTGCATATGACTTTTTAATCGCTTGTTATTGCACTTTTAGTGATGTAAAGTGACAAAAATAGCTTTTTTTACACCGTTTTTATTTTTATTTTTTTAAGGTGTTCACCTAAGGGGTTAGTTCATATAATATATTTATACAGCAGGTTCCTACGGACGCGACAATACTTAATATGTATACTTTATTTATTTATTTCCGTTTTACACAATAACAACATTTAAAAAAATATATATATCATATTTTAGTGTCTCCATATTCTGAGAGCCATAGTTTTATTTAATTTTTTTTGGGTGATTGTCTTAGGTAGGGGCTCATTTTGTGCAGGATGAGGTTAAGGTTAGATTGGTACTATTATAGAGGGAATAAGCCTTTTTGATTGCTTGGTGTTGCACTGTTAGTGATTTAAGGTGACAAAAAAAGTTTTTTTAGCACTTTTTTTTTTTTACGGTGTTCACCTGAGGGGTTAGGTCATGTGGTATTTTTTATAGAGCAGGTCATTACGCACCTAATATGTACACTTTGTTTTACTTATTTAAGGTTTACAGAACAATATCATGTTTTAGTGTCTCCATAGTCTGAGAGACATATTATTATTTTTTTGGGACAATTATTTTAGGTAGGGTATCATTTTTGCGGGCTGAGATGGCGGTTTGATTGGTATGATTTTGGGGTGCGTATTACTTTTTGATCGCTTGCTATTACACTTTTTGTGATGTAAGGTGACAAAAAAATGGCTTTTTCACACCGTTTTTATTTTTACTATTTTTTACAGTTTTCACTGTTTTATAGAGCAGGTCATTACGGACGTGGAAATACCTAATATGTATACTTTTTTATTTATTTAAGTTTTACACAATAATATCTTTTTTTAAACAAAAAAATCATGTTTTAGTGTCTCCATATTTAGAGAGCCGTAGCTTTTTTATTTTGTGAGCGATTGTCTTAGGTAGGATATCATTTTTTCGGGATGATCGGAAATTCAGACCTTTTCAAACGGTGCTGATGCAGAGGAACTCAGGACCAGGATGGTACCAGTGAAGGTAATCTTTATTCAAAGGACTGTCAACGCTTTTCAGGGCCGAACGGCCCCCTTCATCAGGACAATAAAACTTCTATATACAAACAATTACTACACTACTGTTCTATTTATGTACTCTGTTTGAGCGCGATGTGTTTGGACAGTGAGGGGCGGGAAGGGGGAGCGGTCAGGGGCGGGAGATCGTGGGAGGTCTCTGGGATACGATAGCCTCCTTCAGCGTTGATTAGCGTTTAGTAACAATGTTTGTGGGCGGCGTCCTGGCCACATGATGCGCCTCAGACTGACAGCTGGGGGAGCGCACCCAGGACCGCAATGTGTATGGGGCGAACCCGAGAAGTCTCAGACTGACAGCCAGAGGAGCGCATGCAGGTGATACTGTGTATGGGGCGGCTGTCTATAGGGCAAGTGCAGGTGACGTATCCTGAGCTCCTGACTGGTAGATGCTACGGAAAGGGGGGAGTTGCTCGCCGTAGTGATCGTGCTAATATAACTGTCAGATGCACGGGACTTAGGTTATATATAGGTTCGGAGGATGATCAGGTATACGGAGAGGTAGTACAGTGGTTCTTTTTGTGTCTGAAAGATTGGGCGTATCGCAATATTTGGCCACAGAAAAAACAGAATAGCACCTAGATATATGGTGCCAGTAAATAAAAGCAAATAAAAGCAAATAAAAACGGAATTAGGTTAATAAAAAATCTATAAAACTGGAATGAGACATAAACCATCAGCGTGGTTATAGAGTGCTTATTTAACTTTATATATACTATGGTATAGGGGACTATAGTCCCATTTTTGATGTGGCATTACCACTATAGGATGTACTTTTGGCAGTTTTAGTAGTATCCCTAATTCTCCATACCGAATACAGTGGGGATTTTTTGTACGGTGAATGGGCGTTTTGTTGTGGTTGGTCTTAAATTGCCCTAGTCTTTGTATGTTGGACAAATCTAAATTCCCCTCAAATGAATGAGGGGAATAGAGAATGGAAGAGAAAGGGGCGCACAATAGGATAGTATGTATATACAGATAAAATTATGTAGTGAGGATTGTGAAGGCTCACCTTTTGGGGTTGTGCTAAAATAGGCACAACCCTATTGAAGGCTTGTATTGATGAGACCTTTCTGCCGGAACTGCAGCCGCAGACTATGTGTTCTTTCGGACGGAACGTCCAGTCCCCCAAGAAGAAAAGTTGCAATAAAAGAAAGGAGGTTCTGCTTCGGCGCAAGTCCACAATGGAGACAGTCTCAATGGAATAATTTCTTCTTCTTTATTGGAAACAACGCGTTTCGGGGATTAAAACTTCCCCTTCACCAGGTTTCATAATATTATGAAACCTGATTTATTTTTTATTTTTTATGGTGTTCACCTGAGGGGTTAGCTCATGTGATATTTTTATAGAGCCGGCCGATACGGACACGTAAATACCTAATATGTCTACTTTTCTTTTTTTCCCTATTTTTTTATTATTTTGTTTTTACTTTATTTTGTGAAAATGACACTTCACAGGCTCTCCCGGAAGGCAGCCACGATGCCTAAGTAAGGCATCGGGCTGCCTTCCCTGCCATCGGGTCCCTGTCATAGCAGTGCAGGTACCCGATGGAAGCTCCGATCCCAGTAAGGACATTGCATGTGCTGACCGCGGCACATCATGGGTTAATGTGCCGGTTAATGTGTTTTCACCAATGCCGGCGCATACAGCAGGGGTCCGGCTATCAGTCCGGCTATCGCAGCTCTTGC
Source organism: Bufo bufo (assembly GCF_905171765.1). Taxonomy (NCBI): domain Eukaryota; kingdom Metazoa; phylum Chordata; class Amphibia; order Anura; family Bufonidae; genus Bufo; species Bufo bufo. Next base: position 211,131,391 of record NC_053389.1, read on the forward strand.
ACCCACCCGATCTGCGCCATACATGTATGGCGCTGTGCGTTAAGGGGCTAAACAAAAACCGTTTGACTTCATATATTATTGCTAGCCTTTCATTTTGGCCCCACATCAGGCCATGTAAAAAGACCCTTAGATCAGCGAGTTCTACTTATCGGACTCACAGCGTTAATATTCGGCAGCTCCCGTCCTGACCTCCCAGCACTCATGGGGTCGCATAGCATTATAATGATTTAGAATTCTATGTAACCCTTATAGTTCTGGAATGTATTGGTTAACACTGACAGCATTATGGAGAGGATGAGAAAGTATTTTTTGTTTTATTAGACGCACTATTTAGCAAGAAAAAAATCCACAGTCAGGGAGATCCAGCATGGCCTGACCTCCTGGTTGCTTCCTTAATGATTTGGCAGAGATTTGCTGGATCAATGAGACAGCATCTGCACACTCCTCTCTCTTCCTACCGACACCGATCTGTATGATAAACGCAGGCAGGAAACCAGGCTGAACGATCACATGATGAGGAAGGTCCTACGTTGTACTGAAAGGAAATGAAAATTCCAACTACAGCGTAAAGGGGTTCTCCGCGAATTACGATTTTTCTTTTACTGAAAATGCTTAAATATTACTTTCATATAAATAGGGATGAGCGAATCGACTTCGGATAAACCATCCAAAGTCGATTCGCATAAACTTTGTTTCAATACTGTACGAGGCAAGCGCTCCGTACAGTATTAGAATGTATTAGCTCTGATGAGCCGAAGTTATTACTTTGCGAATTTGATTTATACTGTAAAAAAACATTTCCCGAAATCAGGTTTGTTTCCAAGGCACCACTTGGAACTGAACCCTAGTTTGGGAGATGGTTTTTTACAGTTTAAATACATTTCTGAAGTTATTATGCGAAGTCTCGCGAGACTTTGCGAAGTAATAACTTTGGCTCATTGGAGCCAATATATTCTAATACTGTACATACAGTATTGAAACAAAGTTTTATGCAAATTGACTTCGGATGTTTCATCCGAAGTCGATTCTCTCATCCCTAATTATAAAAAATATATTCCCAAATATCTTTCATTAGTTAAAATGGCTTGTTTTGTCTGGGGAGCAATCATCAGAGGAAATAAAATGCCCACTGTCCTATTAGTACGCACAAAACCTGTCCTAATCACACAGCAGGACAAGTTACATCAGAACACTGAGCTGAACAGCTGCCTCATCCTTCTCTTTGCTCTGCTTGTCAGGGATCATGATCCTGAATACAGTTTAATATGATCTTCTGCTGAATCTCTGTGGGAAACAAGTTCATGAGGAAACATGAATTAACAGAACAAGAAGCATGGTGGGACACAGAGCAATGACAGGAGACACATTTATTTGGATCGGTACATTTAATGAGGCGATTACATCTGTCATGGCTGTTTGTTACAATGGTCAGCAGAAGACACTAAAGGTAACAGGAGCTGACAAAAACTTTTGACCACTTATGCTAGGACCCAAAGGTACTGACTAGTAGTGATCAAATCAAGTTTCGTATCATAGATTCAAAGTCGCTTGAGTCAAAACTTTGTTTGAATGCTGTACGGAGATTCGACTCCATACAGCATTCAAATGTATGGGCTCACAAGACTTCAGTGAATAACTTTGGACTTCGATTTTTCAACTTGAAAACAATTATATAACCTGGATCCGAAGTTGGCTTCGGTACCTACTGGTACCTGGTTACCAACTTCAGATTCCATTTTTAAAATTGTTTTCAAGTTGAATAATCAATGTCCAAAGTTTATTCACCGAAGTCTAGTGCGTCTTCAGAGATAACGAAATTCACCTCAGCAGAGCTCATACATTTGAATGCTTTACGGAGACAGATCTCCATACAACATTCAAACAAAGTTTTCACCGAAGCTCGCGTCGCTCACCACAATTACTGACCTTGACCTCTCCACTTCAGTTAACCACCCGGGAAGGATTAATAAGTAAAAAATATTTTTTATAGTTTTCTGTTGTCTAAAAATGGAGTGAGTCTTATAAAGCAAAAAATACAGTGTTTCTATATACCGTATACAGCATACGATAGTTACATGAGAATCTAAATATATAGAAATATTTTGTCTTGTTACATTGTAGACACTTAGTTGTAATGCTCAAATGTATGTTGTATATTGAGAGGTTAAGATCTAATATGGTCCCTGATCTAATTGACTTTTGTACATCAGTTTCCTCTACATGTCTAAGAACCCTCGGCTTTTCTTTGGGCATACAATAGCTTTTTATCAGCACAAGAACTGTGTTTTGCATTATAGTGTTGCTTGTGTCCCCATTCCTCTGGTAATGAAGAGCAGAGGGTGAGGATTGCCATCTCCCTGCTCAGGGGTAATGCTCAGACTTGGGCTTTTTTGCTGCCATCAGGGGATCCCTCCCTTCGATCCGTGGAGAGATTTTTTGTGGCCCTGGGGCAGATATATGATGACCTGGATCGTGTTGCGCTTTGGGTCCGGTCAGTGGCTCTATTTTCTGTGTATGCTCTAGTTGCTCACATACAGCCGTGACACATGGTCAACGCTGACTACAGCATGCACAGATTTTGCATTCCAAGCCTGAGGCCTTCCACAGGCATTGGGGCTTATCTTCGATGGAAGCCTGTGATACCACGCAAGGGGGCTGTCTCTCAGGCAGGCTGTCTGTGTATTGCAGTCAATGCATTATAATACACTATGTATTTTAGTGCACTGTAGAGGGGATCAAACCCTTAAAAGTTAATGCCTCACAGTGGGACAAAAATAAAAAGAAAACTTAAAAAGTGTTTTTTAAAATAAAAAAATAAATGTTTCAAATAAAAAAAATTAAAAGCACCCTTTCCCCTGATAAAGCCATAAACAATAAAAAATATTAAAATAGACATATTAGGTATAGCTGCATCCGTAATGACTCTATAAAAATATCACATAATGTACCCCGTCAGATGTACGCTGCAAAAAAAGAAAAGAAAAACTGCATAAAATTTTTTTTGGGGTCACTTTGCCTTACAAAAAGTGTAGTAGCAAGCGATCAAAAAGTACTATGTACCCCACAATGTTACAACTGAAAATGTCACCTCATCCTGCAAAACATGAGCCCCTGCACACGATTGACATAAAAAATAAAAAATATGGCTTTCAGAAGATGGCAACACAAAAACATTTTTTTTTTCAAAAATGCTTTTATTGTGTAAAATTGCAAACAAAAATAACAAAAATAGACATATTAAGTATCACTGCATCTGTAATGACCTGCTCTATAAAAATATCTAATGATCTACCCCTTTGGGTGAACGCTGTCAAAACTTTTAAAGGCTTCCGTTTTGCATTCTTGAAGTATTTAACATTATGATTTCCATAATAGCATTGGGAATAGTAGTCTTGGCAATGCCATTCTTCATTTCTGCAATTGAATAGGTAACCCTTTGCTCTAAGGTGTTCCTCAAATGATTCCCATTTTAAGATGGCATTGAAATATAAAAGTAGACGTGTGGAAAAACATCTAAGAAACATATTTTGTCTTTAACAAATAATCCGACCCAAGAGTGAGTCAAAAGAGCCACCCCATAAATGCACATCCAACCATAAAAGAGTATTAAAAGTAAATATAAAGTTTATTAGACACAACAACACATACGCATTAAAAAATTGTATACAATATAGAACAAAGTGCGGTATGCAATAAAATATATGTAATATATGTGTGGACCTGGAAACATGACAAGCGCCCAACGCGTATCGCCGGAGCAATCCGGCTTCCTCAGGGGTAAAGAACTGTGTGTTGGAGCGTCACATTATATAGGGTATAAAACAGGGTGTAATTGCTCCGGCGATACGCGTTGGGCGCTTGTCATGTTTCCAGGTCCACTGCACCAGCTGGCTATGTAGGTTTGGCTCTTGATATTTGACCCTATGTTGGTCTGTCTTTATCCTCATTTCTAGTGGTCTCACCTTACCTTACATTTGCTATATGTGATTCATTGTATTGCTTTTATATGCTGATTGATACTGCATACATACATATGTGGTGACCCAGTGGACCTGTGTGTGTCGGTTACATATATTTTATTGCATACCGCACTTTGTTCTATATTGTATACAATTTTTTAATGCGTGTGTGTTGTTGTGTCTAATAAACTTTATATTTACTTTTAATACTCTTTTATGGTTGGATGTGCATTTATGGGGTGGCTCTTTTGACTCACTCTTGGGTCGGATTATTTGCTATATGTAGTTCTACCACCCTTTGCACTCCTTTAAGTATTTGGTGTGCCCCCTGTCTCTTTAAAGTAATATTTTGTCTTTAAAGGGCATCTGTCAGCAGATTTGTACCTATGAAACTGGCTGATCTGTTACATGTGCACTTGGCAGCTAAAGACATCTGTGTTGGTCCCATGTTCTTATGTGACCACATTGCAGAGAAAAATATAGTTTTAATATATGCAATTGAGCCTGTAGGAGCAACGGGGGTGTTGCTGTTGTACCTGGACGTTCAGGTCTCCGTCACACATGTAAGGACTTGTTCACATCACCGTTATGGATTCCGGGTTTATTTTCCATTATAACAAAAAATAACTGAATCCATAAGATGGAAGTCAAAACGAAACCTTTAAGAGGCATTCCATTTTGATCCTTCATAATACAAGTCTATGGGCAGCATAACGGATTCGTCCTGGTTTCCGTTATGCAGGATTAGACTCCTGCATGATGGAAACCAGGACGGATCCGTTCTTATGGATTCTGTTATTTTCCGTTATCACCATGTAATAATGGAAAACAAACCCGGAATCCATAACGGTGATGTGAACAAGTCCTTACATGTGTGACGGAGACCTGAACGTCCAGGTGCAACAGCAACACCCCCGTTGCTCCTACAGGCTCAATTGCATATATTAAAACTTAATTTTTCTCTGCAATGTGGGCACATAAGAACATGGACCAACACAGATGTCTTCAGCTGCCAAGCGCACATGTAACAGGTCAGCCAGTGTCATAGGTACAAATCTGCTGACAGATGCCCTTTAAAGACAAAAGATGTTTCTTAGATGTTTTTCCACGCGTCTACTTTTATATTTCAATGTCATCTTAAAATGGGAATCATTTGAGGAACACCTTAGAGCGAAGGGTTACCTATTCAATTGCAGAAATGAAGAATGGCATTGCCAAGACCACTATTCCCAATGCTATTATGGAAATCATAATGTTAAATACTTCAAGTTACGCTGTTTGTTACAATTTGCTGTAGATTCATCATCATCATCCCTTATTCATGAAGCTCTGATATATACTATGTTGCTGTAAATTCTGTTCAAACAATGTAAAGAAACAAAACGCAGTAGCGTCATCATTATATTGTAGACTACTGCAGTATACAATGCTGAAAATCTATCAGAATGGGGAAAACCGATTTCCACGTCTTGTGACATGCTGCATTATACACATACACACTATGCAGCACATAGTGATAAGAATGAAGCCTTACTGACCCCAATATCAATCATTGTTTCTGTTCAGTCTGTGCTTATTAACATATAAAGTGTAATCTAATTTTGCTGGTGCAAGATCAGCACGCTGCGAAGCTCACTGGCACGGTGGAAGGAAATGTGATTTAATGTCACCACCATATATCACAGTTCTCAGGGCATGCTCTTATTCTGCATGTATTATTCTGCCATGTACGTCTCTGCATAGAATAGTAGCAATATACAGTATATGCAAATAAATTATTCTCGCTTGCAAACGCTGACTACACAGCGCGGCTATTGCCTCCATTTGTTTATCACGGGGAACATTAAAGACGAACATGCCCGTTCTTATAAATTCTAGTAATGCATGAAGACTGTGAGAGCCGCGACACATCAATATATCTTTTTTCCTACTTAGTTCCATTTGCATTAGATCAATTTATTCTGACAAAGTGTAGTCATTCCATTTCATTCCCATCTTCACAGGACATTTGAAATAAATGTTGATCATTTTCTTCTTGGATACACGGCACAACATTTCCTCAGATAGCTGCTTTATGATTCTCCCAATATTGTAGCATGTGTGCGCAACTAATCTATATACATTATATCAGATGGACAGCAATACATGAAAATATGATGCCTAATGGGGTAACTTTCATCAGAGCGACACCTGTGTATCTGTGTGGGCTTCTTTCAGCCTCTTCTACAGCAACCATAGCCGTGGCTCCTTGGCCCAATAACTGTTGGGCCACAGTGCTGACATTTGAGGCGTACCCATAAGGGGTTAAACTATAGGAGCTGTTTCTAGGCCCTGGGGTTGTAGAGGGTCCACCAGACTTTTTGTGACTTTTTATACGGGGCATGTGATAGTTGGAAGCCCAGTTAAAGATTTATGGGGGTCATTTACTATTCTGAAACGGTTAGTTGTGCCACTGTCTGCTACTTTGCAGGTCTAAAATTGTGGGCGTGGTGTGGGTAGAGAAGGGGGCGGGCTGGCAGGCCCGTCTCATTTGCCATTTTCTACACCTGATTTAGACGTAGAAAATGTTCTAAATGTAAGACCTCTCAGAAGCTGTCTTACATTTAGAACTGGTGCTGGATGCACCGAAGTTATGGAGAGACCAGCGCCTCTTCATAACTTCCGCCAGTTTAGGACTTTATTAGGACCGGCATCTAAAACGCCGGTCTTAATAAATGTGTCCCTTAGAACCTGGCCACAGGAACTTCAAGTTACGCCTCTGGCTGGCATGTTTGGTTTGAAGCTGTTCACCGAATATACAGTCTTGTGAAAAAATTAGGACACCCTTTGAAAGCATGTGGTTTTTTGTAACATTTTTAATAAATGGTTATTTCATCTCCGTTTCAACAATACAGAGAGATTAAAGTAATCCGACTAAACAAAGAAAACTGAAGAAAAGTCTTTTCAAGATCTTCTGTAAATGTCATTCTACAAAAATGCCTATTCTAACTGAGGAAAAAGATAGGACACCCTTGCCCCTAATAGCGAGTGTTACCTCCTTTGGCTGAAATAACTGCAGTGAGACGGTTCTTGTAGCCATCTACCAGTCTTCGACATCGGTCTGAGGAAATTTTACCCCACTCCTCAATGCAGAACTTTTTCAGCTGTGAGATGTTTGAGGGGTTTCTTGCACGTACAGCCCTTTTCAAGTCACCCCACAGCATCTCAATGGGATTCAAATCTGGACTTTGACTTGGCCATTCCAGGACTCTCCATTTCTTCTTTTTCAGCCAATCTTTGGTTGATTTACTAGTATGTTTTGGGTCATTGTCATGTTGCATGGTCCAGTTCCGCTTCAGCTTTAATTTTCTAACTGATGGTCTCACATGTTCTTCAAGCACCTTCTGATACACAGTAGAATTCATCGTGGATTCTATGATGGTGAGCTGACCAGGTCCTGCTGCAGCAAAGCAGCCCCAAACCATGACACTTCCACCTCCATGCTTCACAGTTGGTATGAGGTTCTTTTCTTGGAATGCTGTGTTTGGTTTACGCCAAACATGTCCTCTGCTGTTGTGTCCAAATAATTCAATTTTGGACTCATCTGTCCAAAGAACATTATTCCAGAAGTCCTGGTCTTTGTCAACTTTATCGCTGGCAAATGTCAGTCTGGCCTCGATGTTTCTCTTGGAAAGCAAAGGTTTCCTCCTTGCACACCTCCCATGCAAGTTAAACTTGTACAGTCTCTTTCTGATTGTAGAGGCATGTACTTCTACATCAACAGTAGCCAGAGCCTGCTGTAGTTCTCAAGATGACACTTTAGGGTTTTTGGATACCTCTTTTAGCATCTTGCGGTCTGCTCTTGGGGTGAACTTGCTGGGGCGACCAGTCCTGGGCATGTTGGCAGTTGTTTTGAAAGCCCTCCACTTGTAGACTATCTTCCGGACAGTGGAATGGCTGATTTCAAAATCTTTTGAGATCTTTTTAAATCCCTTCCCAGACTCATAGGCTGCTACAATCTTTTTTCTGAAGTCCTCTGACAGCTCTTTTGCTCTCACCATGGTGCTCACTCTCACTTCAACAGTCAGGAGCACACCAAACTAAATGTCTGAGGTTTAAATAGGGCAAGCCTCATTCAACATGCAGAGTAACGATCTACTAATTATGTGGACCTGGTGTGATATACCTGTGTGAGATCTGAGCCAATTTAAGAGGGAATACATGTGAGGGTGTCCTATCTTTTTCCTCAGTTAGAATAGGCATTTTTGTAGAATGACATTTACAGAAGATCTTGAAAAGACTTTTCTTCAGTTTTCTTTGTTTAGTTGGATTACTTTAATCTCTCTGTATTGTTGAAACGGAGATGAAATAACCATTTATTAAAAATGTTACAAAAAACCACATGCTTTCAAAGGGTGTCCTAATTTTTTCACATGACTGTACGTCAAATGAATGGCAAGCTGTACACGGCTCACGTCTGTGCTCTAACATTGTGGTGGCCTATGTCTACTCATAGCATACTGTGTAGGTGGACATATACAGTGGATATAAAAAGTCTACACACCCCTGTTAAAATGTCAGGTTTCTGTGATGTAAAAAAATAAACAAAAATAAATCATTTCAGAATTTTTTCCACCTTTAATGTGAAATAAAAACTGTACAATTGAAAAACAAACTGAAATCTTTTAGGTAGAGGGAAGAAAAAATATAAAAATAATAGTGTGCACACCCTTAAACTAATACTTTGTTGAAGCACCTTTTGATTTTATTACAGCACTCAGTCTTTTTCGGTATGAGTCTATCAGCATGGCACATTTTGACTTGGCAAGATTTGCCCATTCTTCTTTGCAAGAACACTCCAAATCTGTCAGAATGTGAGGGCATCTCCTGTGCACAGCCCTCTTCAGATCACCCCACAGATTTTCAATCAGATTCAGGTTGGGCTCTGGTTGGGTCATTCCAAAACTTTAATCTTCTTCTGGTGAAGCCATTCCTTTGAAGTTCCTCTTCATGTTCAGCTTTCTAGCAGAAGCCTGAAGGTTTTGTGCCAATATTGACTGGTATTTGGAACTGTTCATAACTCCCTCTAGTTTAACTAAGGCCCCAGTTCCAGCTGAAGAAAAACAGCCCCAAAGCATGATGCTGCCACCACCATGCTTCACTGTGGGTATGGTGTTCTTTTGATGTGCAGTGTTGTTTTTGCGCCAAACATATCTTTTGGAATTATGGCCAAAAAGTTCATCCTTGGTTTCATCAGACCATAACACCTTTTCCCACATGCTTTTCGGAGACTTCAGATGTGTTTTTGCAAAATGTAGCCTGGCTTGGTTGTTTTTCTTCATAAGAAAAGGCTTTCATCTTACCACTCTACCCCATAGCCTAGACATATGAAGAATACGGGACATTGTTGTCACATGTACCACACAGCCAGCACTTGCCAGATATTCCTGCAGCTCCTTTAATGTTGCTGTAGGCCTCTTGGTAGCCTCCCAGACTAGTTTTCTTCTCGTCTTTTCATGAATTTTGGAGGGACGTCCAGTTCTTGGTAATGTCACTGTTGTGCCATATTTTCTCCACTTGATGATGACTGTCTTCACTGTGTTCCATGGTATATCTTATGCCTTGGAAATTCTTTTGTACCCTTCTCCTGATCAGTGGCGTCACCGTGGGGGGGGGGGCAGAGGGGTCCACAGCCCCCCCTACATCACGCTGTGCCCCCCCATGTGCCCCCGCCAACTAAAATGCCCCCTGAGCGGCTGCAGCCGGGCACAGGGAGATGAGTGCTTCCATTGCGCTAATCTCCATAGTCATCTGCCTGTGCTGCGGCGGGGCAGGGGAGGGAGAGGCGTGTCCCTACTCCCTTCCCCATCCTCTGATAGGCTGCTGGCACTAGGCCGGCAGCCTATCAGAGGCCGGCGCAGGCGGCGCGATGAAGTCATTGCGCCGCCTGAGCCATACAGTGTGGGACACAGGCTGGAAGTGGCCTGCATCGCATCGCTGACATGGAGGTAAGCATAAGTGTTTTTTTGTTTTTTTTTTACAATAGTTTTACAGGCACATTAGGGGGCCTCTTGTTACTGGCATATTGGGGAGGCTTATTACTGGAACATGATGGGGGGGCTTATTACTAGCACATGATGGTGGGCTTATTACTGGCACATGATGGGGGGCTTATTACTGGCACATGATGGGGGGGCTTATTACTGGCACATGATGGGGGGCTTATTACTGGCCCATGATGGGGGGGCTTATTACTGGCACATGATGGGGGGCTTATTACTGGCCCATGATGGGGGGCTTATTACTGGCACATGATGGGGGCTTATTACTGGCAAATGATGGGGCACTTATTACTGGCACATGATGGGGGCTTATTACTGGCAAATGATGGGGGCACTTATTACTGGCACATTATTGGTGGGCTTATTAGTGGTACATGATGGGGGCTTATTACTGGCACATGATGGGGGCACTTATTACTGGCACATTATTGGTGGGCACTATACTATACTAAAGCCACAAAGAAGGGGTATTTTATATGGGGGCATTTTATACTGGGACACAATATGGTGGGTACTATGGGGAAGGGGGAGAGGAGTACTATGGAGTCATCTACGGGGGGCACTAAGAAGGGAAATTTTATACTTGCAAATTATGGGGGACACTAAGGGCATCTACTGGGGCACGATATATGGGGCATTTTATACTGGTACATTATGGGGGCACTAGGAGGAAGGTGGGGAGAGGAGCACTATGGGGGCATTTACTGGGGGCACTATATAGGGGTATTTTATACTGGCACATTATGGGGACATTAGCTCAACTGGAGGCATTACAAGGGGGTATTTTTTGAATTGTCACATTATGAGAATAATTATTTCTACTGGGGGGTCATTATGGTAGGCTTTATTACTCCCCCATGGTATGAACCCCTAGTAGCAGTCCCAGCCTCTCCCTGCTCTGCTATCCCTCTGGCCCTTCTCCAAATCCTTATTATGAAATCTTTCTCATTAGGATAAAACACAACATCAGCTCAGCTGAGCCCCCGTCCAAAGTGTTGAAGTGGTGTCCAAGATCCCCAAGGGTCAAGCCAAGTAATTGTAAGTTTTCATATGAAATATGTTTGTTATACACATATAGCATACACTGTGCCACACAATATACAGTTTACCGCTACACTGTGCCACACAATATACAGTATACCTCTACACTGTGCCCCACAACATAAAGTATACCTCTACACTGTGCCCCACAATATACAGTATACCTCTACACTGTGCCCCACAATATACAGTATACCGCTACACTGTGCCACACAATATACAGTATACCTCTACACTGTGCCACACAATATACAGCATACCGCAACACTGTGCCACACAATATACAGTATACCTCTACACTGTGGAGTCTGTTCTATAAGCACCCTTGTTCTGTGGCGGCTGACAGAAAATAATCTGGAAGTGCCCCTCCCGAGACCAGGCTCTGGATCCGCCATTGGACCGCTCACAGGAGTGTACATTTCTTCTAAACTGTAATCCGTGTCCTCTGACCTGCAGAAATCAGCACTCGCTCGGTAACAGCTAACAGGCAGTGCTTGTAGGCTGTAGCCTGGCCTTGTTACCGAAGCTAGCCGAGTGGTGTAAGGTTAAGGTACTATTAGAGATGAGCGGCCGCTTAATCCTAATTTAAAGTTAAAGTTACTGTAGGATATGGATTACAGTTTAGAAATGTCAAATGTACACTCCTGTGAGCGGCGGGGAGGGAGATCTGTGGATGACACTGTTATAGGGAGGGGGATCTGTGGATGACACTGTTATAGGAAGGGGGATCTGTGGATGACACTTATGGAGGGGGAAATGGGGATGACACTGTCATGGGGTGGATCTGTGGATGACACATATAGCATAAGATACTATATACGGTATGTGTCATCCACAGATCCCCCCCATAGCAGTGTCATCCACAGATCCCCCTCCCTATAAAAGTGTCATCCACAGGCAACTAGGACATGTTGAAATCTGAATGATTGTTGTTTTTTTTTAAAACCACAGACTGCAGGACTTTTCTTCCCTGTTGCGGTTTTAGGTATTGGGTAAAGTATCGCAGCATTTCTAAGCATACTTGTGTAAATGTATCGTTGTTATAGCTGCCCCCCCTACTTTTGTCCTGGCCCCCAGTGTGCCCCCCCAAAATTTGAAAGCTATTGACGCCACTGCTCCTGATTGATACCTTTTAACAATGAGATCCCTCTGATGCTTTGGAAGCTCTCTGTGGACCATGCCTTTTGCTGTGGGATGCGACTAAGAAAATTTCAGGAAAGACCAACTAGAGAAGCTGAACTTTATTTGGGGTTAATCAGAGGCACTGTAAATGATGGCAGGTGTATGCTGACTCCTATTTAACATGATTTAGAATGTGATTTTGAATGTGATTACATCCCCAGTTTTTTTTTTCTTCCCTCCACCTAAAAGATTTCAGTTTGTTTTTCAATTGAGTTGTACAGTTTATAGGTCACATTAAAGGTGGAAAAAGTTCTGAAATGATTTATCTTTGTCAGAAACCTGACATTTTACAGTATATATATAAAGATGAGTGAAGGGTGGGGGACTGGCACCCACCTTGTTCAGGGTCCTCCGTGGGCCAGTCCGAGTCTGAATACTTATGTCTATGCAATATTTTAGTTTTTCCCCTTCAACAAATCAGCAAAGATTTTGAATTTATGGGGTACTGAGTGCAGAATAATGGGGAAATTTGGAACCTTTTTTAGCATAATGCCGCAACATAACAAATTGTTAAAGGGTCTGAAGACTTTGCGCTGTATATGGCTTGTTCCCTTGTATCCTTATTCCTACCAAAGTATTTCATGACATTTCTTGTCGGGAGAGCATTGAAGCTTGTCCATTGATAGCGGCTGCCTCTTATTAAACAGTTTTGCGTGTTTAACCTAGTGATGTTGTGTGCATTCCTGCTGCCATGAAGGATGATTACACATTAAAATCAAGGCTCTGTGTCAGCATTAATCTTGCATGACTATGTTTTCCTCCAAACACCACACATCACACGTTTAGTAAATGTGACATATATACTTGAATATTGAGTGAGTGTTGGGTTAAAGAGCAGCATCACTCTAGGGAATGTAAAATGCCTTCCTTCCTCCCACATATCCATCACACATGTATTATTTATAGCTGTTTACAAGAGGTCATATTTCATTTTTATTAGACTAAAACTCTTAATTAAGTGATCTACTTATTTTAAAAGGATGTTTTAAAATATTTTGTTTTAGTATAATCCGTCTGTAGGTCTAAGATAGAATCTAAGCTGCTTAGAACAGCAAAAAAAGTTCAGTTTTATTTGAGAATGTATCTATATACTGTATACTATATTTATTATTGCATATATCATTGTTTGAGTACTACACAGAGATGTAATACGGTTAAAAAAGAAACAAATCCATTAAATTGGTTTTCCAGGAATTGAATATTGATGACCTATCCTCAGGATAGGGGGTCTGACTACAGGCACCACTGCCAGCTAGATTGGATGAGTGTTGTGGGCTCTTTACAGTAAACCAAGCATAACGCCATGCATTGTATAGTGGCTGTGCTTGGTATTGCACTTCTATCACATTCACATGAATAGAACTGAGCTGCACAAATGCCATGTGACTGATGGATGTGATGTCACAGGCCAAGGAAGAGACCTTAGCATGCAGCCGGTTTATCTGCAAAGATGTTGGGAGTCATACTGTCACAGATATTGAGGACCTATCCTGAGATCCAACTTATTTCTATTTCCAATAAACATATTCAATAAAGGAAACACATTCTCTGCATTTCCTGGACCGAACACTGCTCCTCTGACTGAACCCATAGAATCATAATGATATATGATGCTGAGGGTCCCTACTGAGCTGTACTCACATAATTCCATGAGTACAGTTCAATAGACCCTTGGTCAGTGTAAGGAGTCAGGGTGATTCTCATCTCCTTCAACTCTAGACTAGACTTTACTCTGACTGACTGAAAACTTCCTGCAGCCCCTCCCTTGGTCAGAAACAGGACTAGCTTAGGGGAGAATGGAATGATAAGTTCCATTCTATCTAAAGACCTGTTTGACATATATCCTCTGACACCTTCTGGTGAACCAGGCACATTACATGAACATAACAGTTTCATAGCAACATTATGAATGCACAGTGTAAAAGGATCTGGAATAAATACACAGGTGACATTGTTAGTAGCCCATTAGAGACAGTAGCAGCGTGTAGAAATAGTAATACCACTCTGGGGTATTACATCAGACAGGAATACACTGCATGATAAATCATTAGGAAACTGTGAGTTCACATCAGTCCAGGAAATACAGCCATCACACGTAGTGTGTTTCCTGGACTGAATACACTCATGTGAAATAGGTTTTACTGCTTTCTTGCCCATCATGTAGACAGTGATCTCCAACCTGTGGCTCTCCAGCCGTTATGAAACTAGGATTCCTGGCATGCCTTGACAACTGCAGGCTATGAGTATGATGGGAGTCATACTTTTGCAACAGCTGGATAGCCAAGTTGGACACCTCTGATCTTAATGAAGTCAAAGTAACCTTTTTCCCACATCATGAGGTAGTTACAGATTTGTTCTCCTTATCATACCTGTCTCCGGTTATAAATAAACTCTTATTGAACTCAATGACAGATAAAACATTTTGAGACAGATTTATTAAGCCTGTAGATGGCGTAATTTTAGGGAGGTTGTCCGGACATGTGCCAAATTTATCACAGTGGCGCAGGCTGGATGATAAGTCTGGCGCAGGAATGGACACTTTTGTGACTAATTGTATACTGACTGCTGGTTGGATTAGCTTGAATGGTGGGCAATTTTGGCAAAAATCGAGCATATTAGGCCCTGTTTGTTTGTCCATAAAGCCACTTCCATTCCTGCTAAGCCCTTTCACTTTCAAGCAAATCCCAAAAAAATTGAAAAAAAAAATTGCACCAAAATTTAGCAACTTGGGCAACTTTTTAGACAGGTTCTAGGCATAGACACAGTAAATCTAGGCCTTTGAGTTTTATTCATGAAACCAAAAATAGCTGAAACATTACTTTGGAGTAGCAGTAGTTCAGAATGTATGGACATTGAGGACAATTACGAAGACTGGCGATTTAGACACCGATCTTCGTCCTTCCTGTGCTAGCGGTTCATCCGCCTAAGTTATGTAGAGGAGCTAGCCTCTACACAACTTAGGGGGATTTCACACTTGTATAAATAGATTTAGACCATTTTCTACACCTAAAATAGGTGTAGAAAATAATAAATGAGCCCTTTTCCTCGCCCACACCACGTCCTTTTTTTAGACCTGGTGTGAGCGGCAGAAAAGGGGAAAAAGTTGCAGATCTGCGGCAGATATATGCAAAAAAGTGGCATATTTCTGATAGTAAATGACCCCCATTATGTTTTCCTTTTTGTGGATAAATATAACAGACTTTTGCTCCATACGAGAAAACAAATACAACATATTCTCAGCCAAAAAACTTCAGCTTTACGACAGATCAGAGTTGATGTTTATATATATATACACAGTATATATATATATATATATATATATATATATATCACAAATAAGCAATATATTCTTCATTTACTGTATAAAATCTGTAGTTTTTACTCTAGTTTACATCACATTTTATTCTCAATACTGTAGCTGAAGTGTGAGGCTCATGAGTAGAGTTGAGCGGACACCTGGATGTTCGGGTTCGCCGGGTTCGGCCGAACTTCAGGTCAGAGTTAGGGTTCGGGACCCGAACTTGACCTGAACTTGACCCCGAACCCGGAACCCATTAAAGTCAATGGGGACCCGAACGTCACTTTATTATTTTCCGTTATAACGATTGTGAAAACTCAGATTCGATGATATATTCTAAAACAGAGGCGTTCCAATGGTGATGGGGACTCTTGAAGTCAAAATATACCATCGGATTGGAGAAAATTCTGATCCGATGGTATATTCTAACACAGAGGCGTTCCCATGGTGATGGGGAAGCTTGAAGTTAAAATATACCATCGGATTGGAGAAAAGTCCGATCCGATGGTATATTCTAACACAGAGGTGTTCCCATGGTGATGGGAATGCACCTCTGACAGGGCGCTGCCATCCGTGGCACCTGAGGGGTTCATTACGTGGGTGGAAGCTCCCTGTCAGAGGTTTGGTACCGGGAATGTTTATACAATGTTTGCATTGGTGATCAGTGAGCCCCGCCCTCCCCAGTATTAAAATCATTGGTGTGCAGTGCACCCTCACCCCCGGTATTAAAATCATTGGTGGGCAGTGTGCCCTCCCCCCCTCCACGGTATTAAAATCATTGGTGGGTAGTGAGCCCCCCCCCCCAGTATTAAAATCATCGGTGGGCAGTGCGCCCTCCACCCTCCATCATTGGTGGCAGCGGCAGTTCCGATAGGAGTCCCAGCAGTGTAATGCTGGGGTTCCGATCGGTTACCATGGCAGCCTGGACGCTACTGAAGTCCTGTCTGCCATGTTCAGTTATTCAGCAGCATTATACTTACATGCGCTGTGGCCGCCCGGCGCTCCTTCTTGTAACTCACAGGTCTGTGCGGCGCATTGCTATAAGTATTGACTTTCCTGTAAAAAAATAATATATATATATATATATATATATATATATATAAACAGGATCCAACCAAACAAATTCAATATTTTGGTTATACAGTTGTCAGAATACAGTACTAATGTTAAGTAAAAATGCATCTAAACCTTTGCTACACAGTGGGGGAGATTTATTAGACTGGTGTAAAGTAGAACTGGCTTAGTTGCCCATAGCAACAAATCAGATCACAGCTCCATTGGAAATTGAAAGGTAGAATCTGATTGGTTGCTATGAGTAAAAAAGACAGTTCTACTTTACACACCAGTTTGATAAATCTCCCCAGTGTGTATAAGCTTCCAAGAAATAGGCTCCTGTCAAAATAGTGTCTTTTAACACACGTCTGGCAGATTTACATCTGGATACCTTTTTATAGTACTGAAAAGATTAGGAAACTATGCTTTTTTCAGAATAGCTCAAACCCTTACAAAATATGCTTTTAAGTATGTTTTTCAATGCAGACCTGTTATAAAGGAAATAGATACCGTCAACTGTATGTCCAAACATTAGTGTTGAGCGCGGATATTCGAAATTTAGAATTTTAATCGCGAATATTGGCACTTCGAGAATTCGCGAATATATAGAATATAGTGCTATATATTCGTATTCGTGAATAGTGTTGAACGCGAATATTGGAATCGTGAATTTATCGCAAATATTGGCACTTAGCAACATCCCTAACCACCAATAGGATAGTTGCCTACCCCTTAGTGTTGATCGCGAATATTCTAATAGCGAATTTTTATCACGAATATATTACATTGCCGATTTTTGCAATCAAGTAAATAATGACTGGAGATCATGAATTCTCGAATTTGCTAATTTATGGTGAATATTCAGTCAAATATTTTCAAAACATCGCAAATTCGAATATTGCCTATGCCGCTCATAACTAACAAACATGCTATGAACTTAGCCTTAGAGGCAAGACTTCTGAGATGTGCTGTGAGAGAATACAGGACGGACAACTGTCTGGAGTGTTTGTAGAGAAGCTGATCCGGAATCTACTGCCATTCTGAGAAAAGCATGGATGAAATGAGCAAGAGAAAGGAAACTGTGTTCTTTTTTATGGATTCACAATATGACCTGAAGAATTGTTGTGTTTGATATGCTTGCAAAATAATGTACTAGATTATCTGTATTGTCTCATATTGAAACGCATGCCGGCTGTGTGCACACTGTTTGCAGATGCAGACCCATTCACTTGAATGGGTGCACAATCCACAAGATTCAGTACGCAGCGCAAAAATAGAACATGTTCTATTTTTTTGCGATGCGGAGGCACGGACCGAAATCCCACAGAAGCGCTTCATAGTACTTCCATGGGCTTCCGCTCTATGCTTCTGCTCCGCACAGCTCCATATCTAGTGGATTGTAAACCCATTCAAGTGAATAGGTCCACATCCGTGACATGGAGTGCACATGGCCGGTCCTGTATATTGCAGACCTGCTGTTTGCAGGCCACAATACAGGCACAGGCCGCACACGTTTGTGTGCATGAGCCCTTATGGTGAACACTGTTCCGAAGGGCAGTCAAGTGGAACTATTTTAGGATGTCTGTTAGTAGACCAGGCTAAGATCAGAGGTCCAGTTGCCTAGAGGCAAACATTGCCAGCCCAAGTTTTGTATAGATTGCTCTTCTGAAAAAAATCTTCAAAGCAGCAAAATCATGGACTTTTCCCTGATGGTTTAGAACTCCTTGGACAAGCATTAATGTGACCCCTAAATCTTCAGTGCTGTAGGAGGCAGTACTTCCTTAGTAAAATGTTTTAAAAGTTCTGAGAGTAGGAAGCCAATCATTATTGGCAACTCTGATATTTTGCTGTTTGAGTAAAGATGATAATATTTTAAGTAATATACTGTACGTTCCATTCTTTTTCCACCTCAACATGACAATATGATCACAGCAAGTGTGGATTCCCCAGTGGTTAGCAGTAGCATCCTTAAAAAAGCTAGAAATCTGAAACCATTGATTGGCAGACACATTAGCAGGAATATTTGTTTTGTCCAATATAATGAAAAGAATAGGAATTTGATGAATAACTACTTTTACCTGTATTGTGAGATAACCTGTAAGAAGCCTGCATGAAGCAAAGTTCACATTACAGATAGAAACACATTTACTATGTGGCCGAATCATTTGTTGAATCATTTTGAGTTTAGGATCGAGAGAAGTGTTTGGACAATGTGTTAGCTGTTGACATATGGTTTTGTATATATAGTGAAATTGAGGCCCACAGATTTTCAGTGTTGCAATTAAATTATTTATTTCGTTTCGCAGTAGTTTCATCCAAGTTCCCAATATTTATCTTCAAGGTACAAACAGAATATCTAGGCCGGACCCTTCGGTCACATTAGACCTTCATCAGCGCATATCTGAGCCCTGAGACCCATTCTTCCCTTCAGAACAGATATAAATGTGACCGCTGATGAAGGTCTGATGTGAACGAAACGTCCGGTCTAGATATTCTGTTTGTACCTTGAAGATAAATATTGGGCAATTGGATGAAACTACTGCAAAACTAAATAAATCATTTAATTGCAACACTGAAAATCTTTGGGCCTCAATTTCACGATATGTACATTGGTTGGTTTCAGCCCTTGATTGGCACCAGAGTCCATCGAATTGAGTGCGGTTCTCCACTTCATCATATATGACATATGATTTTGGACTCCATCCCTGTTTATTTCAGCTGCTGAAGATACATAGAAACTATTGTCACATAAGAAGACATGGCTTTTGGAATTCTCCAGTTCCTTGGGTTCTTAAATGTATTTCTTATGCACTAATGTATTATTTACATTCTTAGACGGATGTTTATTTAACACAAAGTATTCTGATAAGTTTCACATCTGTGTTAAAAAAATCCGGCAAGCTGTTCTGGACGGGAACACCGGCAAGCTGGATCCGTGAATACCAGGCACTACCGTGTGCCTCCGAGATACCATCCGGCCCCATTATAGTGAATGGGGCTAGACCAAACCTGGGTAGTAGTCACGGATCCAGCAGACTGTTCCCGGCTGGAACAGCCTACCGGATCTTCTTAACATAAATGTGAAACAAGCCTAAGGTAAGCCTAATGCTACGTGTGTGGTCAAAAGGATTTTTGATGAGAGGCTAATGGTGGATTTACATGGCCAGACTATCAGGCAGATTATACGGTAGGAGCATTAAGGGGCTGTCAGCCGGGTACATTTAGACATACAGTAAAAAGATACACAAACGTATGCAATTTTGTGATCATCTATCCCTTTTTTTAATGTATATGTTTGATGGATGCACAAACGTTTCAATACAGTTGTGTCCTTTTTTTTAACAAAACACATATACATTTTTGTGAAACCTTTCTTTTTGAAAATAAAGATTTGAAGTGTATCAAAGGAAGTAGGAAGTATCTGGATAAAAACAGATGTTTAATGGATGATAAACACATTGTCTTATGTTTTTCCATCCGTCTTCCATTTACTGCAATGTAAAAAAAACGTATTCGTTTCTATGGATTCTTTTTTTTTTTGGAGGACAGAAAAAGAGCGGCATGCTACATGAATCTGTCCTGCAAAAAAAAAAAAAATAGAAACGTATGTGACAAACGAAGTTAAAAGTATGCACTTCTAAACTTCCTTGGCCAAACATATCCATTTAACATATGATAAAAATCTGATGTGAACAGCCCCTAACACTCAGTAAGCGTGTCACCGATCACCCAATGAAAGGAGCATGATCTTTCATGCAGCCCATTAAATCATCATTTCTGGGCAGCAGATTGCGCTGTGTGAATGAATCTGTATGAGGACAAGAGATGGCAGTCGTCATCACTCATCCCCATACAGTGGAGGAGATTGCAGCTCGTAAATGCAGCTCTTTACTCCACTGACGAGCAGACAGTTATTAGGGAAGGAATGGTCCCATCCTAAAAATTGCCTGCTCGCTCAGCCCATCTAAATGGGCCATAAAGCTAAAGTATACGTGTGGTTGTATGCTCTTCTGGTAAGGAATGTCTATGCTACACATATGGCCAGATGGTCTTCTTAAAGGGGTCGTCTGCTTTTGTTATATTGATGACCTATCCTCGGGATAGGTCATCAATATCAGATCAGCGGGGGCCCGACTGTTTGAAGATAATGCAGAGCTGCCTACTTACCTCCTCACCGTCTACATCGCAGTGGTCTGCCGTGTAATTACAGCTCCACCGTCCCATTCACTTCAATGGGACGGCTTTGTCCTAGTCACTTGTATAGGGAGGAGATGTCCCATTGAAGTGAATGGGACAGAGTAGATATAATTACACTGATTACCGCTGCAATGTCGACGGCAAGCAGGTAAACAGTGAAGGGAACATAGTGCTCATAAGAATGCTGGTCGGAATATCCGGCCTTCGGGTCATCAATATAACAGTCTAATGCTACATCAGGGATCAGCAATCTTTGGAACTCCAGCTGCTGTGAAACTACAACTCCCAGCATGCACACTGACTCGGCAGTTCTTTAAACTCCCATAGAAGTGAAAGGAGGATTCTGGGAGTTTCAGAACAGCTGGAGTGTCGGAAGCTGCTGATCCCTCTTCTAGATATACTGTATGTCAGATGTCATGCTACCTGGGTACTTTATGCTTAGCCACATGGGCTTTTATTCTTCAACTTCAGCTACGTGTACTTTTATTTCAGCATTACAATATTTAGCATGGTGATAATTACTGGGCAAAAATATAAGATCATTTAAATGGTAAACCTCATTCCTCTGTGCTCCTATAGCAGGGGTAGGCAACCTCCGGCACTACAGCTGTTGCGAAACTACAACTCCCAGCATGCATACTTGCTCTGCTCTTCTCAGAACTCCCATAGAAATAATTGGAGCATGCTGGGAACTGTAGTTTCACAACGGCTGGAGTGCCGAAGGTTGCTGACCCCTGTCCGATAGAGAAAATGGCAGATAGAGTATTATCTCAATTCACTTCTCCAAAAAAGGGAATGGCACTATACGGAGGGGCATGGGAGGATGAATACATAATGAAACCCTATCATGTAAAAGTAATAGTTCATAGATTCCTGCATTCGCTGAGCAGTACCATTATCTAACAAAATGTGTTCTTCAGAATTGACTTGCTTTCTTTGCCTCTGGATGAGATTGTTTGTTCCACTGGTCTATTAAGAAAAGTAGACGCGTGCTAGAATTGTAAATGACACTGCAAATCCATCAGCCTGTGTGGCACATCATGTCACAGTCAATACGTTGTGCATTAATATAATTTTTTTTTGCTTCCTTTCCTTTTCTTAAATTTAAAGATTTTAGAATTCAAATCACAAGTCATTGTATTTTATAAAAAAAAAAAGGAAATGCTGCTTTTTGTCACAAACTTTCTTTTCTGAATCAATTATGGCTACAAACCCCTGGAGTCAGACAATCAGAATAGTACATTCACTATTGTATTATTACGAGCACCAGCATGCCAGTAGTAATATTCTCCGGTCACAAAAACATCCCTTCTTTTTAGATATATCCTGTTTTCTCCGAGACATCTATTGTATTATAGACTAAATGCTTTAATGCAGCTCATTTTGTGAAGATAGGAAGTTCTTTGCAGGATTTGGATCTGGCATTTATTGGGATATTTCTTATTCTGAAGGGGTTGAGGTCACCCATTCCTTGTGGGGTTTACATCTGACAGTATAATGGAGCTGCAAATCTATGTAAAGCTTTTCAGTGATATAAGGGAGCAAATACTTAAAGCTTCTATACATATCTTGTAGTAGGCGCTTCTAAGCACTTAGAAGAAGCATATCTCCTGCTTTAATATTAATGAAACTTCAGACAATGAGACAAAAATGATGGTCAGTTTAACCAAAGCTATACATGGTCAATGGCATGTCTTTGGTAGAACTCGTGTGCCACAACTATAAGGCACGTGGGTGAGGAACATTTCACTGCTCAGTCCTCCCTCGGCTCTATATTTTCTTGAGTAGTTGGTCTATGGAGACCTGCAAAGCTATACTGCCAAGTGTGTCAACCTAGACTGATATTGCCATTTATGATGCCAACATTTTGAATAGGTGTGAAGAATTGTTTCAAAGATTTAATGTAGGTCGTTGAAGGAGGTGGGGTGTTTTTTTTTTTCTTATTATGGCTTCCAAAGGTGGAAATGGTGAAGTTACATTTACAAGAATAGTTATGTGATTCAAGCTGATGTTTCTGAATCCAAATGGGAGTCGGTGCTGAATAATTAATTGCCCTGTGGCCCTCCCTCCCTCCACCGCATGTGCAGAAAACATTCTTCGTAAGAGCTCTTTTATGGCTTGCCTATGAAAAATTAGGCTACTTATGTGTCAGGTACAGGACCTCATGCATTTAAAATCGTACAGCTCTAAGTTGATGGGAGCTAATAAAAAAAATTATATTTGGGGATAGTGTTCCATTGTAACGGTGTGGACAAGCAATGTTGTACTCAGGCAATATTCCATTGGAAGCCACTTGTTCCCTTCTGCCGTCTGTGTGTGATACTCGACAGTACAGTATAATTAAAGCCTGCAAATCCGCTTTTATTGATCTTGTGTCACTGAGGCGTTGGAAGAGTTGTGCAGCAGTACAGCTTCTGTATCAAGAAAAAAAAATTAAAGAAAAGATACATAAATATAAAATAAGTAAAATAAGTATAATAAAATATAATAAGCCTAGGGCTACACAAAGACTGCGACATGACTATCATGTAACAGTCAAGTGGCAGAATCATCCACAGGAATCCATGAAAACAACCTAAGGTGACAACTAAATGCACCAAAATTGCAGCTCATTTCTCAAAAAATTAAAAAAGTATAAAAAGTAAAAAAGTGAAAAATGTGCTTTGTGAAAAAGTTTCATTTATCATTTACCATACATCTTTAGCAACTGTTTTGAAAATGTATTTCTGTAAAATGGATCTGTTTTGCCTATTTAAATAGTTATCATATCAGGTGCACAGTGAGGTTTCTCGCTCACATACAGTATATTTATATATAAAATATTACTATAATGTATATTTCTAGTTTCATAATACTTTTCCAGCTGGACTGTGATGTTCAGACATCCATATATAGCTATCCCTTCACTTTAAATAGGGCATCGCCTTGCTACTAAAAATGGTAGGCTTTAATAGAGCAATATTAACCTGGCTCAAATGGAAGTCATTTCCACTTTGCTATCACAGTTGAAAATTGATTTGCTTGGGTATATTTAAGTATATTTACTTAAATTATAACTTGGTATCATATCCTACCATATAGCTCAAGTTGATGTTGCTTGAAATGTGATAACCAAATTTTATAAGAAATAATAACTCTTAAACTGATAACGGGACCATAATAAATATATAAATATGAAAATGGAATGCTATAAAATAAAATGCTTTGCCATAGATCTGGCCCTGTAGGTCTAAAGGGGTACACTGTACTGCAGAGGCCAGCAACCGCTTATGTGGGTGGTTTCTGCTGCATTGTATACTGGACACAGAAATGCAGCTCCACTTAAGTGTCTACTAGAGATGAGCAAATCGAATCCCACAAAGTGGAATTCAAGTCAAATTTCAGGATAAATTCGATTCACCTCGAAGCCGAATTTCCTCGTGCTTCGTGTTAGCAAATCGATTTAACATGAAATTGTGTAAAAAAAAACTAAAAAATTCACTTACCTCATTCATTTGCTCGCGACGGGCCGCCAGTCGCCATCTTGATTGGAGATCTCGGCCAAAATCCCGTGTGTGGTGACTTATGATGTCATCACGCCGGCTGGCGTGATGACGTCATCTCACGCCGTGTTAAATCTTCAAGCAAGATGGCGGCAGCTGGCCCAGGACGTCATCTCACGCCGTGTGAGATCTTCAAGCAAGATGGCGGCGGCTGGCCCATCGCGAGCAAATGAATGCAGTAAGTTTGATTACATTTTTTAATGTTAATTTTACACAGTTTTTACATTTAGATGCCGCAATCATGTATGAATGCGGCATCTGAGGGGTACAATGACGGTGGGGGCGGCGCTATCACAGCTCCCTGTTATTGCACCTGCTACTTATAAAAAATTGCGCTTCGTGACGAAGTAGACACATACAGCATACATATCTCTTTACGGAGTATCACAGAATCGTGTTTTTTTTTTTTTTTTTAAATGGTCATCTCATCCCACACACATCAGGATATGTTGAACCAAGAAGAAAAGTAGAGAAGGACTCATCTATAGATCTCCAAGGTGTTGGAGGCCCTGAGCTTGCGAGCCTTGTGTACTCACTGTTCATGTAGCTGCATTACTTAAGACAATCTAAAAATATACAAGACATTGTTTTTATAGTAACAAAAAGGTGGTTCTTATTTGTTTTTCTTTTTACTTTATCAAGTTTTTTTCTTTTGTGCCTTTAATGCTGGATAGGTAGCATGGTGTGTGTCATAATCAATGTCATGTCATTTAAAACATGGTCCTCTGCTCTTTCCAAATGGTCCTTACACAGATGTAATTAAAATGACAAGCATAAAATTATCTACAGAACCATAAAAAGTACTCTTATCAGAACAAGGCTGATGAGAGAGGAAAATGTGTAATCCGTCATCTTCTATTATTTCATTACAATGTTAATCTTATTATTAAATATTGTTTAATACAGGAAGACCATGTCCAGGAAGTGCAATGTTAATTAAATTCATGCACAGAAATAAGTAAAATTATTTACGGTATTATCTTTGACCAAGCACATATGTAAATAGTTTATTTAATTATACTTAAAGGCTATGGACACCTTCAGGGCATTTTTTTTTGTGATCACATTTTACTCATTTTGGACAAAAAAAATAATCTGTAAGTTTGTATTAAAATGTTAAGTTTTTTTCTGAGATGCAGGGGTTACAAATCAGTATATTTGCAAACTGCCACTTTCCGTTTTCTTTCAATCCCATTATCTGACAGCTCATGTCTAGCTCTTATCTCTGATCTCTTGACACCATAAACACTTATTATAGCTCAATTTTTATCAAATGGATAAAAATATGGTTTAAATAAGTGTTTATGATATTGAAGATAAGAGCTACACATGAGCATTCAGATGAGGGGATGAAAAAAAACAGAAAAGCACAGCTTGCAATCTTAATTAATAAAGACCAAATGAAAAAATTATTTTGTAGCCCACAATCAGTAAAATGCAACAAATGCCCTGAAGATGTAGAGACTCTTAAAGGGTTTTCCAAGGTTATAGGTCATCAATATCAGATCTTTGGGCGTCTGACACCTGGGACCCCCACCGATCAGCTGTTACCTCTAGCTGGAATTACCATTGAGAATGGGCTGGAAGTATAGCTCCGTTCAAAGTGTAGTCTAGACCTTTCAGCTGACACACACTTCATTTGGAGTTGAACTGCAGTAAGGAAGAGTTCACATCACCGTTACTTTTCTGAAGGATTTCAATACGCTCATGTAAAAGTTACCATACCCAGCACGGGCACTACACTTTAAATGGAGAATGTGCTCCATTCTCAGAGATAGTTCCATTGCTGGGGTCTGCAGGTAAATACTGATCAGTGGGGGCTTTGGACCTCCACATATTTTATATTGATGATCCATCCTAAGATTAGGTCATTAATACAGTTAACCTGGAAAATCCATTAAATGTGTCAAATAATAAATGACCCTCTGATAAGTGACTTTTGGTGTTGTTAACTTGCAATTTATTTATTATTTTCCATTGGAGCAGGCCAATAATCAATGATTGCCTTTCTGATGTAGTTTGAGATCTACCATGTCTCTCCGAGACTCTGGCTGGTACTCTACTCCTCCTCCTCTCTGCTTTACAGTTCAAATTGGCAGCTCTGCAATCACATAGGCCCAGAACCAGATTACAAGAATTGCAGTTGGTTTTCATGAATGTAACCTATAAACAGCCATATTGAACTAGATGAATAAAAGGGGTTATTTAGGAATTATTGAAAACTGCTGCCAGCAATCCATCCTAAAATGTGAATAGTACAGGATGTGTCTAACTGAAGACTGTTGTAAGGTGGTGAGAGGTGGGGAAGGACTTCACAACACAATATACTCCAAGGCTTCATAGGCAGGATTGCATCATTACCATCTATTATAGAGCAGGAACTCTGCGATGGTATGAGCAGCAGGATTCTCTACAATAGATAGTAATCACGTTCTCCTGCCTGAGATAAGACATCAGGCTGAGCAGCCTGACAGGAACACTCAGTGCTGTGAGATAAAGGCAGCCATGAGAGCATACAGTGTACTGAGGTCCTGACCTCTCCACCCAACAGTAGCTGTGTAGCAGGACTCAATCCATACTGTTAGCATAACAGGACAAGTTGCTGCCAGCCATTTGCAATAATTTTTGGAGACCCTCTTTAACAGAGGTATTTAAAGTATGAATAGAGAGATTATACAGTAAGTTCACAGTGGCAACAAAAGCTCTAGTAAAGGAAGGTCCACGTATATCATAGAGGCCTTGGGTGTAAAGAGATTCTCAGAGCATTTTAGGTTACCTATCCTTTGCCTCGCCCATGCCACCATCTGAAGGTTCTTCTGCCTGAGTCCTGAATGGATGTGTGCCCTTCTCTTCCTGTTCAGCTGCATAATAGTAAATGCACCTGAACAGGAAGATAAACATCTGGTCAGGACCTGGATGGAAGCATTGGTGGAGTGAGGGACAGATAAATACTAGTTTCTAGAGTGCCCAGAGAACCCCTTTAAATCTGTCCTCAGACAATCTTAGGGCTCGTTCACACGAACGTTCCGTATATGGGCCGTTTATTGCGTTGCTTATACGGAACCATTCATTTCAATGGGTCCGCAAAAAAAACGGAATGTACTCCGTGAGCATTCCGTTTCCGTATGTCCGCATTTCCGTTCCGCTACATTTTGAGTCTTGTCCTATTATTGTCCGCAAATCACGTTCCGTGGCTCCATTCAAGTCAATGGGTCCGCAATAAAAACTTAACACATACGGAAATGCATCCGTATGCCTTCCGTATCCGTTCCGTTTTTGCGGAAACATCTATTGAAAATGTTATGCCCAGCCCAATTTTTTCTATGTAATTACTGTATACTGTATATGCCATACGGAAAAACAGAACGGAGAAACGGAACCGAAACACAACGGAAACAAAAAATGGAAAAACGGATCTGGAAAAAACCGCCCGCAAAACACTGAAAAAGCCATACGGTTGTGTGAAAGAGGCCTTATACAGATGAACAACTCTTTACCTTTCCTCTTGGTTAGAGATATTTATAGATGAGTGGTTTTAAAAAAAATCAATAAAAAAAATCACAACAAGCCACAGAGTAAAGGGCTGTTCACATCATGCTTTTGTCCCACCTTTAACATATAGTACATATTACACAGCTCCATAGGCATAAATATAAAAAAGTTATGGGGGTCAGAATATAGTGATAAAAAGACACAATTTACTTTTGAAAGAAAAACTATAAAAATGTGCTATTGCTATAATCATATATGTCGGCACTATATAAATAAAGACTGTAATCATACTGACCCACAGAATGAAGTTAACATGTTGCTCTTATTGCATAGGGATCACCATGAAACAAATTCCCCAAAAACTTGGGAGTGTTGCATTTTTTTCCACTTCCAGCCCATTTAGAATTTTCCATCTTCCCACTACATCATATGCAATAATTAATGGTGCCATTACAAAATACAACTTGTTCTAAAAAAAAACAAGCCCTTATATAACTATTTGAAAGGAAAAGTAAAAATTCCTGAAAATCTGTGCATCAGGAAGGGGTTAAACAAGGTTCAAAAACATAATGCGAACACAGCCTAACACATATACGTTTTTTTTTCATCGCTAGTCATTTAACACCAATTACCATATCTCAGAATATCTGGATGAAAGAGAAGGAAGGACATCTTTGCACTTCATTTGTGGCTTGCATGGGTTTCCCCAGGTACTCTTGTGGTTTCTTCCACCATTCAAGAACATGTTCATTGATTGGCTTTCTATGAATTTGTATGAATTTAAATATCTGCTTATTTGACAGGGATGGAATTTGCTAGGTTCTCCCAATTAAAGAGTTAAAATAGCAACTTTTGGGTCAAATCTCCATCCAATGACTGATATTATGCGGAATAAAAAATCCACCTTTGGCTTCTTGTGCCACTATTCACCGCGCAGGCTGCAAGCCTCAAGCCTCTTTTGGCCTGCGGCCTGCGCGTGCGTCTGTTTGCGGGCTTCCTTTTAGTACACAGACGGCGCAAGCCACAGGCCGGAAGAGTCCTGCAGCCTGTGCTTCTAAATGCTGCGTTGGAGCAAGGACAGCTACGTTAAATGCCTACGCCTGCACCGTGTAGGACATATGGATATGGCACTGTATCACGCCATTTATATGACCACTGTGTAACACTATTTTGAAGAACACTTTATAACAATGCTTATCAGGGCATTGCACGACATTGTTTATTGGTATTGCTGACTTTATCTGCACTGTAGAAGCATCTGGATGCATTTAAATGTAACATTATAACTATATATATTGTAGGAAGGCACAAGGGTCTGTCATTGACGGAAGGTATGTGTCACCGAGATTCCTGGCCTCGGTGAGGTAAGAGCCGGTAATTTTAAGTGTCAGCGGCAGTTAGTGCTGACTGACACTGTTTGTTATTTAGTATGGCTGTAGAGCCGATCTGGGCCGGCTCTTACTGGGAGCAGCCAAAGTGCAGGGTAGGTGGCTGCTCCCCACATTCCAGGCCGGGTTTTGGGTTGGGATATAAAAACCCAGCCAGCAATCTCAGCTGAGTGGCTTATCCTCCACTTCACAGTGAAGCTGTGGAGATGCTGTAGTTTTGGGATCTGCATGAGGCGTGCCATGCTAAAGGGCTGAGAGCCGCATTGCTAGAAAACAGGCCCCCTAAAGCCTGCAGTGGATGGCTGATGAAAAACTGCTTAACCAGGTGAACGTTTGTGTTCTGTGGACTTTTCCATGGCGTGAACTGTTATTTTGTTTTGCCTTTTGTGTGAATAAACACTGAACTGTTTAAGTTAAAGACTTTGTGGTTGCCTCTATACTGCGTCCGCTAAGCTGCCTACCAGAGCAAATCCCCACTATATATATATATATATATATATATATATATATTATATATATCACTTAAAAGAAATAAGTAAATAATTAGAAAGGTATTTGCAACAGTTCTGTCAGCAGATTTGTACCCATGACACTGGCTGATCTGTTACATGTCCGCTTGGCAGCTGAAGGCATCTGTGTTGGTCCCATGTTCATATGTGTCCGCATTGCTGAGAAAAATGATGTTTTTATATATGCAAATGGTCCTCTCGGAGCAAAAGGGGCATTGCTGTAACTCCCCAGAGGCTCTGCTCTCTCTGCAGTTCCCCCTCCCTCTGCACTGATTGAAAGGGCCAGGCAGTGTAAACGTGCTCATGCCTTCCTGGCCCTGTCAATCAAAGTGCAGAGGACACAGCAGTTGCAGAGACAGCAGTTCCACATAAAACCTGTCATCTGCACTATGCTGCCCCCAGCGGTCTGTAACTGTTGCCCACTTGCCCATACCAGAGATGGGTCCGATGCTGCTGCCTGCCCCCACCCTCTATCACTTCCAGGTGATGATTGACAGGTGTCATTCATCATCCATAGGTGGGGGAGGGCAGGGGCACCAAGCTTCATCAGACTCATCTCTCTCGCAGTGCTGGCACACGCTACAGGCTTTGGCAGTTCTGTAAGTACTGAATGCCATCACAGAATTGACAGCCCATGGGAATCAGCGGGCATGTCACCACACTACGTCTCAGTGAGGGCAGCATATTGCAGCTGATGTCTTTTCTTTAAAAAGGATCTATAACCTGATTGAAAAAAAGGGAAGAGTTGTTCAAAGGAGTATTTAAGATACTTCTCTCATCGGGAAGAGTCTGTTTTGTTGCTCTGACACTGTACAATAATCAGTGTCAGTGTTATAGCGGCATCTTCCTTGCTGTATGCTGAGAGCATAGTGAGAGAAGTATCTGAAAATGCCACTTTGAGCAATCAATCCCTAGTTTACATATAGGACAGCAAAAATATAAAGGACTGTAAGGAGCAGAGTCAATGTCCCATCTAGTAACCATCACGCTTGTGGTGTTATATAAGAAAGGTATCCAAACCCCTATACAATGAATTAAAGGGGTGTTTAATATTGATGATCTATCCTCAGGAGTCCAAAACCTGGTACCTGCGACAATTAGCTGTTGGAGGGTGCCTCCTCTCCGGTAAGTACTGCGGCCTCCTCCTAGCTCACCCAGCACAGCTCCGTCCATTGTATAGCACCTGTGCTTGGTATTGTAGATCAGCCCCATTCACATGAATGAGATTGAGCTGCGCTTAGTCCGTGTACCTGATGAACACGACGTCACTAGTCTAGGAAGAGGCTGCAGCATTCACCGGAGCACCGCGGTCTCTTCAAACAGCTGATAGGCAGGGATGCCAGAAGTAGGACCCCGCCGATCTGATATTCTGAGGATGGGTCATCAATATCAAAATTTCAAACAACCTCTTTAACCATCACAACTTCTTGTAGAAGAGAGTTCCATAGTCTCACTGCTCTTACAGTAAATAATCCATTGTTACAATGGTGGTGAATCTTTCTTTCCTCTGGGCATACAGGATGCCCTCTCATGGTTAGTGGGTCAGGTATAAAACTATCATTAGAAAGATCTCTGTACAGTCCATTCATAATTCCTTAAAGGAAGGTTGGCAAGAAAGTTAATTAAATCTATCCCCACTAGATTTATACCAAGTTGGCAAGAACAGGGACTGAAGTATATAATGGATATAATTCATCAAGACACATGAACAATATGTTGCCTTGTCTAGGTCTACAGCAAGTTTAATCTATGTACACAACTTTATTATTTTCAGTGGAGAAATATAATGTCTATCATGCACATTGGGTGTCAAAGTTATGGATAGCTAGAGCATTCTTTAAAATATATAACATATAAAAACTACAGTATTTCAAATTGGTTCAAATATTTCAATACTTTGTGCTTCATTTAATGGAAAACAGAACTGAAGGCAACTAGTAACAAAATAGGAAATGGAAGATCTAAAAAAGATGGAATATTATGTATTCCTTAAGTAAAACAGAAACCTTCAGACACATGCATTAGAACATACTTTATAGGGAGTACAGAACTTTGACTGCAAATTTAAAATGAGGCCTTTTGACACACCTAATATGGAATCTCATGTTGATGGGCCCCACAAGGTGGGCAAAAACCACGGTCTGACAAAAAAGTAAGTGTTAACTAGTTGGTGTTTGTTGTTGGCTACGCTGTTTGCCTAAAACCATATGACAATTAACAAGCAGCAATGAGTTGCCGCTGTGTGGGACATAACTGTGTCCGGGAGGCTGGGGAAGGGGGGATGCTTTAATAATAATGTTTTGGACTATATTTGAGGGTATTTTTGGAAATATAATGAATAAAGAGATGTATTATTTTTTTTTAAATGTCCCATACTCATGAGACAGCAGCCTGACAACTAGTGTTGAGCGAACATGCTCGCCTGAACACCAGTTCAGCTCGAGCATCGCTATGCTCGGCACATCGCGGAGTTCGGCCGAGTACATGTGCTCGAGCGCGATGCTCAAGTCAGTGTATTTAAATTTAGCATCTATTTCTGAGAAACTTTCTGCCTTGTACATTAGAGGCAAGGACCTTATCCACTTAGCTTTAAAGCTGAATGCTAAACTGTGTCAGAAAAACCTTGCACAGATACTGACTGTTGACTGGCTCGTGCAGCTTTAGGTGTACTGCCCTATTTTATAAAAGATGGTTTTGTACGTCTTGTTTCAGCCCTACGTCTTCATAAATTGTAAGCTCTTGTGAGCAGGACCCCCACGCCCATTTATACGGTTGACTAGCTTGTTACTACGATATGTCTGATTTTGACTGTACATGTTCCCTCTGAATTGTACAGTGCTGTGGAATATGTTGGTGCCATATAAATAAAGATTCTTCTTCTTCTTATAAATCCAGTTTGCACTTCTATAATTCCCAGACAACCATTCTATAATGTATACTTTTAGTGGATTTATGCTGCCATCCATTTTACTGCTTTCCATCTGAAGATCTCAATCTGACCCTCTGTATCTTGACATCTATCTTTATCTATGTACAACATCAATTGGCTTTTAGAGCTATATTTATGCAAATGGATGGCACTTTATTTGTACTATTTATGCCCAGACCATAGTTTCATGTCATCACTATCTAATTTGATTTGTTGAAGTTCATCAAAAGATCTTTATACAAAACTGTACAAGGCTATAAGCAAATAATCCAAGCTCCAATTTCATTCTAGAAATGGTACATCTTCTTGGAAATAACATGAGTATTAACCAATAATATTACTGTAATCTTTACTCTTCTAATAGTCTGGAGCTGCAAGAGCTGGCAAGCGAACTGGTAATTGCATTATAATGCTCTCTCTCCAGCGCAGGGTCCAACAGTTGGATCACGATTTGGCACATGGAATGGAATGGAACATATTGCTTTCAAATATTTGCAAGACGCAGAAACATTGAAATGATTATGTATTGTATCTGGCAAACAGATTGTATTTATAAAGTAAATCTTCTCTAATTTCCTCCCTTCTTTCCATATAAAAAAAAATCAATAGAGCACAATGACTTGTGGGAGTGCGCTTTCTATTATTTCCTCCTCTTTTTAAAATATATTTCAGGGCTGGTGACATATGGTGGCTATAGTTAGATACCCTATTTTCCCGTCTCACAGATGTCCACTATTTCATTTAAAAATACTAGACATAAAATGACAAGTCCATTGGCCATTAGGAAAAGCAGGTTTAAGAAAATGAAAATACCTGAAGCTGTGGATTAGAGCTAATGTGAAAAAATAAAAAGAGAACACCCAACACAAAATAATACCAATGAAAGGTATTACTGAGCAAAGAATAGAGCATTTCTAATGAAGTATTATTGCAGTGTACATTCAGTAAAAATATTGTAAGGTTTTGTTTCATGTACATCCCTTTTCCTTCTGGTAGTGCCCCTTGATCTTTGGTGTGGTGGACTGACATGCTCAATAGATGTAGATTCCCTTCTCTTGTTCTGCTCTCAGTGTTGGTGTGTGATTTCATAGAGAAGCAGGTGGTCCAGACACCTTTCATTCATCCATCCCTACGTCTAACTTCATAGAAAGATACAGTTATAACTCTCTCTAGACAGTGGAAATTGTGCTATTTATTAGTGGAATTGCTAGGACTGTGTGTGAGGGACTGTTTGCTATGCAGGGGAGGAAGACTGGAGAGCCGACTGCAATGCACTCCTGGGAGATGCAGCGGCTTGATGGTCACAATGAAGAGGCTTCAGCCCAGCCACAGAAACTGAATAGACCAAAGCTGCATAAAGCTGAGTTATTAAGTTAAAAAGGGTGAAAATTATACTGGAGAGCAGAGTTTTTTGCATTGATAAAATTGATATTGATGATAAAAATGAGGAGGTGGCGCTCCATGCAAGCACTACTTCCTCTGCATTACACTGCCGTTCATCTCAGAAGGCTTGGCGGTGCAGAATAATTACAAGTACTTGCTCCATTTACTTGAATAGAGCAAGTACTTGTAATTACTAGTGTTGAGTGAATCGAAGTATCCAAAGTGGACTTCGATCTGAATTTCAGGAAAATTGGATTTTTCGTGAATCTAAATTTCCTCAAGCTTTGTGGTAACAAATCAATTTTCCCTGAAATGGTAGTAAAAATAAGAAAAAAAGTCATATTCACCTCATCCATTTGAGCGTGAAGATCCCGCATGAAATCTCGTCATCATGTGCTGCGTGAGATTTCCAGTGGGATCTTCAATCAAAATGGAGCCCTGCCTTCTCTTCAAACAGGTGATTGGTGGGGATTCCGAGAATCAGAACCCCCGCCGATAAGATATTGAAGACCTATCCTAAGGATAGGTCATCAATATAAACAGTGTTATGCCCTGCTCAGACGATGTGCGGAGGTCTGCCAGATTAGCAGCACGTGTCTAGTCATTTGTTTTGTTTTGGAGTCGTGCTAGATCCGCCCCCTTCAGGTGCTCTGGGTGGGGTCTTTGGTTTAAATTACTCTCACTCCCAGGGTTCCGTGCGCGTTATAGCTTCTGTCAGGCTGTGGAAGCACTGATAAGATAAATTGGTTTCTGATTTCTTTGGTTTGCTGTCTAGGCTGTTTTAGTGACGTCTGTCCTCTCCTGGTTCTGAGGGAGCAGGCTGCCCCTTTTCCCCTTTCACTATCTCAGGGATTCTAGGGTATTTTCAGCCCAGGCATGAGGACACATTATTCCCACCATAACGGTCTGAATTTGGGCTAAGCAGTATAGGGAGAGCTGTTAAGGATTTGCTAGGAGGTGACCTTATCCCCAGCTTCTCGCCTAGAAACTTGTTTGTTTAGTTATCTGTGTATCTTAGTTCCTGTCCGCCGTGACATTATAACCCGCCAAAACTGTGACTGCCATTGCTCAGCGGTTTTGTAATGGTGTCAATTGATGCGCTAGTTGACCGCATGCAGGGACTATCTCTAGAGGTTGCGGATCTGCGTAGTTAGGTCACACAGTGTCAGAATGCTCTGGCATCAGGTGCAGGTCAAATTTGTGGGGAGCCTAAAGTCGCTCTTCCTGAGAGATTTGCAGGGGGTGCGGATGACTTTATCCGCTTTAAAGAGTCATGCAAGTTGTATTTTCGGCTGCGTCCATCTTCGTCAGGTGATGAAAGTCAGAGGGTTGGTATAATAATTTCTCTGCTTAAAGGGGACGCACAATCCTGGGCCTTTTCTCTGCCGCCCAGTTCTCTGGCCCTCGGGTCGGTGGAAGAATTTTTCAAAGCCCTGGGATTAATTTACGATGACCCAGATCGGGTCTCGATGGCGGAATCGAAATTGTGTAATTTATTACAGGGTGAACATACTGCAGAGGTTTACTGCGTTGAGTTTAGGAGATGGGCTACCGAGTCAGAGTGGAATGACCCCGCGTTACGTAGTCAGTTTTGTCAGGGGTTATCTGAGAGATTGAAAGATGCCCTTGCTTTTCATGAGTACCCAGATTCTTTGGAGAATGCTATGTCTTTGGCAGTACGGTTAGATAGACGTATTAGAGAGAGGTGTAAGGCTCCCTCCGCGCAAGGGATCCCTTCTGTGAGTGGTTTCGTCTCTACTGCTTCCCAGGGTGATGTTACAGGTAACTCTGGGTTAGGGGAGGAACCCATGCAGCTGGGTCAGGTATCTTTCCGTTCTGGTAGTAGAGACTTTAGGAGATTGCATAAACTATGTTACTACTGTGGGAAAAGTGGTCATTTTATTTTTGCTTGTCCTTTTGTTAAACCGCATGTTGATAAGAAAGAGAAAAAAAAAAACGTCCTGACTCTTGGTAGCGTGAATTGAGTGGTGGAGCAAGCAGGTATGCAAGCTCCCTGTAATACTCGTTTTCTCCTTCCAGCTATGGTGGCGCTAGACTCAAGAACATTTTTTTGTTGAAGTATTCATTGACTGTGGTGCTGGGGTAAACCTTATTGACTTTCTTTTTCTTCAAAATCTGGGTCTAAGTACTTGCACTTTAGAAAGAGAGATTCCGGTTTTTGCAATTGATTCTTCCCCTCTTTCTCAAAGGAGTCTCACTCATATTGCTCATGATATTCAGTTAAGGGTGGGTGTTTCACATGTGGAGATTATGTCTCGTTTTGTCATGAAGGATTTGCCTGCTCCTATAGTCTTAGGGTTACCGTGGTTGACAAAACATAACCCAATTATAGATTGGCAAGCAAGACAAATCATTGGTTGGAGTGAATTTTGTTCGGATAATTGTCTTGGCACATCTATCTCTGGTGTGTCCACTACAGCTCTACCTCAGTATCTCTCAGATTTTGAGGATGTCTTTTCGGAGCGGGGAGCTCAGGAATTTCCCCCTCATAGTGACTATGATTGTCCAGTTAATCTCATCCCAGGGGCTAAGTTGCCAAAGTCTCGGCTTTATAATCTTTCTCAACCCGAAAGAGAGGTCATGCGGAAGTATATCGCCGAGAGTTTGGCAAAAGGTCATATTAGGCCATCTAAGTCTCTGGTGGCAGTAGGTTTATTCTTTGTAAAGGAAAAGGATGGATCGCTGAGACCTTGTTTGGATTTCCCGGAATTGAACCGTATTACGGTCTGGGATCCGTATCCCCTTCCTTTGATCTCCGACCTTTTTGATCAGATTGTTGGAGCCAAGGTGTTCTCCAAGTTGGATTTGAGAGGGCCCTACAATCTGATCAGAATCAAAGAAGCGGATGAGTGGAAAACTGCCTTCAATACGCACGAGGGTCATTTTGAGAATCTGGTTATGCCTTTTGGGTTGACGAACGCGCCAGCGGTATTTCAGCGATTCGTCAATGACATTTTCCATCATTTGGTGGGGAGGTTCGTGGTAGTTTACTTGGATGACATTTTAATTTACTCTCCTGATCTGAAGATTCATCAGGATCTTGTGAGACAGGTTTTGACTATCCTTCGGGAGAATAAATTATATGCCAAATTGGAGAAATGTGTGTTTTCTGTGCAGGAGTTTCCGTTTTTGGGATATCTGCTTTCTGACTCTGGTTTACGTATGGACCCCGAAAAGGTCCGGGCGGTTCTGGAATGGGACCGACCAGAGAATCAGAAAGCTTTGATGCGGTTTTTGGGGTTTACTAATTATTATAGAAAATGTATTTTGAACTATTCTACCATTGTAAGACCTCTAACTGAAATGACTAAGAAGGGCGCCGATGTCTCTGTCTGGTCAGATGATGCATTGCAGGCCTTTTCGACTATTAAGGAGTGTTTTGCGTCTGCTCCCATTCTGGTGCGGCCCGATGTGTCTCAGCCATTCGTAGTGGAGGTTGATGCATCAGAAGTGGGGGTTGGAGCGGTGCTGTCGCAGGGTTCATCTCCTGACAAGTGGGTCCCGTGTGCTTTTTTTTCCAAGAAGCTTTCGGTCGCCGAGAAGAATTATGATGTGGGAGATAGAGAGTTGCTGGCCATCAAGTTGACCTTTGAGGAATGGCGTCACTGATTGGAGGGGGCGTCTCACCCCGTTACAGTATATACAGATCATAAGAACTTGGCTTACCTGTAATCTGCCAAGCGTCTGAACCCTAGACAGGCCAGATGGTCACTGTTTTTTACCAGGTTCAATTTTGTGGTTACTTTTCGCCCGGGGGTTAAAAATGTCAAGGCGGGTGCGTTGTCTCGAAGTTTTCCTGGGGGATGTGATTCAGAGGATCCTGCTCCGATTTTGGCTGATGGGGTGGTGGTATCCGCTCTGTACCCCGAATTGGAGATGGAGGTGTTGGGAGCCCAGGAGGGGGCTCCTGGTTTTTGTCCCCCAGGGAGGTTGTGTGTTCCTGAAGGACTGCGATACAAGGTATTCAAGGAACATCATGATACTGTCCTTGCAGGACATCCTGGTGTAAGTCCACCTGTGACCTTGTGTCCCGGAGGTTCTGGTGGCCCGGGTTACGTAAGAGCATTGAGGATTACGTGGCAGCTTGTGAAACCTGTGCGCGGTCAAAGGTTGCTCATACTCGACCGGCTGGTTTACTTCTTCCTTTGTCTATTCCGTCTCGTCCTTGGATGCACTTGTCTATGGACTTTATTACGGATCTGCCGAGTTCCTCTGGGAAAACAGTAATTTTGGTGGTAGTTGACCGTTTTAATAAAATGGCTCACTTTATATCGTTAACTAGTCTGCCTAATGCCAAGATTCTTGCGCAGATTTTTGTTGATAATATCATGAAATTGCATGGTATTCCTTCGGATGTGGTTTCTGATAGGGGCACGCAGTTTGTCTCCAGGTTTTGGAGGGCGTTCTGCTCTCGGCTTGGCATTCAACTTTCGTTCTCTTCAGCTTTTCATCCGCAGTCGAATGGACAGACAGAGCGTACTAATCAAAACCTGGAGACCTACTTAAGGTGCTTTGTGGCTGAGAATCAGGAGGACTGGTCCTCATTCTTGTCCCTAGCAGAGTTTGCTTTGAATAACCGTAGGCAGGAGTCCACGGGTAAGTCGCCATTTTTTGGCGCATTCGGTTTTCATCCTCAGTTTGGTACCTTTTCTGGGACTAGTTCCCCTGGGATCCCAGAGGAGGAGAGATTTTTTTCTGCCTTGTCTTCTATCTGGCAGAGGATCCAAGTGAATTTGGAGAAGATGGGTGAGAGATATAAGCGAATGGCTGACAAGAGACGTGTGACTGGTCCGGACCTGTGTGTGGGTGATCTGGTGTGGTTGTCCACTAGAAATATTAAACTGAGAGTGCCATCTTGGAAACTGGGTCCAAGATTTATTGGTCCGTACAAAATATCTGCGGTGATCAATCCAGTAGCGTTTCGGCTGGATCTTCCGCAGACTTGGAGGATCCATGATATATTCCACAGGTCTTTATTGAAAAAATATGTGAAACCGGTGGAACCATCGCCATTGCCCCCTCCTCCTGTTCTGGTCGATGGAAATTTAGAGTTCGAGATCTCCAGGGTTCTTGACTCTAGAGTTCTTCGGGGTTCCCTTCAGTACCTGGTACACTGGAGGGGATACGGCCCTGAGGAAAGGATGTGGGTTCCGGCGCTGGATGTCAGTGCCAGCCGACTGCTTTTCACAGATCCCACCCAGATAAGGTTGGTCCGGGGTGTCCGGAGGTCACCCGTAGAAGGGGGAAGTACTGTCATGCCCTGGTCAGAAGATGTGCGGAGATCTGCCAGATTAGCAGCACGTGTCTTAGTCATTTGTTTTGTTTTGGAGTCGTGCTAGATCCGCCTCCCTTCAGGTGCTCTGGGTGGGGTCGTTGGTTTAAATTACTCACTCCCAGGGTTCCGTGCGGGTTATAGCTTCTGTCAGGCTGTGGAAGCACTGATAAGATAAATTGGTTTCTGATTTCTTTGGTTTGCTGTCTAGGCTGTTTTAGTGACGTCTGTCCTCTCCTGGTTCTGAGGGAGCAGGCTGCCCCTTTTCCCCTTTCACCATCTCAGGGATTCTAGGGTATTTTCAGCCCAGGCACGAGGACACATTATTCCCACCATAAGGGTCTGAATGTGGGCTAAGCAGTATAGGGAGAGCTGTTAGGGATTTGCTAGGAGGTGACCTTATCCCCAGCTTCTCGCCTAGAAACTTGTTTGTTTAGTTATCTGTGTATCTTAGATCCTGTCCACCGTGACAAACAGGCTACACAACTCAATTAAAATAATGGTGTCCATTAGTCCAGATATTTTATTTGAAATTTGTCTGATAACCCCTTTAAAGTGTACTACCAGCTTAAATTTTAATACAGATGGGCAAAGTAAGCACCAGTAACCACTTCTCTTGCTCAACTCCTAGAATAGATAAATGCTTCCAGAGGGCTTCCAATGAGGTCTAAAGGGGTTATCAAACAAATTTTAAATACAATATCTAGAATAATGGACATCATTATTTTAAAGGGGCTGTGTAGCCTTTTTACATTAATAACCCATCCTCAGGAAAGGTCATCAATATTTCATTGGCGGGGGTCTGACACCAAGCACCCCCACCAATCAGCTGTGCAGATTTGTGTTGTAGATTGTGTTTAAGATAAGCCTGATACTCTGCAGGATCCATAACATGCAAACACCACTTAATTTTCGCATGAAAAATAGAATCACATGCGACACAGATGTGAACAGTGCTTAATGTTCACATTTATTTGTAACTAGAAATACA
Organism: Bufo bufo; assembly: GCF_905171765.1. Taxonomy (NCBI): domain Eukaryota; kingdom Metazoa; phylum Chordata; class Amphibia; order Anura; family Bufonidae; genus Bufo; species Bufo bufo. The sequence continues at coordinate 211,171,689 of NC_053389.1, forward strand.
CTTTAATACCCACTGTTAAGTTTTCACAACTTAAAACCAGACCAGGCAAACAGAAGCTCAGGCATGAGATTCACTTTTCTCTTTCTTATGCCACCTCTAGGTGCACAATTTGGAACGTTTTAAGTCACACTCCTTTTCTAGGCTATGAACCTTTTACTGAACACTTTTCATAACTGTCTGTTAAGGTGCCTAAAGTGTCATAATGAATCTAACCTGGCTCAAGGCATGTACGCCGTTGAGCTTTAATTCTGGCACATTTAGCTTAGTAGATATCATCTAATAGTTATAGACAAATGTTTAATTTAAATTAATTGGTCAAATATTTCCTTAAAAAGCCAACTTGGTAACAAGTCTCCACTGAGGGAAGGTTGGTGACTGTGGATTACCACTATATCGTGTCATTTGTCGTCATCTTATATAGTAGATGCAGCAACAGCTTTTCAGATATATCGTACGTGCAATTCAGAGGGAATGAGGTAGTTTTGTAAATCGCGTGTCATTGTGACTTTGATCTGCTGCTTTATGGAGTGTTGATCAATTTGGGCTTTTTTGGATCATATTTGGAAGTCAGCAAGTCAAGCGGTAAATTCTTCTTTTACTATGAAAATAAAATGTACATGAATGTGAATGCTGAAATTGCCATAATCATGTATGGTATAGCTAGAATTGCTTATTACATTTACATGTAGGTCAGTAGACAAGCTAAAGTAAGACTTTTACTAGACGATGTTCTATACCTGACGAATGAACTGTGAATGTAAGGAGACTGATCAATGAAAAAAAAAAAATTATGTCTTTAAAGTATTTTTCTAAGAAAGCAACATTTTATTGACCGTGTGTCTAGAATTGATATACTTCTTATTTCCTCCTTAGAGGACCTGTACATTGCCACATTGAAGGGATTATCCTGTGAAAAGTATCACCTATCCATAGGGTAGGTGAAAAATATTGGTCTTGGGTGGTCTGACCATTGGGACCCCCTGTGAGAATGAGAAGTCCCTAAGTCCCCTCTGTGAGTGGATCAGTAGTGCACATGTCAGGTCACCACTCCATTTACTTGTACATGACTGACAAAGTGCTGTCTATTTCAGTCCTACAGAAATGTAGCTATGGACCAAAATTCTCACTACTGCCTTATTCAGAAACGGGGACTCTTCATTCTCAAGACCGTTGCGGGTCTCAATGATCAGACACCCAGAATTCTGATATTAATGCAATTAGTTGCAATAGGGCGCCCATTAAATTCTACTACTGTGCCTCTAAATGCCTCCAAATGCAGAAATCAACAGAAATAATTATATCATATGATAGCACATTTTTTTTTATACCAAGCTTCAATTTTTGAAACGTGCAAGGTATACTGATAATGTCAATACAGTTTAGAGTTTGAAATCTATATCTTCATCTATATTTTAACACATATTTATATGATTATCACAAATGTATAATTTTTATTGGTGAAGTAGAATAACGTGCTAGGTATATTGTGAGCTTTTTATCCTTGACTTCTATATTCTGAAGTTCCTGATCACTTTTAGTGGTGGCACACTAGGTATATAATGTTAACCCTGTTACACACTTTAACTATCTTCCTTGGACAAAGTACAGTACCTGTAAGGCATTCATAGCTTACCATGTGCCTCTTAAAATGAATTAACACCATGTCTGTGGCGCACATTTGGCATTTACATCAACAATGGCTAGAGATTTTAATAATCAAACACCAAAATAGAGCTTTTAGGCATACTTTTAGCCAGCATAAATTGTCATCAAACAGCCTAAACTATATTAAAAGCATAGGCTTAGACAATATATGTATTTTTAATAGGGGGCAATAGCAGACATATGCAAATGTATTGGCATATAATCGCATTACCTTCGGTAATCTCAGAATGTGGTATGTACATGGTACTGTACCTTCTATGCCAGTATTCAACTCACCTGTGGTCCTCAGGTATTATCAGTGGGTCATGATTTCAAAGCTTCCTAAATATTGTATAGGTGAAATACTGTAATTATTGTCACGGCTTCGGGAACTGCATTTTCTCTATTTTCTCTTGCAAATTTGACTGGTTGTGGGTACATGAGGATTAAACTTGAGGAGCATTCTTCTATATAATCTTGCTGTCCCCTAAATGTGTCTATGTTCACATTTGTTTTTCACATATACTCCGAGCAATCTCCCAATAGATAAAAGGCTGATAATAAAGGCTGATAATGGGCTCAATGCAACTCATTTGACATATAGGGCCCTTTTGGCAAATAATTCGCCAGAAGAATCCTGCATAGTTTTACAATGGAAGTCAGGGGGTGATGTATGTCACAGAGATGCATGATGGTTATGCATTTGGCATTTACAGCACTTTAAGAGATTATCATTGCGTATACACCAAATATGAATTAAACCTAAGCATGAAGGGAAGGTCAAAATTATAAGAATACTGTCCTATAGGTCTTGGGAGAAGACATTGGTAGCAAATGGTCAGAGTAGAGATAAAAGAATTTCTTAAAATTCGTTTCACGTCCAAGTCTTAAGAATAGACCATGTGATTTTCTACCCGAATCCATGGAATATACATAAAATGTACTTGAAAAAACTGTGAATATTCTCTCTTTCTGGAAAAATTCACCCAAATCTAACCTAATTAATTTCCAGTTCTAAGGAATCCCAATTTTTCGGGAAAATTGTGGATGAATTTTGATTTGTTCAGTATGACAGACGTTTTATATCTCTATAGAAATAACTAGATTTATGATAGCTGGTTGCTTTTAGATCCCTTTCACACAAGCATGACGGATTGGCTCAGGGAAACTCGCGCAATTTTGCAAGCAAGTTCAGTCAGTTTTGTCTGCGATTGCATTTAGATGTTCAGTTTTTTTCCGCATGAGTGCAATGCGTTTTGATGCGTTTTTCACGCGCGTGATAAAAAACTGAAGGTTTCCAAACAACATCTCTTAGCAACCATCAGTGAAAAACGCATCGTATCCGCACTTGCTTCCGGATGCAATGCGTTTTTCATGCAGCCCCATTCACTTCTATGGGGTCAGGGCTGCATGAAAAACGCGGAATATAGAACATGCAATTTTCACGCAACGCAGAAATGATGCGTGAAAAACAGCCTCATGTACACAGACCCATTGAAATGAATGGGTCAGGATTCAGTGCGGGTGCTATGCGTTCACGTCACGCCTTGCACCCGCGCGGAAAACTTGCTTGTGTGAAAGGGGCTTTAGTGTTTACAGCATTTAATCTATAGTAATTACGTAGACACATCTATTTTTTATCCTTACTTTTTTGTAATTGCTTTGTCCAATAAAGAATACAGCACAAGGGTTTTATTACTATGTAGAATTCTGCCAGCTCTAGCTGTTTTTGTGATTTGTTTGGTCACCTTTATTATTTTGTGTAATTTATGCAATCAATTATACTATGCATGCACCAATAAATAAGGACACTGCCACCAATTTATAAAATAAACCATTCCAGTAAGTACTCTATTTGTGCTTAAGAGTGGTATGTCTACTGACTCAAAGCTGAGGCACTATGTATTTTTTGAAATTACATATTTTTATTTTGCTGAAGAACATAACCTCTACAATTTTATCTTACCTTCCCGAGAACGTGATTTTACAATTACTACTTCAGCTGGAAGCTTTTTCAAGAGCTTGATTGCTCTTTGAATTAAAAAGCAGATTTTGAGTTTCTAGATTGAATACTTCCTTGACCAGATTGCTTCACAGCTTTGTGTTCACATATGAATTAAGTACCAGCAGGCTCCTTTCTTGTTCATTGTATGCTTCAAAATGCTTAGTTTTTTTTTATAGCAAGAACAATTTTCTCTCACTTTGTTATATTTAGTTTTTTGTGTTATTTGGTTCAGCTTGTAGAAATCTTAAATCAAATTACTATTTTATTTTTATTCTGTTGAAGTTGTTTTGTCAGTTGGTAGAGTGTGGGCTAAACCACATCGGGAATGAAATGTCATAATATTTCAGTGTTCTGGATTGTTGAGTGTAACAATAAAGAGATATCATCCGGATAAATTTTACTTAAGAAAACATGTCTATTGCATAGATTACTACTAGATTGCCATCAGTAACTTAACCTCACATTACTTTTGTGTGCTTTAGCTAAAATAATTATGGCTATAGGCTGCTTTTAATGCCTCCTCTACTATAGTCACACCATTGAAAACCTTCAAATCAGATAATACACTTTGAGATAGTCTGATGGTAACAGGAACATGAGCCCTCTTTAATTAGGAAAAGTTTAAAGGATTGTCAGCATATGGATGGCCATCAATACCAGATCAGTTTAAGTTCCAATCTTGGCACCACCTCTGATCAGCTGTTTGCATCATGGTGATAAATATGGCACATACAAGAGATTATCCTGGGGTATACACCAAAATTTGAATTCACGCTAAGCATAAAGCAAAGGTCAAAATTGCTAGAATAGTGTAGAAGCTCTTCAGAGAAGATATTTGTAGCAAATAGTCATCACTAGTAAATGACCCATAAACCATACACCAAAAGCTTTTTGTCTTCATAGCATAACTAGATTCATAATAGCTGTTTATTTTCGTGTTCATACAGTATTTAACCTTCTCATGACCAGGAGTGAAAAGGCCTTAAGCAACAGACGCTTTTTTTGTGATTTAGCGCACGTGGTGGTTTAACAACCCTAACTATTTATTTGTTGGACTACCAAAATAATAGTTGTAATATTTTTCTTAGGGCTTTTTATTACTGCAATATGATTTTTAGAGATAGATTTTTTCCTTTTTTGGATTAATTGGGGAAAACCATTTTTTAGAAAGTCACTTTTTAACCGTTTTTTTAAAGTTATTTTTGAAACTGTAGCTTTTTTTATTTTTTAAATATACAAACTGACACCAAAATAAATAATTAATCGGTTCCCTATTTCGTGTCAGTCGTTTGATATGTAATATGGATGGTTTTACAGGCACGCAGAGACAACGGAAATGGTTTTGCTTGACACGAGCATTTGTAATGTTTTTTTTTATTTTTTATTTGATTTTAACTTATTTTAAGTGCAGTTTATTTGCAAAGCAGAGGAGAATACAGAAGAGGTAATAAACTGCTTCTATCTTCTCCTCAAGGTCCCTGGCTGTCATTGATAGCCAGAGACCCGACCTGTTCCTGCTAGATTGCATGAGCAGAAACTTTAATCTGGTGCCATACCTGTAATGTGCCCCAGATTAAAGTCATGCTGCAGTGCCAACTTTTATATACGTGCTAACTGTATGAGGCATAGACAGTTAATATATATATATATATATATATATATATATATACCTATGGCAGTTAAAAAAAATGGGTTTATGTATAGTACTTATGTAGATATGTCTAATTACTTTGTCCATTAAAGTATACAGCACAAGGCTTCAATTACCGGGATTCAACCTCTTCAAAGTTCATCTGCCTGCATGCTGAACATATAGTAGCAGTGTTGCAGGATATTGCAGATTTGTCCCATTCATGCAATAATCTGCATTGCTGCCACTAAAGAGATGGCAGGCAGGAAGCCGAACTGAGGTTGCAGAGCTTGCACAAGACAAGTTGATTGGCAGTGGTCCCAAGAATTGAATCCCTACTGTTCTAATATTGATGGCCATCAATATACTGATCCCAGAAATCCCCTTCAAAGAGGATGTCCACTTTGGACACCATTTTGTTAAGTGTCCCCCAATGAAAAGCTAATCATAGAGTGCCCGACTGCCAGGACTTCGACTGATCAGCTGTAATCGGTAAGAGAGAATACAGCAGCAAGTGTTTATTACTCTGCAGTGCCACATCAGGGCAGATGAGGTAGTACATGGCACGCATTCATTATAGATATCGTAAAGACAAATTATGGAGAAAAGTAATTCAAAAGTAAATATGGCAGCCTTTGTTGTCACTCATTAGAAAAATTAAACACTGGCTACTGCTTTGGATGGAAATCCTCTGTAGTAACAAATTGGCCATTAGTTTGTGATTTGTTGTCAGTCATTCTGATATATTGGTGGATCTAGCTCATTCATTTCTTAAAACAAAGTCACTACAATGGAATATAACCAAACCAATGTCTCTGTAAGTGCGAATAACAGTCGGTGTGGAGCTCTATCCCCTGATATTGGAACTTATTATTTAACAATATAACAATAGCAAAGACAGGTGCACTCTGCGGTCTTACTAAACCCTCAAACTGATTTTAAAATTGAGAGATTAGCCAACATGTCCTACGGTGTAGGACATGTCTAAGCCCGAGCACCGTGCCAAGGTTTCTCAAGTAGCTCGGGACCTAACACTCACCTACCTGTGCCGTATGGGCAATACCAGGGGCCAGTGGGCAAATTACAGGAGCATGAGGCCGACTCAAACAACTCACCAGTTACATCCAGCATGTAACCATGCTAGCAATGGGAGGAGGGAGGAACTTATTATTTACTTACTAGTCATTCCATAAGAGGTGAAACTAGGAGTGTTCGGTGTTCTATAAGATCATTAAGGACACAAATTGAATTTTAAAATGTATTTATTCCATGTTTTTGGCCACATTATCTGAACATACCGCATGTAACTTTTTTATTTTTATTTTTTGTATATCATGAGACGTGAATTCTGATGCTTCTCTTATTCTTGCTTTGCACTAACCAAGAAGCAACCATTTCCAGTTATCGCTTTGGATAAGAAATTGAAATATGATCTTCTATCATTCTCTCTCATTTCCATTTCGTAGGAATTGTTTTTTTTTTTTATCAGACATTTGCTTTTTCAATTTTCCTTCAATGTAAGCAAAGGACAGGAATGGATCATAAAGAATGCCAATGGCTGTTGTCTGCCATAAACAAATAAGATTATAGCTTCCAACAAAAAGAAGGTAAAGGCAAAATCCAAAGTGTTTTCTCATCTGTATAGCTCCACAATCATAAAATGTTTACTGTATATAAAGTGCTTACACAATATTTAAACGTCTAGGACCTGGAGCTTTGGCAGTAATTCTTCATATGTAGCCACGTCCGTCTATGTGCATTGCCAGCCTTTTGGTGCATTGCTTTTGCTGTGGAAATGAACAGCTATAGCCTCTCCCTTTAATCATATTTTCTGTTGTGTTTTATGTTTCTAGTGCTGAGAAGCTTTTTTTGATTTCTCCTAATTGTGGATTCATGCATCTCCGTAAGAAGGCCACAGGAAACATTATGAAGGCTTTGCCAAAATCCCAAACTGTAGATAATTTCTTCAGCAATTACTGCATTGTTTTGTGAAAAGTGTGAAGCAGCCAATATGTTTGCACACAATGTTTGTCTGGAGCTAGTTCAACATTCATGCGTCTGAAGGTGAAGAAGCTTTGTCAATTTGCTGCCAATAGCAATGTAAACAGATATTGGGCAGTCCAGCTCGCAGATGGCAAGAGCATCGGTTTTCTGATAGTGCCAGTTAGAACTAAGGAAGTCTTTCACATTAACTCTTCAATGGTATCGCTGAAGCACCCGTTTCCTACTCTCATTATTTCTCCACATTTTGTGATTTTTTTTTAAAAATATTTTGAAGCTATTCTAACCACCTTTATAGTCAAACTACCTGTCTACAGTGTTTGGAAATATCATTTGTCCCCAAAACTATATCTGTTACTCTGAACACTTCTTAAAGAGGACCCGTCACCTCTCCTGACATATCTGTTTTAGTAACTAATTGCCTTCCCCATGTAATAACAGGTCTGGAGCATTTATTCTTATGACTATATGTTGTGTCATTCCTATTTTATTCCAAGAAGTTATGAATTAATTACTAGCAGTTGGCAATGAAGGTCCAGATGGGTGTTACCAGTTGGGGTGTGTCCCTGCACAGTCTGCCACTATCCGATCAGTGCTTCCAGTGCTTGGTCACACTGCCATCTGGACCTTTGCTGCAAACTACTAGCCATTCATCCATAACTTCTAGAGGGAATAATAAAGTAATGGCACTTCACAGAATCATAAGAATAGATGCTCCAGCATTGTTATTACATGGGGATGCAAGTAGTTACTAAAACAGACATCTCAGGAGAGGTGACAGGTCTTCTTTAATCTTTAAATAGGTGCTGTACTTTCAATAAACTTCTTCCGGAAATAGTGTATTATAATTCAATTTCAAAACAGATTTGCTGCACACATGATTATATCTCATGTAGTGCTTATGCTAAGCAGTGTAATATAGGTGATTATTAGCTGGCATTATATCCATCACTTTAGTGTCGATATTCTCATATTGGGATAGATATCTACAGCGCAGTAGCACTGATTCTCATGTTGTCAATACGATTATTTCAGTCTAATGCTGGCCATACATATTCAATAGCTGTCAACTGAATGATCGTTTAGCCGTCAGTTATCTCTCCCATCTCCCTCCTGGCTTCCCCAGACACATACACATTATGCTTGGCTGAACATGTCTGTGTATGCTGTGACTAAAGCAGAGAAAGCAACTGCCAGATAGTGCTGGTGTCAGCTTATCTCCCCAGAGACCAAAAGGATTGGGCGAAAATATTCATTTTGTCCAATCCTTGTCTCCCCCGACAGATGATGGAAGTTGGAAGATCCCCACATACATCAGACTGTAGGATGAACCCGCTGTCCTTGGTGGCTTTGGCCTACAAAAATATACTGTGCGTGGCCTGCTTTAGGGTCCACTCACACGTCCGTAGTTCTGGGTCCGCATCTGTTCCTCAATTTTGCGGAACGGGTGCAGACCCATTAATTGCAAAAGATGAGGACAGCACATCGTGTGCTGTCTGCATCCTTAGTTCCCTTCCCGCTAAAAAAAGATAGAGCATGTTCTATTCTTGTCCGCAACCGTGGACAGGAATAGGCATTTCTATTATAGGGCCAGCCATGTGCGGTCCGCATTTTGCGGACCGCACACGGCCGGTATCCGTGATCCACAATTTGTGGACCGCAAAACACTTACGGACATATGAATGGACAATTAGACTGAGATTTACAAACACAACCCTGAGGCAGTATTTTTGAGTTCCCATACAATAAAAGTAATTTTTTTTAATATGTAGAGTTCAATAAGGGTCTTAATTGCCTTTTGGGCAAATTGATAAAGAGTGGTATCATAGGATAGTCCCAGGGAGAACTGGACATTATAGATAGAGACTGCAGAGGGGTAACTGGTTAAAAAACGCAGAATACAAGTCATACAACGGCCAGATACTATTCAGTTTTTTACTCCCCTTCCCTTTGCTCACTTCCCCCCCCCCCCCATCACTTGGCTGAACCTGATGGACACGTGCCTTTTTTCAACCATAGTAACTATGTAAGATGTAGTGATATTTTTCATGCACACGCGTGACAGCTTAGTCTGAAAAGTCATCTGAAATGATAGATATGCGTTTAGCAAAACGTAATGTGAGTGACCACATAGCACAATTTTTAATTATACAGGTTACAATTACAGGTAACTGCCCCTTAAGTGTTAATTGATTTCACCCACAAGCTGTAGCTTGAATCATTTCAGCCAAATGCATCCTGTAACTTAATATCAGTCTTTTGATCTTCTGGCAAGATTGTTGAAATGGTGACCACATTATCCATCAGTCATTCAACCAAGACAAATGCACTGATTAGCATGCCTCTTATCCCTTTGATTACTCTCCACCAAACTCCTAGTTCTCTAGTTTACAGCCGATTTATACTGTGACAGAATCCATCTACACAAAATACGACCATCTAATTGCTTGATAATACCACAATACAGTCCAAACTAATGAATATAATGACAAATACAGTCATGTCAAATAGCAACTCTACACAGTGAAAATTGGACAACTAAATTCATAAAAACAATACCACCAACCAAATGCTATCATAAAATGCCAAATAATATCACTAGTGTTATAATTCCATCATACATACAGAGCTCAAATAATTTTACCTTACAGTCCACATAGTAATAAACAATCTTAATCTAACATTTGAATAGAACGCTCATTGTCACCATACATTGCCCAAATAATATGCCCATACAAATGAGTACATGCCCATATACACTCAAATAGCTATAAACTGCTCAAAAAGAGCCCAGACAATTCTGCCACATGATGGTAACATTAGATGCCGTCATACAGTGTGTTAATAATACTGAATACTGTCCTAAAGTGCACAAAAATATTACCACTAACACCTCCACTTCACCTCCAGGCAATGATTATTATTTGGCATTAGTCATGAGCTAGCTCACGCATCGCGAGATTACAGCGCTCTAGCTTTCTGACGTCGGGGAGCAAGGAGGAGATTCTGAGGATGCGGGGCGGTGCTGGGCTCCTTCATGCTGAACTCATCTCAGGGACAGAACTCATCTCAGGTTTATTTGCATATGTATCAAATCTTTTTTTTTTACACAATAAAAGCACACAGATCTATGGGGACTGGGTATTGCGGATGTGCTAGGGGCTATCTAGCAACCCATGTCCTCAGCTCTATACCCAAAATCCTGGTGACTGGTTCCCTTTAACATGAAGTTGGTTTCTAAGCCTGACAATCATACAAATAGAATGTCCAGTGTTCTGTTCAGATTTCTAGGATTTTTCATGACATTTTCATGATTTCTGTGATAATATCCTTTCATAGTATCTTGTTTGTGTCATCCTGTCCCCCATTTCCATTAAAATTTTCTAGACTTTTTTCTCTTCTGTAATCAGCTGGGTCTTCTTATACTGTGATATTTAAATTCTAGGCTCATTTAGGTCATTTGACATCTGTACAGTACTGTGCAGAAGTTTTAGGCAGTTGTGGTGAAAATGCTACAAAGTAAGAAAACTTTAAGAAATAAAACTGTTAATAGCTTATTTTTATCAAATAAATATATGCAAAGTGAATGAACAAAGGAGAAATCTAAATCAAATCAATATTTGGTGTGACCACCCTCTGCCTTCAAAACAGAATCAATTCTTGTAGGAACCTTTGCATACAGTTTTTGAAGGAACTAAAGAGGAAGGCTGTTCCAAACATCTTGGATAACCAACCACATATATTCTGGGGCTGTAGGATTGCTCAAATCCTTCTGTCTCTTCACCTAATCCGAGACAGACTTGATGATGTATAGATCAGAGCTATGTGGGGGCCACATCATCACTTCCAGGACTTAGTTATCTTTACATGTAGTTGTCTTTTACACAGTTATTAATGTCATGGCTATATGTTTAGGGTTATTGTCCTGCTGCAGAATACATTTAATTTTAAACTATTAACACTACTATTTTTGAAAGCATTCTTACTTTACAGCAGTTTTTACTCCTAAAACTTTTGCTAAATTGTCATACTTTTTGAATACTTTTCATATTTGTTTGTTACCAGATACTCTTTCTAGACCATTGGCTGACCATTGGCTAATGTGGAAGAAAATTAGGTCTTCTAAAAATAATCATCTGGTTTCTGATGGTTGATGATTCTAAACAATGTTCCATTTATTTGAAAATGTGACCAACACGCTTTAATTTTTTTTCCTTAATATGACTTTTGTCTTAGAATTTAGCATGAACAGACCCATTAAACCATGCTGTTTTAAATGGAAAAGTTATCCATGACAAAATTTGTCCCATGGTGGGAATATATTAATATGTGTTTCCAAACAACCATTGGTGTTTTGAGAGGGTTACTACACTGGAACAACAATCTTTCTCTATTTGGTGTTAACTTCCCTTTAAGACTCATAATCATGACCAGTAACACAACATCACTGCTGCAGTACAACTGTACCTTTAATAGTGAACAAGACAACAAATTTTTCTTGGATTTCTATTGGAAAAAAAAAAAAGAAGCCCAACGCTCCTCCAGATTTACTGGATTCCACCAGTCGACACTCCTGTCCATTGGGATCTGTCGTTCTGCCTGAGATTTTAATAGGAAGAATATCACTGCAAGGCATCTCATGGAATTTGCAATGGAGGTTATGATGTCACAAAGGATAACAGAGAATATCTCTGTAATTTGGTGCCAACATAGGCACAGTAAGGTGCCTATAGTTATTCAGTAGGGAGCTATAGCCTAAGGGTCCTTTTACACTGCCCAATTGATGAGCAGTTATTGAGAACAAGAAGTTCATTCCCAATAATTACCTGATTGTTCATCAGAGGGAAAGAGCTGCATTTACATTTAGCAATCATCCTCTCTTTATGGGAGTGACTGATAGCTACTACGATCATTCATTCTCATGCAAGATTAATGCCTGCCGACAGCACATGCCTGTTTGCACAAAGTGATCTGCTGTCGGCACACAATTACTTTATGTGCTGCATAATTAAGCAAATATTTTCATTGGTGATCTACAGCAAATATGACTTGTGTAAATGGGCCTTAAAGGGGTTGTGTCACTTCAGAAAGTAGCATTTACCATATAGAGAAAGTTAATACAAGGCACTTACTAATGTATTGTGATTGTCCATATTGCTTCTTTTTGTAGCTAGACTCATCTCGTTTCCATGGTTGCAACCACCCTGAAATCCAGCATCGGTGGCCGTGCTTGCACACTGCAGGAAAAATCACTGGCCTCTCTGGTGACCGGGACCGTAGGAGCTCACATAGGTTGGTTGTTTTTCCTATAATGTGCAAGCACAGCCACCAATCCTGGGTTGAAGGGTGGTCGTAACCATGGAAACGAGCAGTGTATAATGTGATGGAAAAATGAATCTAGCCACCAAAAGAAGCAATATGGACAATCACAATACATTAGTAAGTGCCTTGTATTAACTTTCTCTACATAATAATTGCCACTTGCTGAAGTGAGACAGCCCCTTTAAGCCTGTGTAAATATGGTACGTTGAAAAAAAGAGTAAAATGACTTGCACACTCTGCAAACTACATTAAAAGCCAATGGCACAATGTTTATTAAGAAAAGAAAGGAAAGAACTTCCATCAAACCAGCTGTTATTGCACAGATTCTCATTCTTTTATTATTTATGAGGATTCAGCAGGGTTCGGAGTAATTTTATAAATTAGACAAAACACAAGTCAGGGGACTAAAAGATAATTAACTAAAGTCCGACAACGAGGATCAAGAGAGAGTGAATTCTTTAACTTCGTAATGTTGGCCATCAGCCGATGAGGCATATATGTGAAATTACCTCTTTTATTATGGCATATTACAGTTTTCTTCACTCAGCCTGATGTTTTCAATGTTAATATCCTTTAGTGGTAAAAAAAAACAAAAAAAAAACACAAAGATACAAAGAGATAAATGAACTTTTCCTTCTATCTTCGCTGCTGACTTGGGATAGAAGTATTAATGCATCACTGTGATAAGCCCAATGGATTTCTCACCACTAGGCAACAGTATATACTTGTCCACAGCATAATAGACTGTCACAATGCAGCCTCGCCAGATATTTCTCTCTGTAACAATGTACGATACATAAAGGCTGTACAATCCTGGCTAGCTCTAATTAAGTATTTTCTCTGACATTTGCTTTTTTGGTATCTCGTTTTTCTTCTTCTGCCTTTCTTTTTACCTCTCATCTTATTTTTCTTCAGTGTCTTGTGACTTTGTCGGCTCACTTTCATTCTTTTATCACAGTGTAGCTGGGATTTTCAGGGTCTATATTTATGTTACTGCCATTTTGCATAAAGCTGTTAAGGCCCGTGGCAGGGTGTCTAAATGCTCAGCAGTCTCCTAACAAAAATGCAAACTGCCATTTCCATAATTCTATAACAGCTTTTAAAGGAGCACAGGAAATAGCTAAGAAATTATTCTTTAAGGGATTTAATAAAAAAAGTTAGGTAATGTCTCGTTTTTCTGGGTTAATTAAAAAAAATTGCAAATGGATTCAATTAGCAGCTACCTATAAATATAGTAGAGATAAGCAAATGAATGCTAAACAAATCCGATTTATTACAAATATCACAAAATATAGTCTTCTAAACTAATCTGATGTTTTTGCAATTCGCTTTATACGAATCACATAAAAACAGCGCCCAGCGACAAGCTGTGAAAATTGGCAGGGAAACCAGAAGGGAGGAAAAGGATGGATGATGATGATGATACTGGGAGGAAGTGAGGGGGAGGGCTTGCCCTTATTGGCTCAGAGGCTGAAAGATATTTTACTGCAAGATAATGAGTAGTTACAACAAAAACAATACTGCAATAATGGCTTTGTTATTACCATGTTATTAAACACATTGCATATTAGTGCAAGATAACGACTAGTTATAACAAAAGCAATACTGCAATAATGCCATTTTTATACCGATGGTATTGGACACATTTTATTTTTATTGCAAAAAGAAACCCATGTTGGACTGTATCAGACTATGTAGTTCAAATAAATTTGACTACAAAAATTACATTGCTATACCCATGTTAGTAAAGGCATTACTACAACAGACCACATTTATTGCACAAATTGCATTATTACCAAAGTCAATTGTCAATACCAGTGTGCAATGTGTTTGTAGAAGGGGAGGGGATTGAAATTACACCTCTGTCTTTAAATTACAGAAAAAAAACACTTACAATTTTGCTAGTACAATATGATTATCTGTGTACCAAACCCCAAACTTTTTGTTTATAGGCCTCATAATAAAATAACAGGGCAAAATGAAAGACCTAGGCCTTGTTATCTGAGAGTCAGAATGTGGGCAGTAATGCAAACACCAGTAGCGCCACCAGCCATCATACCAGTAGTAGTGTAAGTAGTAGGCACTTGTGTTCACTAGTTCAGTTCTCTCTGGTTCACAAGTTGTACTTTTCAATGGCGCCATTTATGGTTGCATACCATGTAGTGGTAAGCGGCAAAAAAAATTCAAATGGGGTAGAATTGGGAAAAAACACAATTCTGACAAAGGTTTGGATTTTTTTTTACACCGTACACTATGTGGTAAAATTGACCTATTATCTTAACTTCCTATTCCTATTAGTACACTTGTATAATTTTCTTGCGTTTTAATAGTGAAAAAAATTAAAAAATTTGAGAAAAAAATAATAATTAACACCATATTCTGACCCCTATAACTTTTTTGTAGTTATGTGTACAAGGCTGTGTGAGGACTCATTTTTTGCGGGGCGATCTGTACTTTTCAGTGATACTAATTTGCAGTGTATGCGACTTTTATAAAAAAAAATATTTGGGAGTTGAAGTGACAAAAAATGGCAAATTGGCTGTTTTTATTTTTTTGCCGTATACCATTAATAATGTTATATTTAATTGTATGGGCATTTTCGCATGCGGCGATGCCCATGATGTTTATTTTTTTATTGGTTAAGTTAGTATTTTTATTTTGAGGAAAGGAGGGTGATTTAAACTTTTATATATTTTTATAATATTCTTTAAAACCTTTTACAACTTTTTTTTTTTACTTTTGTTAACCCTGAGTGACTATACCTGGAAATCATTAGATTTCCCATTGTGTTCATTGATGGCTATATAGCCATTATTGAACACTTCATTTTCAATATAACAATACAGTGCTGCCACCTAGTCGCCTGTATTGGTATATTCATCTGATAGACTCTGAAGCCTGCTTGAGGCTTCGGTCTATTAGATCAATGTAACAGGTTCCCTGATCTCAGCCGGGGAACGCTTATACCGGCGCGGAAGCGCTTCTGGACTGATCAGATGACATGGTCACATTTGACCACAGCCTCTGAAAGGGAAAATGTATGCAATCAGCCTTATGGCAGTCCAGCGGCTATGGTGTCCGCTGCCCATGCGAGCGGGCACCATGTTTAGAGACCGGACTTCCGCCGTACATGTATGGTGGAGGTCCTCAAGAGGTTAATGTGTATGTGTATAAACAGGGGCAGGGATCTTCCCCCTATTAAAGCATAATTTTTAGATGCTTGGTACCAACAAGCCACAGTTTTTTTTTTATAACATTGTGTATGTTTAAATATCATCTGCATCCAATACTAACAATTATTGGAAGGTTTCTAATATAAAAAAAGCAACTGCGCTGTGTGTTTTTAAACACACCGTTTTTTCGCACCGTCAAGCATGCATACCCATAGCTATATACAGGGCCAGTGCAAGGATTTTTGCCAACACAAGCGAAGCTACATTTTGATGCCATTTGGCTCACTCCAATCACCTGATTGCCTGCCTCGCAAAACCCTGCAGTCCACCTACCGCACCCACCTCCTGTGCATTATTGTGAGTCACCAACTCCCTGCTATCGCCCGCCACCAGTCACACACCCCTGACCCCGTGTTACCATGTGCCGCTCTGTGAGTGAGGGTCAGGGCGCACGGCACACGCAGCAAACAACACAGCTGTCAGAGCGTCGGACAGGAGGGGCGGCCGGCGGCGCAAGTGATTTATTTAAAATAAAAAAAAAGGTTTCATTTTTCCACCCCCCAACTTCCCCTTCTTGGCTCGGCGTGTGTGCGCCCTAAGGCAGCCGCTTGGTCTGCCTTATTATAGCACCGGGCCTGGCTATATATGTTAGAATCACTCTGATATTTTTTACTTTTGCTGTCATTGCATTCAAGAGCTTAAAAATGAGGGTGGGGAGGAGAGAAAGAGCAAAAATGTGTAATAAATAAAAAAAGATCTGAGTCCTGGGAGAACTTAGAGCTTTGATAGGTAACTTCTGGCACTCCAGTTGTGGTAAAACTACGACTCCCAAGATGTACACTTGCTTGGCATTTCTCACAACTAGTTTCACCACAGCTGGAGTTCCGGAGGTTAACCATCACTGCCTTAGAGTGTCATATACCAATTTTCACATCATTTGAGTATATTTTAGACACAAATTATATTTTTTTGAAAATTCAACAAATCGGACACAAAACAAATGTAAAAAAATTTGCTCATTCCTAAAATATAGCATTAGGAACAAATTTAAAAATGCACTTAAATTATACTTTTAATTTTCCATAAAATGCCGAAATAATATTTCCTATTTGTCTAGAAGCTCTCTGGAAACATTGGCAGCCATTTGCAAATACTATAGTTGAGATGTAATGGGTCTGTGTGACATTAATGTTAGAGGTGTATGAATCGTTTCTAAAATTTTTAAATTCCAGAGGAGGGAGAGTAAGTGAGATAAAGAGAGGATTGGAATAGAATCAAAGAGCCTTGTTTATATTTTCTGAGGGGACGGCTTCTAGATTAAACAGCTGTTCTTCCTGAATCCTGTATACAGATGGATACTTAGATTTGCTGAGCATGCATGTGTCCTCTGTAGGGAAACCAGATTAAGCCCCTGTCAGACGCCTCTGGTAGGGTGGCATACCTCCTTTGAAAACAAATGGATTGAACATTGAAATTCAACACCCCCGATTCCTCTTTTCCCCATTATCTGCCGAGGGAGAGTTGGAAAGCCCCATAGGCATTGGATGGTTGTCCAGTCCTGCATTTTATCGGGTAATTTTTCTATATTGTCATTTGGTTTACAAAATCTTGTTTCACATACAATATTTGGGTATTCAGAATCAATAGAGGAGGATTCACTATTCAGGTCATTAACCAGTGCAGAAATGTCTCTGGAGGACCCAGCATGTCCATTCATTATATGGCGAATGCATTACTGTCAAGGGTAACTGGGTAGTGCCTCATTTCCCCTGTGGTGACACCAGAAAGATACTGGACACTTAGCGGGGTGTTTATCCTACTGTTATTAAACCCTTTCTTTGCATATGACCAAATTTTGCATCTGTGTTAATCAGAGCTTCATACGGATTAAATGTGGAACCATTCATTTCTAAGGGTCTGCAAAAAAACCCACAATATCATTTGTGTGTGCTATCTGCATCCATATTTCTGTCCTATTCTTCTCCATATTGTGAACAAGAAGAGTCATTTCTAGTGATTGGAGGGAGAAAAATGCAGACTGTATCCGGAAGTTACCCCTCCTTTGCAAGAACTAGCCAATCTAAGAACGTGTAATTGTACAAAATTATAGCCATTTAACGCAAAATGCACAGAAAGCAAAATAAAAAGATTTTTTTTTTACCACAATATCATTGACATATACTTTAAGTTATACAGAGAAAATGAACAGGCAGTCTATTATGTAGTATGCAAAAACTTCCTGCAACCAATGCTGTAATTATAATGCCATGAGTTAAAGGGGCTGTGTCACTTCAGCGAATGGCATTTATCATGTAAAGAAAGTTAATACAAGCCACTTACTAATGTATTGTGATTGTCCATATTGCTTCCTTTGCTGGCTGGATTCATTTTTCTATTACATTATAAACTGCTGGTTTCCAGGGGTCACAACCACCCTGTAATCCAGCAGTGGTGGCCGTGCTTGCACATTACAGGAAAAAGTGTTGCTGTTTCTGGTGGCCAGGACTGTTAGAATCCTGAGAATGAAGTACTGGTGTAATGGCACTGCATCTCTTTTTTCCCTGAACGCCTGCTCTTGGTCATTTGGCTGTGCAGGGAAATGCAGTTGCCCATATTCACTCAGACCTCAGTTCCTCTGCAGAGCAGGTGGATCTATAATGGGGATACAGCACTATACCAATGAGGTGGCAATCATTTTTTGGCCCCACGGCAGCCCAGTATTTTTACTATAATTTATGTTAGAAACTGCTCTGAGCACTCTATTTCAGTTAATATGGGGTGGTTGAGAAGGACACATCTCAGTCCTATATAGTAAATAAGAAAAGTACAGCTGTGAATTGCAATTTATGTGTTAACTAGCTTTAATATACACTCACCTAAAGAATTATTAGGAACACCTGTTCTATTTCTCATTAATGCAATTATCTAGTCAACCAATCACATGGCAGTTGCTTCAATGCATTTAGGCTTGTGGTCCTGGTCAAGACAATCTCCTGAACTCCAAACTGAATGTCAGAATGGGAAAGAAAGGTGATTTAAGCAATTTTGAGCGTGGCATGGTTGTTGGTGCCAGATGGGCCGGTCTGAGTATTTCACAATCTGCTCAGTTACTGGGTGTCACTACCAGAGCTTTGAGACGTTCTCACAGCTCTGTTTCTCCACCCCTGTGATGATGTCACTACTAGAGCTTGGAGGAGTTCTCACTGCTCTGTTTCTCCGCCCCTGTGATGAGCTCTTTACTTTCTGTTTCCTTCCTCCCAGCTGTTCCTCCTGCGTTTGATTTCCCTTCCTTTAAATCACCCCTCCTCCTTTTGTAGTGTGTGGATTATATTTCTCATTTGAGTTGTAGCTCTTGCTTGAGTATCTTCCCTTGTATGCTATCCTTTCACTGGACCTGTGTTCTGCTGCAGCAAGTACTCCGGATATTGCCAGCCTGTCTTTGGATCCGTCTTCACTGCGGCTGCAGCTCCTTCAGCTAAGTGTGCAGACATTGTAGTGTATCTGTGTGTTTTCTGACTGGATCCGAGGCGACCACGGTTCCCTCCATATACTGAGCAGGGCACTGGTGGCCGTGCCCCTTCCACTATTGTAGGGGTTACAGTGGTCATCAGTCTTAGGTACGCGGGCATGCCTCGTTCCACCATTTGGATCCGGGCATGGGCTTAGCAGCATAGGGAGAGCTTTGAGGGTCTGACAGGGGTCACCCTTTATCCTCCCTAGTTTGGTTCCGGTCAGTAGCTCTATTTTCTGTGCATGCTCTTATTGCTCACATACAGCCGTGACACTGGGATTTTCACACACAACCATTTCTAGGGTTTGCAAAGAATGGTGTGAAAAGAGAAAAACATCCAATATGCGGCAGTCCTGTGGGCAAAAATGCCTTGTGGATGCTAGAGGTCAGAGGAGAATAGGCCGACTGATTCAAGCTGATAGAAGAGCAACGTTGACTGAAATAACCACTCGTTACAACCGAGGTATACAGCAAAGCATTTGTGAAGCCACAACACGCACAACCTTGAGGCGGATGGGCTACAACAGCAGAAGACCCCACCGGTCATCTCCACAAAAAAAAGGAAAAAGAGGCTACAATTTGCACAAGCTCACCAAAATTGGACTGTTGAAGACTGGAAAAATGTTGCCTGGTCTGATGAGTCTCGATTTCTGTTGAGACATTCAAATGGTAGAGTCAGAATTTGGCGTAAACAGAATGAGAACATGTATCCATCCTCTGATGGCTACTTCCAGCAGGATAATGCACCATGTCACAAAGCTCGAATCATTTCAATTTGGTTTCTTGAACATGACAATGAGTTCACTGAACTAAAATGGCCCCCACAGTCACCAGATCTCAACCCAATAGAGCATCTTTGGGATGTGGTGGAACGGGAGCTTCGTGCCCTGGATGTGCATCCCTCAAATCTCCATCAACTGCAAGATGCTATCCTATCAATATGGGCCAACATTTCTAAAGAATGCTATCAGCACCTTGTTGAATCAATGCCACGTAGAATTAAGGCAGTTCTGAAAGCAAAAGCGGGTCCAACACCGTATTAGTATGGTGTTCCTAATAATTCTTTAGGTGAGTGTATATACATACTATATATAGTTTTTAAGTCTCCAGGTTCAAGGTTTTGAATAGGACAAATATGG
The DNA here is from genome assembly GCF_905171765.1 of Bufo bufo. Lineage (NCBI taxonomy): Eukaryota > Metazoa > Chordata > Amphibia > Anura > Bufonidae > Bufo > Bufo bufo. The sequence goes on from NC_053389.1 coordinate 211,192,114, forward strand.
ATGCAAGCCAAAGAAGAAACTAGAGGTTTGTCATGTAGATCTTCTTCAGTAATATGCTCTTGCCACTTAGGCTGCAGCTTATTTACCTAATGAAGACCACAATGTATAGTCGGTCTGCATTGTTAATGGTCACACGACAGCTTCAATATTGTGTGACCATTAACAATGCAGACTGGGCTATACATTGCTATCTTCATTAGTTAAACAAGAGGCAGCTGCAGCCTAAGTGGCCTTGCGGTACTCAAAAGCAGCACGACCACGTCCCGAAAGTCCTACAACCGCGCATTGTGGTCGTACCCTAAGAGACATGTGCTTTTCAATAAATTTGCCACATCTCAAACACACAAACCTGAGTGGCATGTGAGAAGTAAATCAGTGTCTTAATTCTGATTTCAAGAAAGCATATCTATAAATGCCCTAATTTACACAAAACTGAAGCAACGTTCTAAACTTTTTTATCACTGTGACTGAACATATGCCTCCAAAAAAGAACATAGAAGAAAATATATAAATATAATAAATCCAACTTGTGTATAGCTACTGTATATTGCACAATTACTAGATATTCTGCTACTCTAGATTTGGTCCATACTGGCTCACTTTGTAGATCTAGTCTGTACTGGCTCACTTTCTAGACCTGGTCTATACTTGCTCACTTTGTAGATCCAGTTCGTACTGGTTCACTTTTTAGATCAGGTGTGTACTGGCTCACTTTCTAGATCTGGTCCATACTGGCTCACTTTGTAGATCTAGTCCGTACTGGTTCACTTTCTAGACCTGATCCATACTGGCTCACTTTGTAGATCTGGTCCGTACTGGCTCACTTTCTAGATCTGGTCCATACTGGCTACCCTTTGTAGATATAGTCCATACTGGCTCACTTTCTAGACCTTGTCCATACTGGCTCACTTTGTAGATCCGGTTGGTACTGGCTCACTTTCTAGATCAGGTCTGTACTGGCTCACTTTCTATATTTGGTCAATACTGGCTCACTTTCTAGATCTAGTCTGTGCTGGCTCACTTTCTAGACCTTATCCATACTGGCTCACTTTGTAGATCTGGTTATCAGGACTGTACTGGGTCACTTTGTAGATCTGGTCCATACTGGGTCACTTTGTAGATCTGGTCCGTACTGGCTCACTTTCTAGATCAGGTCTGTACTGGCTCGCTTTCTAGATCTGGTCCATAATGGCTCACTTTGTAGACCTGATCTATACTGGCTCACTTTGTAGATCTGGTCCGTACTGGCTCACTTTCTAGATCTGGTCCATACTGGCTCACTTTCTAGATCTAGTCCATACTGGCTCACTTTCTAGACCTTGTCCATACTGGCTCACTTTGTAGATCCGGTTGGTACTGGCTCACTTTCTAGATCAGGTCTGTACTGGCTCACTTTCTATATTTGGTCAATACTGGCTCACTTTCTAGATCTAGTCTGTACTGGCTCACTTTCTAGACCTGATCCATACTGGCTCACTTTGTAGATCTGGTTATCAGGTCTGTACTGGGTCACTTTGTAGATCTGGTCCATACTGGGTCACTTTGTAGATATGGTCCATACTGGCTCACTTTGTAGATCCGGTTCGTACTGGCTCACTTTGTAGATCAGTTCTGTACTGGCTCACTTTGTAGATCTGGTCCGTAATGGCTCACTTTGTAGATCTAATCTGTACTGGCTCACTTTGTAGATCTAATCTGTACTGGCTCACTTTCTAGATCTAGTCTGTTCTGGCTTTTATTTTATATGATTTTTCAGGATGATAATCTAATATTATATGAATATAAGGATATCTATAACAGTGTAAGATTACAGAAATAACTATGGGGCATACTGTTTTCCTTTATTGTAATAATTTTATTTTTATAATTTATAAGCTTTCGTTTTCTTTGTTGCTTCCTCAGCTAAGTCTGTATCTTCACTTACCCAGAGCTAAATCATTTTGGAGCATGTTTTTTCTCTGCTTCTTCTTGCCTGGCTTCTAAATGAAATTAACTTTTTGAGCTACCTTGGCAAACTGCAGCTAATATTGGAAATGTTATTTTCTGGTTTATTTACACCCTGACAACGGAAGGTTCCTAGAGGTGAATCAAATATTGACTGTAAATAAATGTGCAATCTCAAAAGTCCCTGATTAATTCACAAGTTCTATAACCGGAGACTTGTTTGATCAGTGTATCATCAATGCAACATGTGATGGGTTCATGGTGGCATTTTTGTCTGTTTTTCAATCCATAATTAACTGCTAGAGACCGCTATTATGCTTTTTATGACTATCATTAACCTCTTAGTGAAATGTTATGTACATGTCCATCCATACACGGCAGGTTAGCAAGTTGTATTATTAGCTGACACCCATCTCCAGTGTTCAAGAACAGGGACATTGGCACATTGGTACATTGTTACATACATGTGTCTGACAATACATTGGAGTAGCAAGCTATTTTATACAGCTGACACCCAACTGCAATAGGATTGCATATATTTTAGATCCTGGATTTTCGACATCTCATATCATGGGCAATAGTGGCTGCAGAATCTGTGCAGTGAGGCAGAAGGATGAGACTTCTTCTGTCCCCCAATCAACTACCCCCAATTGTGGTGTACTTGGTGGCTGTCATGGCATAGTGAAGGCCCCTCAGGCCTACCATCTTTGCTCTTGGTGCTCCCTCTGACAGCATGTACCAGCATACCAACATAACGTAATATGCTGTAATCTATGTCCGCTAGACAAGCTGATAAAATAGGGGAAAAAGTGTTAAAAATGTAATATAAATACTTAAAAATATTTTAAAAATACCCTTCCTATTGATCGTAATTTTTTTTTTTAAAGTAAACTTTATTTGTATGTTCTCTGAAAATAACAGAAATCTTACAATATCACATTATCTATTCAACGCGATGAACACAGTGAAAAAACTGAGAAAAGTAACTTTTTTTGATCACCTCGCTTTCCCCAAAAAAAGTAAAAAATGTTTTTAAACTAGTAAAACAAAACAAAACTATACAAATTTGGCATTATCTGTACCAGTACTGACCCATAGAAAAGAAGTTACCATTCCATTTTACCGCATAGTGAATAGTGATGAGCGGCATAGGCAATATTCGTTTTCGTGATATTTTGCAAATTTTTCGCATAATATTTGCAATAAATTCGCAAATTTTAGAATTCGTGATCTCCAGACATTATTTTCTCGATTGCGCAAATCGGCACTAAAGATGCATATATTTTTTGCACAATACATGCAATTTCACATTTTATCAGGGCTGACTAAGTATTGTTGTGACATCACAGCACTATGTCTGTAGCATGTATGTATGGACAGCAGAGAAACAGTAATTCCTATCACACTACCTAACACCCTGCACTGGAACCTATCAGCTACACTATATCACTATCTAATTTACACTGACTATCTCCCACTAACTATCTGTATTATATATATGAGTTAACTAACTATCTAATGTAACTGGATAAGGAATAGGATCCAGGTGAAAGCACAGAAATGTCACTGCTCTCTCTCTCTCAGAACTGCAAAAAACAGCAGAAAATGGCTGCTGGGGAGGTCCTTATATAGTAAGGGGTAGGCAACTTTCCTATTGGTTGCTAGGGATGTTACTAAGCTCTGACAAAGATATTGCAGACTTCTCATTGGCCCACAAGCAAGAAGGGAGGTTACTGATGGGAAAAAAAAATAATCTAGAATATTTGCGATTATGAATATATAGCACTATATTCTACATATTCGCAAAGTGCCAATATTCGCGATAAAAATTCGCGATTAGAATATTTGCGATCAACACTAATAGTGAACACCATAAAAACAGAATAAAAAAAACGGGGAAATTGATACCTTTTCCATATCACTCCACAAATCATTATTTTTTAATGTATCAATACATTATGTGAAATATTAAATGGTGCTAATAAAAATATAACTCATTAAACAAAAAACAAGACACCAGACAATAATTGACAGGAAAAAAAAGTATGGCTTTTGGAAGACGGGAGTGAAAAACGAAAACATTGTCAATAAATTTGGCTTGGTCTTTAAGGGGTCAAGGAACCTTATTTTGCAGCCCCATGTTTTAACTGCACCGTACAATAAGGCTGGGTTCACACCTGAGCGTATTCGATAAGCGCTTTTTACAGGCGTTTTTATCGGGCGTTTTTGAAGCGTATTTTGGGGCGTTTTAGTATTTTGGAAACGCGCGTAGTACGCACGTTTGTGTGATTAATCCAATAAAAAACTGCCACAATACGCGCGACAATACGCCCCAAAGAAGCTCCTGTACTTCTTGGGGCGTAGGGCATTTTACAGCACGTTCGTACGCGCTGTAAAACGCTCAGGTGAGAACCATGCCCATAGGGAAACATTGGTTTTTGCCTGTTGAGCGTTTTACAGCGTGTAGGAACGCGCTGTAAAACGCTCAGGTGTGAACCCAGCCTTAGTCCTGCATTTGTTTTCTGTGCCACCCGACAGTGAGTGCTTGGCTGTCATTGGCCTCCTTAGACTAGTTTTCGATCTAGCCACTGGAATTTGAGAAGCCTCCAATTTCTGCTATTTACTCCTTCAGTCACTTCCATTCTATCATTAGAAAATTGGTTCACTGGATTTACTAGTGACATGATCAAGGACTGGAAAATGCTGTACATTTAGCACTGGGAAAAAATAAGTTTACTAATCCAATATGGGGGGAATGTTTGAAGTAAATATTGCTTGAGTTGGCATACTTTATGCCACATTTATCAAATGCCACATGTTTGATAAATTGATCTTTTTTTTAAAGGTACAACTTTTGTCTTGGAAAGCTACTCCTGTTTTACAGTCCACTCCCCTACTGGAGTTTGATTGCGACTTTATTAGTGAGTTTTAAAAAAAAGTCTTAATGATAAATCTGAAGTGAAACTCAATAATAGTGATGAGCAAATTTCTTGAAAATTCGATTTGGCTGCTTCGCCAAATCTTACAAAAAAAATTACTTTGTCATGAAGCATATTTCTTTCTAAGTAGTAGGTGAAATGACATGGAGGGGTGATTGTACCACTCCCGTAATTGTACCCCTCAGATGCTGCATTCATAGCAGATCACGGCATCTGACAGCAATTTTCCAGTGTAAAATAAAAATAAATAAAATTATAAAATCATAATTACCCTCATTCATTTGATCGCAATGAGCTGACCACTGCCATCTTGATTGAATATCTAGTGCTAAATCTTGCAAGGCCATTGATGATGTCATCACATCGGGTGGTGTGGTGACATCATACGTCACCATGCACAGGGTTTTGCACAGGATCTCCAATCAAGATGCTAAAATTAATTTACTACCACTAAACACAAGGAAATTCGGCTTCCCGAATCAAATTTTCCCTGTAATTTGGATCGAATTCCACTTTGTGGAGTTCGATTAGTTTAACCCTACTCATTAACATAGCTAACCATACCAAATTTCCAGCCCATATTTCAAAACTGGAGTAAGTGGTGTAAAAATGCAAGTGAGTGCAAAAAGTCACAAAAACCCTATTTTATGACTAGTTAAAGCCAGAATTCTAGAGTGAAGGCATAATAACTCAGTGCCTATAAGTTCAAAATAAAGAAGCTAACCAGAAATTGCATAATTAAATAAAAATAAAGGCTGTGAGCACATTGCTTTGTTATGATTGCATTTTACTCATTTAACTCAATTGATAGTTATTTAAAAATGTTAACAAGCTACATTGCTACAGGCTTAAATTTCAGCCCAGCTGCAGTCCTATCATGTTGCTGTTCTGATGGCTTTGTATAGCCCTTATCTCTGAATTTCTGACAGCTCATAAACACTAATAGCTACACTCTTATCATACTATTAAGAATATGGCTTAAATGAGTGTTCATGAGCTGTCAGGGCTATACACAGAACAGCAACATGACAGGACTCAGGGAAAACCTGCAACTAAGATATTCTACAGCTAACCAGAAATTTAACTTATAACTTTTAATTTATAAGTGATTATTTAAAGGGAACCTATCATGTTGAAAATGGTATTTGAGCTGAAAGCAGCAAAGCAGGAGGAGCAGAGCAGATTGATATATAGTTTTATAGGTAAAGATTCTGAATAACTTGAATTTCCTTAATTAAAATTCCTTCTTCTGTTGGGTTTTGCAGTCAAGGAGGCGGTCCTATCAGTGATTGACAGATATATATGTATACACAGTCATAGAGGGAAGGCTATCAATCACTGATAGGACCACCTCCTTTACTTCAAAGCCCAGAATGAGCAGGAATTGAAATAAATGAAATAAAGTTATACAGAATCTTTTCCCATAAAACTATATATCAATCTGCTCAGCTCCTCCTGCACTATAACATGTTGCCTGCAGATTAATTTGCATTTTAATGGTGACTGGTTGCCTTCAATTTAAAATATATTTTATGTGGCAGACCTTGTTGTCACTGACTTATAATTGTTGCTAGACTTTCTTGCACATAAAGGGGAGATACAGTCCACTGCTCTGGACCTGTATCTTTTTTTACTGGCCACACAGGATGTGTTGTTAGACACCACCTGGTACATATCCCGCACCAGAAACCTCCCTTGTCATCAAAGTTTATTTATGCTAGCATTTATAGTGTTGAGCGACCTGAGCATAGGGAGAGACATGACAAATGCAGGGTACAGCATTGCTAAAAGTTTTAGTTATGGAATATTGGATAGGGAGAGTACAGGGACAGTGTAGGGAAATGAAGCAAGAGTTTTTACACACTGTAGGAAGAGCATGAGTAGAGCATAGGGAGACTGCAGGGATAGGGCAGGGACTGTATTCTGAAGATGAGGGGATTCATAGGAGGCAGTGCAGTTTGAATCAATCCCCCTGTAGACCACAGAGCTATGTAATTAAACAGTGTCCTCCTTGTTTAACAGATAAGCAATTCTATTAGGCATTGATTCTCAAATTGGGGTAAAAAAGCTGTCAAATTCTACTGCTATTGGGGTGTCCACCTTGTTTAATAGATAAGCAATTCTATTAGGCCTTGATTCTCAAATTGGGTAAACAAGCTGTGTAGTTCTATTGTTATTGGGGTATTCACCTAGTTTAATAGATAATCAATTCTATTGTTATCTCTGTTTTGGACACACTCCTGTTTTTGCCTGTGTTTTTACGGATCAATTACTGACCCAGTACTGACCGTGTGAAGGCAGATGCTCAAAAGACAGGATCCGTTTTTTTTTTAGAGGGGCTTGTTCTTCTCACAGATCAGAAGAAAGGAAAAATAAACAGTGTTGTCAACACAAAATTACTGTTGACACCCTCCCCTCTCTGTCATGGGCACTACTTGTATCAGTGGCTAACAAAATAGGTTATCTATCAATCTATGTGGAAACAGCAGATGGTGTAAAATAAGATAGCTCTTTCCCACTTTAGTAGAATCAGTGACTAAAAGAACAGGTTATCTAGCAATCAATGTGGACACCCCACAAACAGTGAAATGAGACAGTTTTTTTTCCCCACTTTAGTAAAATATGTGACTAATAGAACAAGCTATCTATGTTGAAACAGCAGACAGTGTAAAATGAGACAGCTCTTTCACTCTATAGTAGAATCTTTGGCCAATACACAGTTAAGTACTTTATACCTAAAGCTAATATTGACCTGTAAGACTGAGTTCACACTTGAGTTATTTGGTCAGTTAATTCCAGCAATTACTGTATGGTGAGCAAAAATCAGGAGCCATTCCTACTCTCAGATAAGGCATCATGAAAAGATCTGCACCTGTTCTGTGTTTTTGTCCCATAACTGACTAAATGAGTTATGTGTGAACTGAGCCTAATAGTGAGCACAGTCATTCTATAACTAACAGAAGTGATTCAAAAGCATGTGTTTGCACTGCCACATTGCTTAAAAGAACCTTTGTTTTCTCAACTACTTTATCGGCAATGTCTCCATGTCCTTCTTTTGTTCCACTAAAGTGTCATTGGAACACAAGTCTTGCAGGGGGGCACAGTGTATTTTTTTTCTCTTTTACTAAAAACTTCTGTATGCTTTTCTTTTGGTTTAGGGTACTTTCACACTAGCGTTAGAAGAATGCGGCAGGCAGTTCCGCTGCCGGATCTGAAAATCCTCATCTAAACGGATATCTTTTTTTTCCGGACCCGAGTCCATTAGACTTTTGCATTGAGATACCGGATCTGTCTTTCCGGTATCATCCGGAATAACGGATCTGGTATTTATTTTTTTCACATCTAGAAAGCACTGCGCATGCGCAGACCGTAAAACCGGATCCAGCGATGCGGTAATTTCCGGAACACTTGGTGCCGGATCCGGCATTAATACATTTCAAAGGAAATTAATGCCGGATCCGGCATTTGCGGTAGTGTTCCGGGATTTTGACCGGAAAAAAAATCACAGTATGCTGCAGTATTTTCTCCGGTAAAATACCATAAAAGGACGGAACAGAAGACATCCTGATGCATACTGAATGGATTGCTTTCAATTCAGAATGCATTAGGACAAACCGGAGGTGTTGTTTTGCGGTATTGAGACCCTTCACCGGATTTCAATACCAGAAAAGAATAACGCTAGTGTGAAAGTAGCCTTAGCTAGGCGTTAGCTAGGACTGTTGGTGGCCTGCACGATGATGCGCACATCCATATACTGTATGAGACCTGCCTGTCATACTGACGCACAGTAACTGTTTCACTACCAGAAAGGACTAGCTATGCATGTTGCTGCAATGTACACTGAGATACAATGCAGGCCGGGATATAGCTGATTTAATACACTTTGTGACGTATTAATTCGGAATGAAGCAAATGTTTTTGGAAAAATTTGGTGAATTTTTTAAAATTTCACTCATCTCTATTTAGAATGAATAGCTTATGAAGAAAATTACATCAGAGGCAAGCTGTTCTGAAGCTTGATGATATGACAGCACAATAAAATCATACATTTTCTAATGCAATAGTAAAAAAGTTCCAACACAGAGTTGAAGGTTTTTAATCTTGCCTGTCTTCTTTTGTGAGCCGCAGCTATGCAGTTGATTGTTCAGCACTGTTTCATTGTCGTTTCTTTTAATTTACATTGCTATTTTGAATGAATTATTTAGTCAAGGTGATGGTGAGTCCCAGAGTTAGGCTGAGATATTATTTTGAAAGAACATTTTTTAATAATCTTTTTTGACTGGAAACAGAAGCAAAATAGAACATAAAATTAGCAAATTCAGTTACTGACATTCCCAGAATAGTTATATTATATTATATTTTGTTTTGTTTATGCTTTATTCCATATATTGATTTCCAGTCATTTTGTCCACGGTATAATTATTTTTTAGAGTTCATATGCCAAGTGAAAACAGAAAGCACTCCACAGTGTTGCACCCCCCTACATCTCTTCCCTCCCCTCATTCTACCACCCTTCCTGTGCTCTAGGCTCTGCAAATGATTTATGACTGACATCCACCATAATCTAAACCTCTCACTGCTGGCTTCGAGACTTCTCCTATACCGCACCAGTTCTCTAGAATGCTTTACCCCAATTAGTTTAAATAACAATATAAACAGTTTTAGGCGCTTCCTAAAAACACATCTTTTTAGGGTGGCCTATCACATCCTCTGATCTAACTGATCTAACTAGCCCATTTACCACCATTTTCTGAACCGGATCCTCCACCAAACTCTCCACCGTACCCATGCACCCAGAAGCACTACAGATATCAGCTGCTGACTGGCTCATGCAGCTCCACTATTTTCCCAAGATATCTGGAGCATTGTATAAAATAAGCACTTTTACCTTTGTGTCACCCCTATCTCCTCATTGCAAGCAGGGCCCTCATTCCTCTTGTTCTAATTATTCACTTGTCTGTTGCTGTGCTATTTATGATTGTTTGTACATGAACCCCTGAATTGTAAAGTGCTGCGGAATATGCTGGTGCTATATAAATAAAGATTATTATTATTATTTAAATGGGAAACTTATGGCTTATGCACCTGACCATATTTTTCTTTAGTGTGCTATCCATTATTCCCATGTATAGCACACTGACTAGTGTTGATCGAGCACCAAAGTGCTCGGGTGCTCGGGCCGAACACTTCGGGATGCTCGGGTGCTCTAGGAGCACCCAAGCATTAAACCAGGCACCCCCTGCTCTGAAGAGGGGAGGGTGTCTGGTTCACATGAAAAGGTCAGAAATTGATGGAAACACCACTGAAATGGTTCGGGAACAGCATGGGCAGGATGTCTGGATGCATCTCCGACTTTCAGGTCGCTGCTGAGAACAATGTTGCCTGAGTAGTACGCCACTTTTACAGACTGACAATAATACACAAAAAAACTAAGATAAAATCGATTTTAGAGGAAAAATTGTTAGGAAACATTCTTTCCTACATATTTACTTGTATATAAAGTGCAAGTGCTGCCAAAAATTACAAGGAAGAGGTACTCCGATACAACCTGTATATCACATAAAGGAGGGCCTCATTCACATTGTGGTACAATTGTTCAGGTAGTGGGACTCCTACAATCATAAAGCCTATGCACTAAATGAAAGGGCTTCCAAAAATTACAAGGAACCGGCACTCCAATACACCCTTAATTACACATAAAGGAGGGCATCATACACCCTTGAAAAGTTATGATTGATGGCCTGCTGGTGAGCTGACCCTCTAAAAAATTATATGCGAGGGCCTGCAGGTGAGCTGACCCTGTAAAAGATTGCAGGTGAGGGCCTGCTGGTGAGCTGACCCTCTAAAAAATTATATGCATGGGCCTTCAGGTGAGCTAACCCTGTAAAAGATTGTAGATGAGGGCCTGCAGGTGAGCTGACCCTGTAAAACATTATATGTGAGGGCCTGAACGAGAGCTAACCCTGTAAAGCATTATATGCAAGGTCCTGCAGGTGAGCTGGCCCTCTAATGCATTATATGCGAGGACCTGCAGGTGAGCTGACCCTGTAAAAGATTGTAGGTGAGGGCCTGCTGGTGAGCTGACCCTCTAAAAAATTATATGCGAGGGCCTGCAGGTAAGCTGACCCTGTAAAACATTATATGCGAGGGCCTACAGGTGAGCTGACACTCTAAAAAATTATATGCGAGGGCCTTCAGGTGAGCTGACCCTGTAAAAGATTGTAGGTGAGGGCCTGCTGGTAGCTGACCCTCTAAAAAATTATATGCGAGGGCCTGCTGATGAGCTGACCCTCTAAAGCATTATATGCGAGGGCCTTCAAGTGAGTTGACCCTGTAAAACATTATATGCGACAAATAAGCATGTTGATATGATCGAGGAGGAGGAGGATAAGAAAAGGAAGATTAAACCATATACCCTTGTTTGTGGTGAAAGGGGTGCATGGGAATACAGTGTATTCAGTACATTATAAATAACACATTTAAAGTGCCTTTATGTTCATTAGCTTTCCTTTAGTGGAGTGGAGAAGTCATGGTCAATTCATGCCTTGTTCATTTTTATAAGAGTCAACCTGTCAGCATTTTCAGTTGACAGGCGGATACACTTATCTGTTATAGTGCCATCAGGAGCACTAAATACCCGCTCAGACAAAACACTGGCAGCAGGGCAGACCACCACCTCCAAGGCGTAGAGCGCCAGTTCGTGCCACGTGTCCAGCTTGGACACCCAGTAGTTGTAAGGCACTGAGGGATCATTGAGGATGCTGACACGGTCTGCTATATACTCCTTCACCATCTTCCAAAATTTTTCCCTCCTTGTGACAGTAGGCCGAGCATCAGGGTGAGGGTGCTGGTGTCATGTCATGTCATGAAACTGTCCCAGGCTTTGGAGAGTGTTGCCCTCCTCTGTTGGAACTGCTGTGTGACCTTCTAGTATTGCACCATTTTGCTCGTCCTCTCCAACTGAGGAATGAGAGATGAGAAGTTCTCTTTGTAGTGGGGGTCGAGAAGGGTGAACAACCAGTAATCTGTTTTGCCTAAATTGCGTATAACGCGAGGGTCGCTGGAAAGGCAGCCTAACATGAAGTCAGCCAAGACTTCGCTATCGTCATCAGGAGGATGACTCTCCATCTCCTCATCCTCTTCCTCCTCTTCTACCCACCCAAGCAGAACAGATGGAATTAAACTTCCATGGGTACTACCCTCTGTAGAGCAGGCAACTGTCTCCTGCTCCTCCTCTTCATCGTCCAATTCGCGCTGAGAAGACAAACTGAGGGTGGTCTGGCTATCACCTTGTGTAAGTCTTCTCCCATTTCCGACTCTTCCACATGCAAAGCGTCACTTTAATTGTGAGCAGCGAGCGTTTGAGTAGACACAGAAGTGGCATGGTTACACTGATAATCGCCACTCACCATCTGTGTTTATTCCTCAGAGTTTCTTAAAAAAACACAGAGGTCAGACATGCATGCCCACTCCACGCTCGTGAATAGCGGAAGCTGACTGGAAAGGCGACAATCATGTTGCAACTTGTATTCCAGTACTGCCCTCTGCTGCTCACAAAGACTGGCCAACATGTGGAATGTAGAGTTTCAGCTCGTGCTCACGTCGCACTGTAGCCGGTGAGCTGGCAATTTCCAGCACTGCTGCAGCGTTGACAGACCGGCTGAAGCTGTCGATGACTTGCAAATTTGCACACACGTGGCACACATTCACCAGTAGCTCAGGCAAATTGGGGTAGGTTATGAGAAACTGCTGAACCACTAAGTTTAAGACGTGGGCTAGGCATGGGATGTGTTTGAGCTTGCCGAGCTCCAAAGCCGCCACTAAGTTATGGCCTTTATCAGACACAACCATGCCTGGTTCTAGGTTGAGTGGTGAGAGCCACAGCTCAGTCTGGTCTTTTATCCCCTGCCACAGCTCTGCGGCGGTGTGCTTTTTGTCCCCTAAGCATACCTGTTTCAGCACGGCCTGCTGCAGTTTCCCCAGTGCTGTGCTACACTGCTTCCAGCTACTGAATGATGGCTGACTGGTGCTGCACGCGGATAAATCGGAGGTGGAAGTGGAGGAGGAGGCGGAAAAGGAGTAGTAGGGGTTGGAGCCACTAACGTAGGTGCTGGCAGAAACCCTGATCGACTTAGGGCTCGCAATTCTTGGCATCGGTAGCACCTGTGCCATCCCAGGATACGACTCGCTCCCGACCTCTACAACATTCACCCAGTGTGCCATCAGGGAAATGTAGCATCTCTGGCCAAATGCACTTGTCCATGTGTCCGTGGTTAAGTGGACCTTCCCAGTGACTGCGTTGGTCAGGGCACGTGTGAAGTTACGGGACACATGTTGGTGTAAGGCGAGCATGGCACAACTTAAAAAATAGTGGAGGCTGGGGACTGCGTAACACAGGACGGCCGCCGACATGAGGCTGCAGAAGGCCTCAGTGTCCATAAGCCTAAATGGCAACATTTCCAGGGCCAGTAATTTGGAAAGTTGCACATTTAGTTCTATGGGCTGTGGGTGGGTGGCTTGGTATTTGCGCTTGCGTTCAAATGCCTGGGGTAAGGATATTTGTACGCTGCGCTGGGTCACGGAAGTGGATGTGGTCGTTGATGGTGTTTGCGAAGGTCCAGGTGCAGGGCTGGAGGCATCCAGGCCTGCGCCTTTGACAGGGGATTGGTCAGCATATAGCACAGTGGAAGAGGAGGCAGTGGTGTGACATAGATTGTGGACCCAGGCGTTCGTCCCACTTATTGCAGTGCTTGGATGCCATGTGGCAGATCATGCTGGTGGTGGTGAGGTTGCTAATGTTCACGCCCAGGCTCATTTTGGTACGGCACAGGTTGCAAACTACTATTCTTTTGTCTTCCGCACTTTTCTCAAAAAAGCACTTTACTGCGGAACACCTACCCCTTGGCAAGGGAGATTTCTGCAAGAGGGTGCTCCTTGGAACAGTTGCGGGCCTGTTTGTTGTGGCCCGCCTTCTCCCTTTTGCCACCCCACTGCCTCTTCCAGCCTGTTGTGGTGCTGCAGATCCCTCCCCCTCTGTACTGCTGTCCTCGCTCGGCTTTCCACCTTCCCAGGTTGGGTCAGTGACTTAATTGTCCACCACCTCCTCTTCCACTTCCTCACTCTGCTCACCTTCACTTGTTGACCTAACCACAACCTCAGTGATTGATAACTGTATCTCATCCTCTTCATCAACCTCTTGAGACAGTAATTGCCATTGAGTTATTGGAAACTGTGTCTCATCATCATCCACCTCATTAAACAGTCATCTTCTTGTGACTGTGGATGCTCAAGAGTTTGGGAATCAGGGCACAAGATCTGTCCTTCTTCAAGCTTGCTTGGCGAGAGGGCCAAATCAAGGAATGACTAGTGATGAGGTGCCATATTCGATTTTGCGAATATTCGCAAATATTCAATTGAATATTCATTTTATATTCATCGAAATTGAATATTCGTCATTATTCTATTTATCGCGAACAATATGCGATTAAATTATTCGCGTATTGCGATTTTATTTAACTGTATAAGGCATAAAGGCAACTTTCCTATTGGCTGGCTATGGCACTATGTCTATGTGTATTATACGAATGTTCGCTATATTGCTATAACTTCGTATTTTAGAATACTTGTAATATTCTAAAAAACTAAGTTATCGTGATTTCGTGATATTCGTTAAATTCTTTTCTATGTCGCTCACTATTATGTGTGCGAACGTATTGTATTCTAAATGATTCTAATTACTGATTTATAATTTTCCTCTTCATGTAAGATAGTTTATGTCATGCGATAAATCGGCAATTAAATATGCGAGTGAATTGCGTCGCATAAGGGCTGTATGCTATTGGGTTGGCTTGGTCGAATAGACGAAGATAGAGAATATAGCACAATTCTACCAAGCCAACAGTTACCTACGGTTGGCTTGGTAGAATTGTCGAATATAGCGAATATAGTGCTATATTCTATATCTTCGTCTATTCGACCAAGCCAACCCAATAGCATACAGCCCTTATGCGACGCGATTCACTCGCATATTTAATTGCCGATTTATCGCATGACATAAACTATCTTACATAAAAAGAAAAATTATAAATCAGTAATGACTCATTACTGATTTATAATTTTCCTCTTTATGTAAGATAGTTTATGTTATGCGATAAATCGTCAATTAAATATGCGAGTGAATCGCGTAACATAAACTATCTTACATAAAGAGGAAAATTATAACTCAGGAACGATTCTCATTACTAATGAGAATCTTTACTGATTTATAATTTTCCTCTTTATGTAAGATAGTTTATGTTATGCGATAAATCGGCAATTAAATATACGCGTGAATCGCGTCGCATAAGGGCTTTAAGCTACTATATGCTATTGGGTTGGTTTGGTCGAATAGACGAAGATTGAGAATATAGCCCTATATTCGACAATTCTACCAAGCCAACCCATTAGTGATAGTAGTAATTTTTACTATCACAAAATTTGTGATAGTAAATTACTAGCACTAATTTAGTGATATTAAAGTAAATTACTAATATGACTAATGGGTTCAGATGGAAAAAAAACTAATATTCGTTATAACGAATATATCTTAATATATTCAAAATATTCGCGAATTTACGAAGTTGTAATATTCGTACGAATATTTCGCTATTCGAATATTCGCGCTCATCCCTTGGTATGATGCTGAAAAGAGCTCCTCAGAATATCTGAGTGTGGGATGACTTCTTTCCTCAGACTCTCCATGGTGGGAGGAAGGAGGATCAGGGTGAGCATTGTGTTGAGCAGACTCTTAGCTACTGAGACTGGACTTGGTGGAAGACAGGGTGGTGCTTAACCGACTGGAAGCATTATCTGCTGCAATCCAACCGACCACCTGGTCGCACTGGTCTGACTTCAAGAGTGGTGTCCTGTACCGCCCTGCAAACTAGGACATGAAGCTAGGTATCGTGGATGATTGTTTTTCTTGTGCTCTGGCAGGAGGCACAGTTTCACCACGCCCAGGGCCACGGCCTCTGCGTGCACCACCAACGTGCGGGGAGGAGACTCGAGCATTGCGCTCGAGCACATGCGTTATTCGGCCGAATACCACCATGTGCTGAGCATCGAGATGCTCGAGCCGAACTAGTGTTCGGCCAAGCATACTCAGTCACCACTAACACTGACACATTGACTTCTAAGGGGTCATGCACACATACTTTTTTTTTTCCGGATCTATGTGCCCAATCTGCAAGTCTTAGCGCAGGTCCTATTCTTGTCCATATGTGTATTTTATGGATACGTTTTTTTGTGGACCAAAATACAAACATGCAGGGGCGGACTGTGGACTAAAAATGGCCCTGGAACTGAAGGTAAAAGTGGCCCCATGTTGAAGGAGGGTTTAAATTAACAGAAGGTGAGGCAACATAATTAACATAATTAGGCAGGGATAATTAAAGTGGACAGGGCTGCCATGTACAAGTTCTCCTCTCTTTTTAATTTCTCATGTTTTGTCTTGCAAAACTACATCAGGAAACCTGACCTTGTGGCTGCACCCTTAATAGTCTATTGCAAAGTGAATGAGAAAATTAGTGATGAGCGGCAGGGGCAATATTCGAATTCACGATATTTTGTGAATATTTGGGCGAATATTCGCCATATATTCGAGAATTCGCGAATTTGTGATCTCCAGGCATTATTTTCTTGATTGCATGAACTGGTATTTAAAAAAAAAAAATTATATTCGCAATTACAAATATATTTTGGGATATTCTACATATTCGCGAATTCTCGAAGTGCCGATATTCGCGATTTAAATTCGCAATTCGAATATTCGTGATCAACACTAGAGAAAATTAGAAATCTAAATCTACTTAATATTTGGTGTGGTCACCCATTGCCTCCAAAACAGCATCAAGTCTTCTAGGTACATTTGCACACAGTTTTTGAAGGAGCTTAGAAGGATGGGCACATCTTGGAGAAATGGGCACACTTCTGTGGAAGTATGCTTGCTCAAATCCTTTTGTCTCTTCATGTAATCCCAGACTGGCTCATCACCCAACATCATATCATCACTTCCAAGACTCCTTGTTCTTCTTTATGCTGAAAATAGTTCTTATTGACATAGGTTTTTTTATTTGAGGCTGTTGTCCTGAATAAATTTGGAGTCAATCAGATGCCTCCCTGATACCATCCATCATGCAAAACCATTAAGGAGGTGTCTGATTGGCTCTAAATGTATTTTTCAGCAGGACAATTACCTGAAACATACAGCCAATGTCATTAATAAATATATTCAGTATAAAAAATAAAAAGGAGTCCCAGAAGTAATGATATGCTATCCCCAAAAGCCTGGATCTCAACATCATCAAGTGTATCTGGGATTACATGGCGACAGAAGGCTTTGCGAAAGCCTAAATCCACAGGAAATCTGTGTGTGTGAATATAATGATGATATATTTAGGTGATTACAATATTAGAGGGAAAGCATAAGTATTGGGGAAAACTCTACTCTTGAAAAAAGGCTCCTGTTGGGCCACCTCTAATCTGGGTACCAGATGAGATACTGTTGGGCGTGAAGGCATACAGTTTCCTGCACACTGGTTTCAGCTGGGCTTATAGATCCTGCACACTCGTAAGTTGCCAAAGCTGACGTCCGGCTTTGTCCAAGCTCAATTAGCAATAAATCTGGTGACCAGGCATGCCAAGGAAGTGTTGCAATCTGGCGGACACTTTTCTAGGAAACCCTTGCTTGTGTGTTGGTGAGCAGTAGACTGTCATGAGAGACAACACATGAGGCTGAAGGATGTCCTGCACATATCGCTGGGCTGTTGGTGTCCTTCATATCATTACTAGTGGTGACCGATTGTTGTATGTGATGGATCCCCAGATGATCTCACCAGCAGTTGGGGCAGTGTGTTGCTCCACAGCAATTGCAGGATTGGAACACTCACCACCAGGTACCCATACTTGAACCTGACTGTCTTGGAATCCCAAACACAACTTGGATTCCTGCAGTCCAAATTTCTCATTAACACCACCACTGCAAACAAAGGTAACAGTGGCTGGCTGTCAATTGCTGGACATCTAATGGGTATTGTGACACCAAATTTCCTTCCGCTAAGCAACTGGAAATTATATAGGAGAGTCAGGGTTGTGCCAAATGTGTCTGGATGATGGACAACAAAACTGTGGGAATTGCTGGTGCTTGTCTACAGAACAAAATATCGTCTCTACTGGTGGTCTGTCTGGGCCATCCAGATCCTGTTTAGCATATGTGTGTGCTGTAAGTGTCGAGCAGGAATAGTACTAGAGGGTAGATAAAGTATGTGCCACTGAGATTAGTAGTGTCAGTAGTGTAATTCCCATTTTGGTGCTGGAGTATGGAGAGGATAGGAGTAATTTAGCACAGTTCCAGTTTTACTCTCTCCAGGATTTCCCCTTGCTTGGGCTGGGAGTCCAGGTGGGGGCAACTGGGTAATAAAAAGGAGGCCTTCACATAACCACTGCTCCCAACAACATCTAACAGCTAGGTCAGAATGGCCTAGATGGTACGCTGTTTTGAAAGACCATCTTGCTTTACTCAGTCCAATTATGCGCTCCCTCTAAAAGTCTGTCAGCTGGACAAATTGTCTTGAAGTTCATTATCAGATCCGCAAAACACTGATGGCGTCTGTGAGTGTTCCGCAATTTGCGGAACGGCACGGACAGCCTTCAATATAAATGCCTATTCTTGTCCGCAAAGTGCGGACAAGAATAGGACATGTTATATTTTTTTAGCGGGGCCACGAAACGGAGCAACGTATGTGGACAGCACACGGAATGCTGTCCGGATCTTTTACGGCCCCATTGAAGTGAATGGATCCGCATCTGAGCCACCAAAACGGCGGCTCGGGTGCGGACCCAAACAACGGCCGTGTACATGAGGCCTAAAACAGCACTATAAGGAACTTTCTTCTTCCTGAAGGGCTGACTGTGTGGCTTAGTTCATTAGCTAAGCCAATCCACTTCTCAATCATGGCTGATTCAAAGGTAAAGAAGGGGCAGTCTTAGCTAATGAACTTAACCAGACAAAAAGCCCCTTTATCATGCAACTGACACATAGGTGGTCAAGAAGAACATAATTCTAAATGCAGGCCACTGGTGCAGTATTCACGATGAAACTGTTTAAGTAAGCTTTATTAAAGGGATTATCTTGTTCACATATTCACAGATTATGGACTGTCTTTTTATTAGGAGCTTTATGGTGTATGACCCAACATTGCTAAGGAACAATAATATGACTCACGGAACTGGAAATGCCAAACAGCCGATTGTGACCGGGGTATTTTAGATAGCTAAACCCATCTCTGTAAGGACACGTTGGTGGCTTAGTGTCCCCAAACTGATTAAGACGTCCCCTTTAAAGTCATGGGGGGGGGGGGGTCATTTAACATAATGGTGTAAAGTAGAACTGGCTTAGTTGACCATAGCAACCAATCAGATTCCACCTTTCATTTTCCAAAGGAGCTGTCCAAAATGAAAGATGGAATCTGATTGGTTGCTATGGGGGAACTAAGCCAGTTCTACTTTACACCAGTTTGAAAAATAACCCCCATAGTATTTAGGTAGCCCATGTTTTCATACTTAACAACAAAAAAGTTAATTTTCTCTTAATCTCACTTGTCCATATGTGTAGTAGACTTGGTTACTGCCTTCTAAATATGCAATCCAATTTTAGCAAATTGGTAAAGAAACTATGTCAAATCATGTCACCCCTTTACTCCTGTAAGGGGATGGGACATGAATTTCATTTCTACTCATAGGATATAGCAATATTTTCATAAGATGTAATAAGCATTGCCATTTATGAAATATTTTTGCTGTTCTTTAGTGTGGACATAGTCATTGGCATCATTTGCCAACATGTCCTTATTACTTTTACCAATCAGCCGGGAGTCCACATTCAATTTTACTGTGCAGTTTAGGAAATAAATGCAGAACTCTGGTTTCTATGGGTAACATCTCTCCCTTTTCACCACTCTAGTTTTCATTAGAGATGAGCTAAATGATATTCTTAGTTCAAGACCTGTAGCAAATAATGGTGTAAAGTAGAACTGGCTTAGTTGACCATAGCAACCAATCAGATTCCACCTTTCATTTTCCAAAGGAGCTGTCCAAAATGAAAGATGGAATCTGATTGGTTGCTATGGGGGAACTAAGCCAGTTCTACTTTACACCAGTTTGAAAAATAACCCCCATAGTATTTAGGTAGCCCATGTTTTCATACTTAACAACAAAAAAGTTAATTTTCTCTTAATCTCACTTGTCCATATGTGTAGTAGACTTGGTTACTGCCTTCTAAATATGCAATCCAATTTTAGCAAATTGGTAAAGAAACTATGTCAAATCATGTCACCCCTTTACTCCTGTAAGGGGATGGGACATGAATTTCATTTCTACTCATAGGATATAGCAATATTTTCATAAGATGTAATAAGCATTGCCATTTATGAAATATTTTTGCTGTTCTTTAGTGTGGACATAGTCATTGGCATCATTTGCCAACATGTCCTTATTACTTTTACCAATCAGCCGGGAGTCCACATTCAATTTTACTGTGCAGTTTAGGAAATAAATGCAGAACTCTGGTTTCTATGGGTAACATCTCTCCCTTTTCACCACTCTAGTTTTCATTAGAGATGAGCTAAATGATATTCTTAGTTCAAGACCTGTAGCAAATAAGGTCATCTGAAGCAAATTGTGAAGTGCAAACAATTTGAAGAATCAACATAGGTGAATCTAAAATTTAGATTGGCTGCAAAGTAAGACATGTCCAAGATGTTTTTGGCTTAAAAATAAAATGACCAGGGTTACCCCCAGTTATTTTTTTCTACTGGAAGGGGAACCCATGGCTGATTTTGACATGAGAGTGACTGATGGTTGTCTTTCAATATTGAGAAGAATAACAATAATGAGTGACTCAAAAGGTCATGTTCATTCGTTTTTGGCCAATTCCTAGAGTAGCGCAAACCGTACTGATGCAGATTGGGAATAAAATACATTTTTTATAAATTGTTAACCTATAATTACTGTGGTTGTTCATGTGAAGCCCCCAGGTGTGCTTATCTTATCTCTAAATGGATCCTTTGGCACCTGGTCCTACTCTATGGTAGCTATGGGCTATTTTTATACAAATTAAATGTCGGCCTCTAGATGTGCAAAGCTGGTAGAGACATACCCCAAAAGACTTGCAGCTGTAATTGTAGTGAAAGGTGGTCCTACAAAGTACTGACTCAGGGGGGCTGAATAAAAAATGCACTCCACACTTTCCAGATTTGTATTTATAAAACAATTTGAAAACCGTGTATCATTTTCTTTTCGTTTCACACAAACTTGTTACTTTGTGTGGGTCTATCACATAAAATCCCAATAAAATACATTTAAACTTGTGGGTATGATGTGAAAAAATATAGAAAATTCAAGGGGCATGAATACTTTCTCAAGGCACTGTGCGTATGTGTGTGTATATGCATATATAGTGAAGTATGGCAGCATTACTGTCCACGTCTTTGTATTTTTTCTCATTTTATCCAAGTTTATGCATGGATTTGAAGTAGAAGTTAAAGAAATCAGTAAGGGAATGCTCTAGGGAAACATTCTTGCTTAAAATGGATAAGAACCCTGCAAAATGAAATGTTTGCTGAGAGCTTCCTGCATATCATTATTGAGATTTGTTGTCTTCAGTTTGACCTCTGTAGGACATACAATGAGTACAAAGCGTAAAGACAATTATACATTAGCCATTGTTATCTCCTTACATCCTACAGATTTCACTGGCACTGCTAATTTAATTATTGCTATGTTACCAATGAATCCCTCATTATTAGTTTTATAGCAAAACCTAATCTTAGGATAATATAGACTCCCCCCTGTGTGTCTTCATGTACATGTTCAACATGACAAAATAGGGAGATGGTTTTCAATTCACACAATCTCATCATTTTAGAAAGGGCAACGTTTCTGGTCTTTTGCGAAAACAATAATTATCTAATATTGTTACCATGTGCCGTTATATGGCTATTTAATGCTATCGATGAAATTTAATTAACATCTAATTAAACGGAATGACTGTGACAGGAGGGAAATAAAATATAATTATATTGCAAGGGCTTAAAATAATATTTTCAAGATGGCATTTTGCATTTCTAATTTTTAAGTTGTGAGATGGATCATATAAGGGGGGATTTTATTAGATTCACTGTAATGCATTCTTTGAAGAGTTTTCTATGTAAAAGATTGAAAGACGAAAGTCCATTAAGAATTGCCCACTGTCATAGGTTGGTGCATGTTTTCTTATACTTAACTGCAATGATTTCGGCTTGAGAAACCATCTTTCACATGAGCCTGTTTTCAATTTGTATATCGCACATATTTTGTGTACTGAAATCTGCTAATGAATAGGGCTATCCACATGGGCGCATATTTTCTGTCAGTGTTTGAAATCTGCAGCATGTCTTATTTTTTTGTGCATTTACTTTCAAGTTATAGCCTATGGAAGTGCATAACAAAACCAGACAGATTTCAATACGCTCGTGTGCAAGTTATCCCCTGTGTGTCTTCATGTATATGTTCAACATGACAAAGTAGGGAGATGATTTTCAATCAGATGGTATATTATCCAGAATCTGTATGTATTCCAGAGCTTTAATGCAGGCCAATTTCGATACGTTTGAATGCAGTGGCCAAAATGTGAGATTATGGGTCAGGTACTGTATTCACAAGACCAAATATGTTGTTTTTTAGCAGCTCTCCATTTTGACTGATATATTGAGTCTTTTGCCATAATTTTGGCATGTATTTTCACCATCACTTTATACATTGCAGCAGATAAACACCACAAAACAATAGTTGGTAATACACTCTATGCCAACCATATGACCTTCTGGATAGTTGAAAACTTGAACAGCCAATAAAACCGATATCTACAGTACCACTCAGGGGCGTAGCTAAAGGCTCATGGGCCCTGGTGCAAGAGTTCAGCTTGGGCCCCCCTTCTCTCAGTGCTTTGTGGCCAGGGGCAGGGAAGCACATAGCCTTTGTGCTGCCTGAGGCAAAAATTAAAACGGCATTCCCCCCATGGCAAATTCTTGACCTAACCCCTTACCTCTAGCAAGAGGTGTAACTTGAATAGCATGCACTTTCTATAATACCATTGTCTTCACATGCAGCACAAGGGTCTTTGGGCCCACTCAGGCTCCTGGGCCCGGTAGCGACTGCTACTTCTGCACCCCCTATAGCTACGCCCCTGGTACCACTCATCTAACCAGCCCATAGAAACATTTTTCAGTTTCTAAGGTTGTGTTCACACTTGACAATAAAGTGCTACACAGTTAAACACCATGCACACATATTTTACATTTGGTTCTTGGCCATAGCTCTTTTACAGGTGAAGTTAATGTGAATATTCCTTTAGGTACTTTTACATTTTGTATTATAAAATATTTTTTTTTCTTAAAGAAGTGTAGTTTGGCAGGTCCACCCTTGTGGTTGTTTATAGCCACTATTATTAGCAGAGATGGTAGAATTAATTTACTCATTTTAATAATTTGCTCATAAAGATGAGCATTTTTGTTAACTTAAGCTGATTGTTCCTCATTTAATGGAGTTCTCCAAACAGGGTTCATGGGTTTTAAAAAAAATGCACCTGTCACCAGGGCTCCAGTTATAGTGTCAGGCTCCCAGTGTCATCTACACAGATACAGTATCATTGCTTATGACCTATCAATGGCCTTAGCAGTGGCAGCGGTCACGTGTCTTGCCTGCATAGGTCACCACTGAGGCCACTGGTTTACCTTTACCGGAAGCAGAGATGTGCATGTAGATGGCATGTCACACTTACAGTCCAGTGGGACCGGAGGCAGAGGAGAAGGGAGCTCGGAGCTGGAACCAGTAACAGGTATTTTCATTTTATTCCTTGCACCCTGCCAGGCCGTATGACAAATCTGAGGCTGAATCTGGGCAGTAGTGTTGAGCCCGAATATTCGAAAAGCAAATTTTTATCTTGAATATCGCAACTTTGAGAATTCTCGAATATTTTGAATATAGTGCTATATATTCGTTTTTTTGAATATTCGTCATTTTTTTCCATCTGAAGTCATGATTCCTCCTTGCTTCTTGCTTGACGAATGACGAATATTCTAAAAAACTAATATATACAGTTAGCACTATATTAAATATAGTGCTATATATTTGTTTTTTAGAATATTCGTCATTTTTTTCCATCTGAAGTCATGATTCCTCCCTGCTTAAATTGATTTTGGGCCAATCATGTGTTCAGATGGAAAAAATGATAAATATTCTAAAAACTTTTCTATAGTGCTATATATTAGTTTTTACATACGCCTGTATTGATCTCGTAATATTTGCATATTACATGATCATTACCTTGCCGATTTTCAAGTAAATAAAAGAGAATGTAGAATATAATAAATATTCGAATTCGCGAATATTCGATGAATATTCTACAAAATATTCACGAAATATCGCAAATTCGAATATTGCCCCTGCCGCTCATCACTACTGGGCAGGATGTTGTAAAGCAGAAGGAACAGAGATGATTAATATATAGTTGTGTAAGTAGCGATTCAGTATTAATTCATTTATATATCTACTTAGGAGTCCAGTGGGTGGTCCTACCCAGTGATTGACAGCTATCTTTATACGCACATATAATAAGACCACCCAAAGGACTCCTAAGCATAGAACAGGCAGAGATTTACATGAATAAAAGTTAGGGTGCATGCCCACAACCGTATGTATTTGGTGGTCCACAAAAAATGGATCTGCAAAAAATACAGATGAAGTCCCTGTGCATTCCGTATTTTGCGGAACGGAACAGCTGGCCCCTAATAGAACAGTCCTATCCTTGTCCGTAATGCGGACAATAATAGGACATGTTCAATTTCTTTGCGGAACAGAAAAACGGACATACATAAACGGAATGCACATGGAGTAACTTCACTGCTTCCTCATACGTTCTGCAAAAAAAAAACAGAATGGACATGGAAAGAAAATACGTTTGTGTGCATGAGCCCTTAGGATGCTGTCATATGCTGCAGATTTTGTTGCAGCATTTTCAGCGACTGAAAATCACTTCCATTCATTTCAATAGGGAGGCAAGCATATGGATTTATGCAAGTCCCATTCGGTTGAATGGAACTGATTTTCTGTCACGGACTCTTGAACGTTTTTTTTTTTTAATTTATGTTCCGTTTTTTGCGTTCCATATACAAACCGTATACGAAACCATTTATTTCAATGGATCCCCAAAAAAATGGAAGGTACTCCATATGCCTTCCATTTCCGTATTTCCGTTTTTCCGTTCCGTTCAAAGATAGAACATATCCTATTATTGTCCGCATAACGGACAAGGATAGTACTGGGGCCAGCTGTTCAGTTCCGCAAAAAAACGAAATGGACGCGGACGTCATCCGTATTTTTTGCGGATCCGTTTTTTGTCGGACCGCAAAATACTGAAAAAGTCATACGGTCGTTTGCAAGAGGACTTATATTGATTTTTTCCCCCACAAAACGTATGTCAATCTGTTCAGGTCCTCCTGCTCTATAGCATGCTGCCTGCAGATTACACACCATCTTCAATGTCACCATAGACCATTATAGAGTTTTCTCAGAGACATAATGCTCTTCAGTACATTAGCTCTAAAGGCAGGGTTGGATAAATGATGTAATATTGTTACACCATGTACTAAGTGATAAGTTCCCTTTAAGTACCTGGAATATATGTCTGGAATTAATTGAATTGAATTCATTCTCTAAGAATTTCATTTTCCAAGACTTTTACAGGACCCAGGGATCAGCCAAATGTGGTGTTCACCTGTATCTTGTTCATAGCTATAGCTCTATATATCATGCCTCTGCTAAATGCAGCTGTGAATGTAAAACCAAGGCCATACAGCAGTGATTTAGGTGAGCCGGCCCGTCACTTGCTTGTTTTACAGTGCTAGTGGTGATTGAGCACATAAAATGCAATTCCTTGCTTAGTCGTACTGAGAAGCAGACTCTCTTCCCATATTAAACGGTTAGCCCTTATGAACGTTCCTCCTGCATCAATCTTCTGCAATTTATCAGTTCATTTTTTGTGTTGTGATCTGCATAGAGATAGAAGAAAAAAATGCAAAACAAAAGAAAAAAATATACAGGAAATAAGTCATAAGGAAATTAAATTTTTATGTAAAACATATTTTTGGAATTCTTGGTTGATTTTTTTAGTTTTCAATTTTTATTGTCTTATTGACTTTCTAAAAGAAATCCTAAAATCACACATTTTTTGTACTGGCCACTAAGCCTGTCGAAACTGTGTATGTCGATACTTCCTGTTCTGTAAGATACAATTTCAGCAGAGATCTCATTATCATCACAAGCATGTTTGCAATGATAGATAACACCTCGGTCTGGATAATACAGGACCCATCATTCACAATAGGTGATGGTCACAACTTATCTACTGCACAGGTCACAGAGCATGTCTAGAAAACTCTCCCATAGAAGCCAGTAAGTCCCCTCCTGTCTATTGTTCCCATGGCCCATGTGGCTATCATAAAGCATACTTTAAACAGGAAGCTTTGACATATTATTAGGCTTAGTGTCCAGTGCTAAAACTGTACTTTTTTAGAATTTTTATTAAAGTGTACCTGAACCATTCCATATTTTTCAATAAAACATACTGTGAATGCCATAAAATAATTTTTTCCAATATACATTTTTTTTTTTATTTTTTTTTACGGTTCCCCAGCGAAATAGGCCCCTGAAGTGCAGATACCTAAGCTTCGGCTATGTCAGGCTTTAGCATAGTAGGCACAGGCAGAGGAGCAATGTCTTATTTGAGCTCCTGTCCTGCACTTGCTTGCTCTGCTCTTATAGCTGCATAGGCTATTAACAGAGTAACGCGTGAGCAGACGCAGGGCAAAAGCTCTCATAAGAAGTCACTCCTCTGCCTGTGCCCACTATGGTAAAACCTGTAATACCCATCTATTTCAGCGCTGATACAGGCAGGAGCATCAATGCTCCAGCCTGTACAATGCTCAGTGTGGGTGCAGGGAAGTCTGTATTCCCATACATAGGACTTTATGGGTTCTAAAGCACAATAGGCAATATTACAATAAGTTTTAATAGAGTACAGTATATGGAACGTTTTAGGTACAGTTTAAATATAGTTATTGACATGGAAAATGTAAAAAAAAAAATCACCTAAAAAAAACAAAAAAAAAATATTAAACTTAAAAATATGCTTTAAACAATAGGTCATTTTCTGATGATACACTACCTAAACTTTATATGGCTAGTAATATGGTAATTTTAGCGACCTGCTCAATTGAAACTAGTCTATGTTCTCTACTACTCATATTATGAAACACATAGTATTTCCTTTCAGCGGGCCTATGTGTTTCATATTAGGCCCTCGATAATGAAATACCATGGTCACTTATCTAGAACCATAATCAGCATACTCAGAAACTGCTACTAGTCTTCCTTAGCCACATCAGGTGGACGAAAGTTAAGACTACCACCCAGTTCATTACCAGAGCCAGCTGAGAAGCCATATGGAGTTGGTTACTAGGGACAAGGTTACATCTGTGGAAAAGTAACAGAAAACTGGTGCGCGAAGCAGACCTACCAGAATGACTGTTACAAAGAGCCATGGACAGGCAACATATGAACCAGGAGAGAAAGAGAAAGCCCAAACAGCAGACATAGGGTTAATCCAGAAACTAGCCACAATCAGAGTACCAGGAGGTTAATCTAGAAACTAATTAAGAGGTTAATCTAGAAGCTAACCATAGTCAGTATACCAGGAGGATCAGAAAAAGCCAGTTCATCAGATAAGATGTTAATCCAGAAACTAGCCATGGTCAGTGCACAGTTGGTTAATAAACAGGTCTGGAGCTAATCTAAAAAGCACAGAGGAGCAAACAGAGTTAGGAAACTATATGCAAAATCACAGACAACTGCCGTGGCTGAGTTGTAGACTTAAATCCCCCATCTAGCTCTGGAATTGGATGCTGAGCCAGGAACCTGGTTGGCTCGACTTCCATCCTCATTGATATGTCAAACAGCCTGAGCTTGAGTCATCAGCAGGGCAATCTTTCCAGCACAGATTTGTTCAGAAATTTGGCTTGGTAACACCTTGCCTAACAAACCTGCCTAACTTCTTAATAAATTTGGAGCAATTTGGAAAATTCTCAAGATAGAAAAATAAATTTACAGATTCTATGAACATCAGAATTTACACCATTTTATAACTTTAGTGTAATAAATATGTCTACAATATGTTGACCACACTTCTTCGAGTAAAGCAGACACAATTTTCTCTCTACTTTTGAACACTGTCAAGTATCAGAGCAAATGTCCTCCAAAAAACATTTGTAAATCAGTTGATATGTTTTTTTGTGGCCATAAATTCCCAGCTGGCTCCCTGGAACTTGATCAGGAGTTCCCTAGCACTGCCATTTTTACAGCAAACTCAGACTGGAATTAGAAATTATAGAAAGTTTAGCTTTATTGAGGTAGGAATGGGAATAGAAGCATACAGATTTTTCTTTAGTTACCCCATGGCAATGTACTTGGGAATTGTTGTGGTAAAGTATCACAAAGCTAAAATTATATAGACAGTCTGTATCTATAATTTTTGTTGCCCTGGACAGTTCTAGTTATTACATCCTAAAGGAGAGAACATAATCTCTATACCCCTCACTATATCTTGTTCCATCTGTAGAGAAAATTATAAAAACTGCTGAGCCATTTCACTAGTGAGGTTTATCTTTATTTTTCTTATACTTCCTTTTTTTGGAAATCCATCAAATCCACTGTATAAAAAGAGAAGCAACTACTTTGATAGCCCCTCCTCCCATACTACCAAAATGAGGGATACTGAGAGGGAATAAGAGAAAAAATATATAAAAAAAAAACACAGAGAGGATATCAATGCATTATCTTCCTCATGCAGAAGGATCTAACAGCATCAATATTTTTTAAACTTCTCAATAACAGTCATGAAAAATATCCTAATACTAGAGGAGCAAGCAGTGTTTTTTAACTGGGGATGGAACATACCATATAGAGCAATCATAAGCCTTGAAAAAAAAAATTAACAGTTAGCTTTTAACTGAGGCCTAGATCTCATGATTGTGCCTTCCAGGTATATTGGGTAGCTGTAGCACCGATTATAGGTTGTAATTTATCAAGACCTAATAGGCTTACCGTTTACTATGCTTTATTTGTCTCGAACTTTGCCATTGGATTTAAAAAGGATTTTGGTTACTGTAGTAATGCTAGTCTTGTGGGTTTAAATAGGTTTTCCAGGTACTAGAAATGTTTAAATACCTCACTGATCCCCCAACCACTGCTATTCCAATGCTTCCCAGCCCCCATCAGTCTCTGTATCCTGGCCTCCAGTTATGATATCTCAACACCAACATTTGACCACTGCAGTAAATGACCTCTGATTGGCAGTGATTGGGTGACTCATCATATGTCCTTGTCAGGACATCATCACTGGAGGATAGAGAAACTGGGGGGGGGGGGGGGGGGTAAGAAGCATTGGAATGGGAGCATGACTTCGGATTTTCTAGCAGTTTTTAAAAATATTTAGGTGGCTGGACCATGCCTTTAAACCATGAAAGTCCTATGTCTGCTATGTTTGACCTTTGTTATACCAGTATGTTATTTAGTGTATGTCATGTGAAGTTCCTCCTCCTTCTGTTTAACCCATTTCTACCCCGGGCCAGTTTTCACCTTTCTGCCCAGGCCATTTTTTGCAAATCCGACATGTGTCACTTTATGTGGAACACTTTTATTTTACTTTGGAACACTTTTATTTATCCAAGCCATTCTGAGATTGTTTTCTTGTGACACATTGTACTTCATGATATTCATAAATTTGAGTCAATATATTTCACCTTTATTTATGAAAAAATCCTAAATTTACCAAACATTTTAAAAAATTAAAACAGAAAGTGATACCTCATAAAATATTTATTACTTAACATTCCCCCTCAAGCTCGATTTTTGGCAGATTTTCCATTTTAATTCATTTTTTTCTTTGACACATCGAGGGTTAACAGCCAAACAAACCTCAATATTTATTACCCTGATTCTGCGGTTTACAGAAACACCCCACATGTGGTCTTAAACTGATGTAAGGCTACTTTCACACTTGCGGCAGATTGATTCGGCAAGCAGTTCCGTCGTCGAAACTGCCTGCCGGATCCGGCAAGCAGTTCCGTCGTCGGAACTGCCTGCCAGATCTGGCAAAACGTATGCCAACTGATGGCATTTGTAAGACTGATCAGGATCCTGATCAGTCTGAAAAATGCCTGATCAGTCAGAAAAATGCATTGAAATGCCGGATCCGTCTTTCAGGTGTCATCCAGAAGAACGGATCCGGCATTTATTTTTTTCACCTTTTTTTCAGTCTGTGCATGCGCAGACCGGAAGGTCGGATCTGGCATTCTGGTATTTTGAATGCCGGATCTAATACTAATACATTCCTATGGGGAAAAAATGCCGGCATTCAGGCAAGTCTTCAGTTTTTTTGGCCGGAGATAAAACCGTAGCTTGCTACGGTTTTATCTTTGTCCTGATCAGTCAAAAAGACGGAACTGAAGACATCCTGATGCACCCTGAACGGAATGCTCTCCATTCACAATGCATGGGGATAAAACTGATCAGTTCTTTTCCGGTATTGAGCCCCTAGTACAGAACTCAATGCCGGAAAAGAAAAATGCAAGTGTGAAAGTACCCTAAGGGCACATGGCAGGGCGCAGAAGGAAAGGAACACCATATGGTTTTTAGAAGGCAGATGTTGCTGGACTGGTTTTTAGATGCCATGTCCCATTTGAAGCCCCCCTGATGCACCCTTACAGTAGAAACTCCCAAAAAGCGACCCCATTTTAGAAACTAGGGGATACGGTGCCAGTTTAATTGGTACTATTTTGGGGTACATATGATTTTTAATTGCTCTATATTATGTTTTTTGTGAGGCAAGGTAACAAAAAATTGCTGTTTTGGCACAGTTTTAATTTTTTCATTTTTACAACATTCATCTGACAGGGTAGAGGATGTGCTATTTTTATAGAGCAGGTTTCTACAGACCAAATGATATCACATATATCTACTTTGATTGTTTGTTTCAGTTTTACATAATAAAGCATTTTTGCTTATTTTTCTGCCGATCGTCTTGTGCAGGAAGAGTTGACTTTTTATTGGTACCATTTTTTGGGTGCATATGATTTTTTGATCATTCATTATTACACATTATGGGGCAAGGTGACAAAAAATTGGTAATTTTTGCATAGTTTTTATTTATTTATGTTTCCAGAGTATATCTAAAGGGTTAGGTCATGTGATATTTTTATAGAGCAGATCGTTATGGATGTGGCAATGCCTTATATGTATACTTTTTCTTATTTATTTAAGTTTCACACGTTTAACATCATATTTTATTGTCTCCATTGTCTGAGAGCCATAGCTTTTTTATTTTTTGACCGATTGTCTTAGGTAGGGTCTAATTTTTTGCGGGATGAGGTGAAGGTTTGATTAGTACTATTTTGGGGGCATACGCATTTTTGATCGCTTGGTGTTGCAATTTTTGTGATGTAAGGTGACAAGAATGGATTTTTAATACAGTTTTTATTTTTTATGGTGTTTACCTGAGGGGCTAGGTCCTGTTATATTTTTATATAGCTGGTTGTTACGGATGCGGCGATACCTAATATGTATACTTTTTTTTTCACTTTAATACAATAAGAGCATAGTTGAAACAAAAAAAATATGTTTTAGTGTCTCATGTTCTGAGAGCTATATATATATATATTTTTTAAGCGATTTTCTTATATAGGGGTTCATTTTTTGCGAGATGAGGTGACGGTTTTATTGGTATCATTTTGTGGGACATACGCCTTTATGATCGCTTGGTGTTGCACTTTTGTGTTGTAAGGGGACAAAAATGTATTTTTTGACACCGTTTTTATGTCATTTTTTTATGGTGTTTATAGTGGATAATGTGATATATTTATAGAGCCGGTCGTTACGGATGCGGAAATACTTAATATGTGTGTTTTTTCCTTTTTTTTATTTTTTTATTTTAAAATCAGGGGAAAAGGGGCGTTTTTTTTATTTTTTTTACTTGAAACTTTATTTTTTTTATTAAGGAAACAGTTTTTTACTTTTTTTTTTACTTTATTTCTAACTTTCGGGGGTCTGATCACCTCTGCAATTCATTACAATACATCTGTATTGTAATGCATTGCCTTTTAGTGTAATGTACGGTAATAGTACGGCGCTGGGCGGCAAGTCACGTCCCGCTGTGCTGTACTATTACGGCGCTGGTTGGGAAGCGGTTAATAGCTCTTTCATCCAGAAAAATATGGCTTGCTGGTTTGGAAAGGTATGACTTACCTCAGAGACTTAGTGGTTGAGGTACAGTGAAGTTCACTTTTGGTACCTGCCTCAACAGTTTTTTTTTTAAATGTCTATATAAATAGGGTTTGATCACACTACCTACATTAGGCTGTCCAACTAACTTACTACTGATTTACTAGTATATATACAGTACAGACCAAAAGTTTGGACACACCTTCTCATTCAAAGAGTTTTCTTTATTTTCATGACTATGAAGGCATCAAAACTATGAATTAACACATGTGGAATTATATACATAACAAACAAGTGTGAAACAACTGAAAATATGTCATATTCTAGGTTCTTCAAAGTAGCCACCTTTTGCTTTGATTACTGCTTTGCACACTCTTGGCATTCTCTTGATGAGCTTCAAGAGGTAGTCCCCTGAAATGGTCTTCCAACAGTCTTGAAGGAGTTCCCAGAGATACTTAGCACTTGTTGGCCCTTTTGCCTTCACTCTGCGGTCCAGCTCACCCCAAACCATCTCGATTGGGTTCAGGTCCGGTGACTGTGGAGGCCAGGTCATCTGGCGCAGAATCCCATCACTCTCCTTCATGGTCAAATAGCCCTTACTTTCAAAGTTTTCCCAATTTTTCGGCTGACTGACTGACCTTCATTTCTTAAAGCGAACCTTTCACCAGGATTTCACTTAATAAACTATTACCAGTACCTTATAGATTATCCTCATTGTGTTTCAATGCATTCTTGTCCCGCTTTCCTGGGATGTATATTCATGAAAAAAACGACTCATAAAGTCCTCGTCTCCAGCTCCTGCAGTCACGCTAGAAGTCAAGGGGGTAGCCCTTCCCTCACTCCAGGCTGTAACTCTCCTGCCCTAACCCCTCCTCTAAGTAGTGTAACTGACACCCGGCGCAGTCGCCGGGACCGCGCTTGTACTGGCGGCGCATGCGCCGTCGGTCTCAGTAGCAGCGCGATCCCGTCTATCGCGCGGACTGAAGCGCGATCCTGTAACTGAATCGCGCATGCGCCGTCCGTCCCCGATGCCTGCCTGTCTTCTGTTCTTCAGGCGCGCTGCTACTTAGACCAACGGCGCTTGCGCCGCCAGTACAAGCGCGGTCCCGGCGACTGAGCTGGGTGTCAGTTACACTACTTAGAGGAGGGGTTAGGGCAGGGGAGTTACAGCCCGGAGTGAGGGAAGGGCTACCCCCTTGACTTTTATCGTGACTGCAGGAGCTGGAGACGAGGACTTTATAAGTCGTTTTTTTTCATGAATATACATCCCAGGAAAGCGGGACAAGAATGCATTGAAACACAATGAGGATAATCTATAAGGTACTGGTAATAGTTTATTAAGTGAAATCCTGGTGAAAGGTTCGCTTTAAAGTAATGATGGCCACTCGTTTTTCTTTACTTAGCTGCTTTTTTCTTGCCACAATACAAATTCTAACAGTCTATTCAGTAGGACTATCAGCTGTATATCCACCTGACTTCTCCTCAACGCAACTGATGGTCCCAACCCCATTTATAAGGCAAGAAATCCCACTTATTAAACCTGACAGGGCACACCTGTGAAGTGAAAACCATTTCAGGGGACTACCTCTTGAAGCTCATCAAGAGAATGCCAAGAGTGTGCAAAGCAGTAATCAAAGCAAAAGGTGGCTACTTTGAAGAACCTAGAATATGACATATTTTCAGTTGTTTCACACTTGTTTGTTATGTATATAATTCCACATGTTTTAATTCATAGTTTTGATGCCTTCAGTGTGAATCTACAATTTTCATAGTCATGAAAATAAAGAAAACTCTTTTAATGAGAAGGTGTGTCCAAACTTTTGGTCTGTACTGTACATTGGTATGTTTTTATTGGAAATCCTCTTTGTTAGTTCCTCAGCTAAATAAAGTGATATTTTCAATGTTCTAGTTTGAATTTTAAGGAAGGCAAGATATTATAATCTGTAATTGTATGACCATAAAAAAAGCCTTTCACCAGCCTTTTCCTCTTCTGTATGTAGATTGGTAAAATAATGACAAAAATGTTAAGTAACTTGATGGGTGTTCATGGTCCAAATACTGGACACTTGTTGATGGTCTCCTCCACAGACTACAGGCAATTGGTGGGGGGTCCTAGCAGCAGGACAACCTATAGCCCTACAGCAAGATTATCATCGAGGGATACTTCTAACAAAAATGAATTGTCCGAAGTGAACAACCACTTTAATATAGACAGCCAACTAATTTAACGTTAACTTTGTGTCCCACCGGCAACCAACAGTTTCTTACTTTTTAACTTTGGCAAAACCCAGTAAATTTATATAATTGTGGAACTGAATGTAGAGATTAAGTTAGGAGCTCAAGGATAAGTTATTTGATTTCAGCTAGAGCAGAGCAGTGACCGGATGTTAAAAATCTGAGAATTGAAAATCATTCTGGGAGCCAGAATTTAATTTAGTATGTTCTTGTACAGAAAGAAAGTGTGAACTGCTTAACAGGTGGAGACACGAGCTCAGCCTTGCAGAACTGCCATGTTTAAAGAGAACCTTTTATGTTTCAGATGAGGTTATTTTTTCTGTGCCCAGGGCATAGAACAATAACATTCGGTACATGAACCTTTTCTTTATTTTCCACATCTTAAGATATAGTAGAACATTATGTTCTTTTAAAGTAATAAGAGTTAAGAATTATTTTGCCTGTGTGTACAATACTTACATATACACACTGGGGGAATTATTCAACCCTGTGACAAAAAAATGTGTAACATTTTGAAGTTTGGCATAAAACTGGCATAAATTAAACCAGAAATCTACTCCAGCTCCTTGTTTTCATAGATTTCATTCTTTGGTGCACAGACTACCCAAGATGTACCAAAATTAGTAAAGGGGTTATCCAGGAAAAGATATTTATGACCCTATCCTCAGAATAGTTTATCAGTATCAGATCTGTGGGGGTGCAACACCTAATACCCCTGCCGATCAGCTGTTAGAAGAGACTTTGAGCGCCGTAGACTCTTCCTAGGCCAGTGACATCACTGTACATCGGTCACATGGTGTAGTTACAGCTCAGCCCCATTCAAGTCAATGGTGCTGAGCTGCAATACCAAGCACTGCCACTATGTGATGTACAGCGCTGTTCTTGGAGAGCTGCAGGGAGCCTGCATACCTCACCAATGCTCCGGTGAGCCATGTGGTTACCTGAATTAGATGATTGGCAGGGGTGCCAAGACTTTGACCCTCGCTGATGTGATAATGGTCATCTATCCTGAGGAAAAGTCTTCATTATCATTTGCCAGATAACCCCTTTAAGAGACAGGTGGCTCTTAATACTTTCGGTACATCTTACCATAGCATATTTGTATTAAGATAGGTGTAAGAAATTTCAAGGTTAATACATTCCTCCCACAGTTTTTCTTTAGGAACCATAGTGGGAATTATAGGGGAATATTTGAAGGCAGTTTTTCATTAGTCTACATTAGAGTACTTTGCAACAAATTTATCAAATATTGCATGCAGTTTGTTAAATTTGGCATCTCTTTAAACCTAACACTTTTGTCTAGAAATGTACCTCCAGATTTCCAATGCCCTACTGGAGTGAATTTGCGACTTTTTGTGACTTTTTAAAAAGTCTCAGTTGATAAACCTGGAGTGAAACTCATTGACATTTGCATTAGTGACCAAGAAAGCCACAAAGCTCCTATTCTGAGTTTTAGAAGACAAAATTCTAGAGTAGAGGGTGTAATAAATTTCATCTTAGTCTTGGAAGTGCTTGTGTGGTGCTTCAAGCTTTGACATTAGAAGTGAACAACCTTTAGTAAAATCTAAAAAAAAAATGCAGAAAACATTGGACTTCCATACAGTGCACAAGCTTTTTTTTTTTACAGTCCCCTAACTAGAAAGAAAATTATCCAACAACAATTGCAAAGTACTGTATACTGAATATACTGTACAATTATTATATGAGTTGTCTGGGTTATAGATATTGATGACCCCATACTTAAGTCATCAGACTGGTTGGGGTCTGACACTCGGTATCAGCACCAGGTGCTGGAACTACCACAAAGAACGGAGCTGGAAGCAAAGCTCTGCCCCCTGTGTAATGGATGTGCCAACTTACTGCAGCTCAGCTCCTGTTCACATGAAGGAAAGCTAAGTTGTAGTAACCTGGCACATCCATTAGAATACTTTAAAGTTGCCTTGGCAGGTCCTCACTTTACATTCTTTGCTGAGCTACCGTATACTGAATATGATTGACAAGAACTCTCCAAAAAATGGAAAATCTTTTGAATTCCGTATAGAATTGGAGGCATATAGAGGTACAGTATGGAAGCATGGACCTATAGATGTGGACCTGTAGACTACTGCTTCAATACTATGGCTCTATACAACTTGAATCAAAATAGAAAGTAGTTATATCTACATGGAATTCTTAAAACAATGAAAGTTGGATATTTAGGTCATCTCTAGATATTTTCCATACCATGAAAAATAATTATTTTTTCTTTTGATAATGAATTATTATTTTAGGTAAAATCCACTAATTAGCTAATAGGAAATGCCATTTATGTAAAGAAGTAAAAGGGAGGAAATATCCAAAGTAATGCTAAGTATGAAGTGTTATGCTGTGAAGTCAACTTTGCCACCTCGTCTGAACTACGTGCCAGCTTGTGAGGTTACAGCAGGTTGCCTTGACTTTACACCCTGTGAGTGATTCTGCGGGGAGCCTGCTGTAATTTCAACATAAAGATTTTCTGCAACATTATCTGGGGTTTTCACTTTTTTTCTCATGACTTAGCATCACCTGCAATGAGTCAGGGTGAGTAGGGCAGGAGACATGAGACAGAGAGTGCTAGAGAGAAGAGCTCCTGGGCTTCCTAGCTGTGGTTGAAGACTTGGAAATAGAAATCCGTGGGTGCGACTATGATTTAAAGTACTGTACACAACTTAACTAACACCACTTATGCCTTTGAATCTAATTAGTGAAATGTTAACCTGTCATCAGGTCTTTTTCACCTGCCTGTGGATAAGTTCACAACTAAATAATGCAGGACTCCGAAAAGAAACAGCAAGTGATAAATGAATATCTTTGTCTAAAGCTGCAATTATTCTTGGGAAGAATAACCTCAAGATTAATGTATATACTGCATGAAAATGATCAGGCAGGGCCTCTTGAGACGAAGGTAAACTAATGATAATGGCATGTTTAGTAGGTTAAATGTAGGATATTAGTTATTTTGATGTCTTATGTGCTTTTCATACTCAGCACATTTCTCTGCAGGATCTCTGAATGTGGCTAAAACATAGACTTAAGCGGATAAGAAACTGTAGAATAGATACTTAGCTTACCCAACAGAGTTTTTATTGCCGTGCTCTATCATTTATGCAAGTGAGAGCCCTGCCTGAGAATTACTGGGGCTTTCAGTGCAGACTAAATTGTTAATACATTATCAGCTTTGGAGTCTCTGATTCTAAAATGAATGCAGTCAAAAATTTCTTGATTTTAAAAAGGGTATTCTGGTTGTGTGGGTATAACTACTAGATCAGTGGTGATCCTACTGCTGGGACCCCTACCAATCTCAAAAATGGGACGCCATACCCCTCGGACACACCAAAATGAATGGAGCAGCAGGTAGGGCATATGCACTGCCACTCTATTCATTCGTACGAGAGTGCCAAAGACAGCCAAGTACAGCACTCGAGAGAGCGGCGGTGCGCATGCTCGACCTGCCACTTCATTCATTTTGGGAGGCTCCGAGGGGGAAGGGATCCCAGCAGTAGAACTCCCAACGATCTAGTAGTCATCCCCTATTCTCTGGATAGAGGACAACTTGTCACAATGGGAATACCCTTTTAAATTAACAAATTAATTCCTAAGAAACAATATTTCTGTCCATGTGTTTGAAGTGAAATATGACAATAATAATTTTCTGCACAAAAATGACTTAAAATCTTCCATCATAATCTGGTTCAGGGCTCCTCCACACAAAGTTTTGTTTCTGGTATTTTTGGGGCAAAATAAAAAAAAATTAAAAAAGCCTGACCTGATCAGTGCTTTTTGGAGTATATTTAAGGCATCTTCACCCATGGCAAATTTTGCATGTCAAGAATTTTTATAGAGGAAAGTATGTGCCCGCTTTACTGTTACTTCCTCTGGAGAGCTGTAGGGGGAAAAAGCATTGGTAAAACAATGGCCTTGCAAAAATTCCAACACACATTGAGCATGCATTTTTTTATGTTACATAAAAACAATGGAAGTCTATGAGGGCCAAATGCCAGACTCAAATGCTGCGATGTGAAAAAAAACCTCCTTGTGTGACACCAGCCTAAAGGTAGATCCATATGGGGCGTATATGCTGCAAATTATCCACAGTGCAATTGCGGCAGACAAACCAGTGTTTTACTGTAGCAGCAAAGAGAATGAAATGTAAAGAAATCTCAACCACACACATGTTCAGGCTATGGCATGTCAACTTATATTGCAGATTTCCACCTTTGCAATGTATAGCGTGAAATGCGCTGCAAATCTGCAGCAAAATTTGTGACAAATCAGCATGTAACAGATTTTTCTGCTGCAATTTATTTTCTTTGTAGACTTATCCAAAAGATTTTTTCAGGACTAGAACATTGATGGACTATGATTGACAAGGTTCCCAGGCGTCAGACCTTCACCAGTTAAACATTAGCATTCTGTTGTAAGGATAGGTCATCCATTGTTTGGTCCTGAAGGAAACTTTTGCTAATGATTTCTATAATGTATAAGAAAAATCTAAAAGCAAGAAGAACATTCATCTCACCTTCCATTTTTTTTTTTAAACCTATTTGGACTCGTTTTGGTTACTGTTGACCAATGTGTTTGCAAGATGTCTACATGGCGCTTACTAATAGAGATGAGAGAATTTCTTAAAAGTTCGATTTGGCTGATTCACCGAATTTCACCAAAAATTTGCTTTATGACGAATTACTTTGTCACGAAGCGCATGTTTTGTAAGTAGCGGGTGCAATGACAGAAAGCTGCGATAACGCCGCCCCCATCATTGTACCCCTCAGATGCCGCATTGATACATGATCGCGGCATCTGAGTGTAAAATTTGCAATAATTTTTTTTTTTTATCAAACTTACCGCCTCCATTTGCTTGAAGATCTCGGCCAAAATCCTGTGCGGCGCGAGATTACGTATGACATCATCACGCCAGCCGGCGTGATGATGTAATCCGGGATTTCGGACAAGATCTTCAAGCAAGATGGAGGCTGGCGGCCCGTCGCGAGCAAATGGAGGAGGTAAATTTGAATTTTTTCTTTTTTTATCCTATTTCAGGTTAAATAGATTCGCTGACACAAAGCACGAGGAAATTCATCTTCTTGGATCGAATTCCACAGTATCTCTACTTACTAAAACATAACTTTTGTTGACATTCTGTGCCCTTGTTTTTCAAGTTTTTTGTGCTGTCCACACTGATGTCTTATCCATAAAATGGCTGCTGATTGGGGCCATCTGACCAGGTAAACCACCTCCATGTAATTTCTCCCCCATTCAAATACACTGCACCTGCCATCTGCCCTTGTACTGATGGTCTGTCTGGTCTCATGACCCTCCATCAGTGGCCATCTTATGCACTGGACCTCTATGCAGACAGTACAGAAGATTTGATCAACAAGAGGACATGGCTTATTAGAAAGCACCATATTGTCACCTTATTCCACGGCATTCACTGCTAGGTAAAATATCCTTTATTTCATTCCTTTGGAATGAATAGACATAAATACCTCCTTCGAGGTGAAACAGAGTGGATTATTCACTTAGGGACTTTAGGCCCTTGTGGTCTGAATGAAAGAAATGCTCTAGATTTAGCTACATTTTGTATTTTTTATTTTTTGTATATATGTTGTATATTGTAATGAGCTTGCCGATCATAGGAATTTAAGCATGATTATGAGGATGCAAAACGACAGTAGGCTGTGCTGGTTGGAGCTTGATTATCATGCTTGTCGATCCTTTGCATAGTTTTAAAGGAATGAAAAAAAAGGAGATTTTACCTAACGGTAAGTGCCGTGGGGTTTTCTATTTATATTGGATACATTAACAATGCAGATCAACTATACTGTGCAGTCTTCATTAGTTAAATAAGAGGCAGCTGTGGCATATTTTGCTGCAGAGCAATCAATCGCAGCATCGGCACTTCTTAAATGCCCAATGACCGCTGCCCATGGTCGTACCCTTAGTTTTTCTTATGGGACATGAGCATTATCTCAGAAATGGGGGTATCTGAAATTGTTTGTTATCCTATGTTATGTATTGTTTGTTATGTCATGTATTATGTTATGTTAATGCCATGTACACCAGCAGAGGAGGTGTGGTTGGCAGGAACATGGTTGACTATCCTGTTCCTCCCCTACTGGTCCTACTTCCTGCCACAAGGGAGAGTTCGAGTCCAGTGAGAGTGGAGGAAGGAAACACATACTAAAGCTCCTTCTCCGATGGAC
Organism: Bufo bufo; assembly: GCF_905171765.1. Lineage (NCBI taxonomy): Eukaryota > Metazoa > Chordata > Amphibia > Anura > Bufonidae > Bufo > Bufo bufo. The sequence continues at coordinate 211,232,861 of NC_053389.1, forward strand.
CTTATCCAGTTCTCCTATGAGACTTCCAGATTACTAGAACCAAGACTGCTTTCATCATGAAAGCTACTGTACAGTGTGTTTAGTCAGCAAAGTGACTAGCAACCACAGCATTACAGACCCTGCTGCAGGTAAGGGAATACAGTTCACCCATCACCTAAACACCATTCAGGCCAGACTAACTCCAAGCCTATATTATATAGTGGACACCTATCACCACAAATGCCATCATGCTGCTGTTAACCAGGATTACAAAAGAGAGACATTAGAAAGACAGCACACCTAAAGTGCCATTTAATTGCCATTTATCTAGTCTAGGACAGAAATTTCACTTTGTTCCTACTACTGCTGGTTGTACCACAAGTTATATTTTGCACTAAGTAAAGAAGGACTTTTAGACTTTTACTTCTGGCCTAATTCTTCAAACTACCTTTCCACTGCATCGATCCCCAGGGAGCAATGGCCTGAGGAAGTACACCGTGACATAACATCTCATCAGGGCCACTACTACTCCCATCCTCTGCACTGGACTCTCTGCACATGCACATAACTGCATTAGTTGTAAATTTTATTGTGAACCTTATCTAAAAACTGTCAAAGTGCCTAGTGCACATAGCTGATGGCGATGATGACAATTAGCACCTTTCCATTCGGACTCTTGCAGCTCATGTTATGCTGTATTAGTGTCCTAATTGTTGTTAAAAAAAAAAACATGATTTTAAGCTTTGGCAGTTCATTTAAGTTGAGCTGGAAAAAAATAAAGATCAGTTAAAGTGCTCTGTATGCCTGGACTAGCTGAGATAACCTTATTCCTTATGGACAAACTCTTCACATTAGTGCTTTGCATATTTTCCAGCTTAAATACATTATAGCTCATTGCTTGTTTCATGATGACAACCAGGAGCTACAATACTTGTGCTTTGGAAATTATTATTATTATTTTTTTTAACTCAGATCATATCAAAGACAACACTAATATGCCAACCTTCATAGTATATATTTGTTTCAGTTTTGATCCCAGGAATGGACAAAGGATCTGTTGGGCTCAAGTTCTTCATGGCCCAATTACTTGCCACTAGCGTCCATTTCTAATTTTCTAATTGCGACCCCTTATTAGTGATATGACGTGTGCAATGACAAAGTTTATGAAGCAACAAAAAGTACATATGCTCCACTGTGGACCCATTCACCCTTCAGTACTGGGCTTCCATAGTCAGAATATATTTTAAGAATTACTTCCATGGGAACATGTCTCTAGATGAATGATGCTGTCTGCATTCTCATGCTCACACTTAACCCTGGGACACCAAATCTAGGACACTAGATGTACCCAGTGCATCACAATAATGAGTAGATGGCATATTTGCTTTCCAAGAGTTTCATCACAATGGCTAAAGGGTGAAAATGAGAGCACCTTTCTTCAAATAATAATATGAAACATCCTCTAAATCCACTTACAATTTGTATTATTTTCCATTTATGTTGCTTTGAAGCTGGATAGGTATGGGAGCTGGCACAGTGTTCTTGTATTGTATGAAAAGACTGGGTTTGGGTGGAGCAACTGTCAGTCATCAGGAAGCCATGACGGGCACTCCACCCAGTCAGGGCTTCTTTGGGAAGCAATGAAGACATTTTGTGACTGCTCATTACATTTGTATCAATTTAAATATACTGCATTATTCTATGCAGAGTCATCTGATGATATAAGTCATATTAAAATATGATCTGCAAATTAATAAGCAGAATGTAGGATTTAGAAGTGATTGCCTTTTCGCTTTCTTTCCCATTTTCCCATATATAATTTACAGTATTGTTTGCGAGCAGATAGGGCACTTGCTATTGAAGAACATAGTTTAACAGTTTATTTGATGTGCTGTTCAATGCATACACAATGACTTTGGCAGCGGCATTACAAAATCATGCTGCTGGAAGCAGAGTATCATCTTGTTTTATGCCTACTCCCTTTGGAACCATAAATGAATATTATGACTGTGTGCTTTGGAGAAGTAGAGCCAGTGACTATGTAAAAGTAGAACACACACAACCCACAACACATGGGAGATGTTCTAAAAGCCAAACCTGAAATGCTAAAAAAAATCTCCGCCTGTTTAAGACACAGCTAAACTGGCAGCTAAAATAGATGCAGTCTTTACAGTGCTGGAATGGAATGTATTAGAAAATGTACATCCGGGCCACCCAAATTATGGCATCTTAAATGAAATGTTCCCTTGGCTCCTAAAACAATTTGTGTTTTAGGATGGCGAAGACTGAATAGATCCCTTCTCCTAGAAGGGGTGAGAAAACAAAGGGATGCATCATCAAGTGGCAGACCCACATGTCCGTACAGATGTGTCCTTCCTTTCTTTTCCTCTTGGCCCAACATCTCCCTTGAGTGATTCCTGCTGTTTGTGAGCTGGATTTGTGTCTTGTACTGTCCATGAACGTCATGCTTCCTGAGAGGATTTTGCGGTCAGGTCAGGTTTTTGCTTTGATCCTGACTCCATGTCTTTGGTCAAATTTTCTTGTGATCTTAGGTCATATCTGGGTTTTTTTGGGCTTGGGTTCCTACCATGTTGTCATGTGTGAACAGATCCCTGCCAGCATAAGGACTGTCAACCAGTTGGGGGCTGTCATTTAGGACATATCATCCAAGTAGGTAGGAACAGTGATCGGATGTGTATCATGTTTTCAATATTCCCTACTCATACAGTGCCTTGCAAAAAGTATTCACCCCCTTGACTTTTTTTTCGTGTTTTGTTACATTACAGCCTTAAGTTTAATGTTTTGTTAATCTGAATTGTATGTGATGGATCAGAACACAATAGTCTAAGTTGGTGAAGTGAAATGAGAAAAATATATAAATAAAACAATTGTTTAGAAATAGAAAACAGAAAATTGGCATGTGCGTATGTATTCACCCCCTTTGTTAAGAAGCCCATAAAAAGCTCTGGTGCAACCAATTAGCTTCAGAAGTCACATAATTAGTGAAATAATGTCCACCTGTGTGCAATCTAAGTGTCACGTGATCTGTCATTACATATACACATCTTTTTTGAAAGGCTGCAAGAGGCATCACTAACCAAACACTGCCACGAAGACCAAGGAACTCTCCAAACAAGTAAGGGACAATGTTGTTGAGAAGTTCAAGTCAGGGTTAGGTTATAAAAAAATATTAAAATCTTTGATGATCCCCAGGAGCACCATCAAATCTATCATAACCAAATGGAAAGAACATGGCACAATAGCAAACCTGCCAAGAGACGGCCGCCCACCAAAACTCACGGGCCGGGCATTAATCAGAGAGGCACCACAAAGTCCTAAGGTAACCCTGGAGGAGCTGCAGACTTCCACAGCAGAGACTGGAATATCTGTACATAGGGCGACAATAATCTGTACGCTCCATAGAGTTGGGCTTTATGTCAGATTGGCCAGAAGAAAGCCATTACTTTCAGCTAAAAACAAAAATGCATGTTGTGAGTGCAAAAAGGCATGTGGGAGACTCCCAAAATGTATGGAGGAAGGTACTCTGGTCTGATGAGGCTAAAATGTAACTTTTTGGCCAGAAAACGCTATGTCTGGCGCAAACCCAACACATCACATCACCCAAACAACACCATCCCTCACAGTGAAACATGGTGGTGGCAGCATCATGCTGTTGGGGATGTTTTTCAGCAGCCGGGACAGAGAAACTGGTCAGAGTTGAGGGAAAGATGGATGGTTCTAATACAGGGATATTCTTGAGCAAAACCTGTACCACTCTGTGCGTGATTTGAGGCTCGGACGGAGGTTCACCTTCCAGCAGGACAATGCCCCCAAACACACTGCTAAAGCAACACTTCAGTGGTTTAAGGGGAAACATGTAAATGTGTTGGAATGGCCTAGTGAAAGCCCAGATCTTAATCCAATAGAAAATCTGTGGTCAGACCTAAAGATTGCTGTTCACAAGTGCAAACCATCCAACTTGAAGGAGCTAGAGCAGTTTTGCAAGGAGCAATGGGCAAAAATCCCAGGGGTAAGATGTGGCAAGCTCATAGAGAATTATCCAAAGCGACTCGGAGCTGTGATTGCTGCAAAAGGTGGCTCCACAAAGTATTGACTTTAGGGGGGTGAATAGTTATGCATATTAACTTTTTCTGTTATTTTGTCCTATTTGTTGTTTGCTTCACAATAAAATAAAAAAAAAACATCTTCAAAGTTGTGGGCATGTTCTGTAAATTAAATGATGCAAATCCTCAACAATCCATGTTAATTCCAGGTTGTGAGGCACTAAAACACGAAAAAAGTAAAGGGGGGTGAATACTTTAGCAAGACACTTTATCTCCAGTTTGATTCTGATGTTTATGTTTTGTTACTATTGTTGAATAAACCTTTTGTTTTTGCCTATTCTGTGGTTCTTCTGTGAAAGCTTGTGATACATTCAGTGGTTCCCCTTTGAATGTGACAAGTTTAAGTTATAGTTGAACTTTAGACTCTAGTTTCTGGTGCTGGTACTGTCAAAGATGTGACAAATTTTTTAAGAGGCACCTGCCTCTTAAAAAATTAGGCCCATTTCTCTCCGGCGCATAGGGATCAAGACGTCTATGGAAACGCTAGTCTTGATGAATGTCCCTCAGTAGGTTTAGATGGTAAGAAAAAGCCATTTTCCTTAGTGTGCAGAGCTCTGGGGCAGCATTCTATATCTCTATATTCAGGCACATACATTTTTATTTGTGATAGAGATTCACTCAGTTCCCAGGAAACAACTGACCGTATGTGTACCTCTCATACACATGAACGGTCTATATCAGGGGTGCACAACCTTTTTGGTCTGGGGGCATTGTCACATCGCACTATTTCAAGGGGCCGCAAAAAAAAAGTTAATAAGTGCTTGTTTGCATCAGCCTATTACACAGGCTAATGCAAAGTGACTGGGGAGGAATGATCACTACCACAGTCATTCCTCCCTCATTCACGTCTATTAGCACATTCCTGATTACATGGTGAGATGTGCTGACAATAATTGTACATCTTTCATCCTGATAAAATATGCAAATCAGCCGACAAACGCTGATTCCTTGTTTATCGGCTGATATATATATTTGCCACATAATTTGTCCCCAAAAGCTCTATAAAAGTCCTTTGTTGTTTTTTTTGCACTATTTACACTGTAACCCCTGGTCTGTATACTCAGAAGCGGCTGAAAATAAACTGCTTGACAACAAGAACACATTGAGACTAGAGATGAGAGAACTTCATATTTTGAAATTCGTTCACGCTTCATTTGGTGTTAAAAGCAGAATTGCGTTATGGATTCCGTTACCAGGGACCATAACACAATTTTGTGACGGAATGCATAACGGAATGCCTTTAGAGGCATTCCGTTATTCACTCCATCATAATAGAAGTCTATGGGCTGCAAAACGGATCCGTCCCGTTTCCGTTATGCAGGGGAGTCCTTCCTGCATAACGGAAATGGGACGGATCCGTTACGGAATCCATAACGCAATTCTGCTTTTACCACCAAACGAAGCGTGAACGAATTTCATAACATGAAATTCGCTCATCTCTAATTGAGACCCTGGCATCTTCTCATGTGTTTTTTATGTCTTGCATTGTAATTAATTTAAAATGTTTCCTTTTGTTCTTTTTTTTCTCAAGTCTCTCGAGCCTTTGCTCATCTTCAGAACATTCTGTCCCTCTGTGTTAATTGTCAAAGATGTAACTTGGTTTTGCTCATGACTGTTGGATGAGTCACAGTTTTCCCTTTAATTTCCTTCATCCTCGTCGAAAGTCATACTTAGATATAGCACAGGTGAAGGCTGGGAAATCATTTTTATGCTATGTTTGCTTTGACAGCCACTGTATACCTTAAATAAATCTTCTAGTGCTTTCACAGCAATTTGTTCCCCTTGTACAATATTTTCTCTTTATATTAAACTGGATTATATCATTGTCAGGAAGATAAAAATGAATCACATTTTACCATTTGGAATTCCTGAGATATAAGTTATTACATATTTGCTGCTGAGATACCTGATCAGTGTAGGGTATGAGCAGCAGAAATGAGCTTCGAGGTAGCTTAGCCAGATGTTGTACAGCCTGTCAGACATTATATTGGTTGTGATGACAGCGTTCATTTTGAAATTTTCTGGTTTCATGCATAATAGCACAGATATTATCACCGCCAATAAAAATATCTTCAGTTAACCTCTTAGTTCTGAATAGTATAGGCAGTCGTTGGAAGAGATTTATGAAAATCCTGCAAAAACCCTTGTCATTGTTGTCCATATAGCAATCAATTATAGCACAGCATTTATTGTGTGTTCAGCCCTTGAAAAATTTAAAGTTGCACAGTAATAGGTTGCTATGGATAACAAAGTCAAGCCTTTTTTTGGGCTCTGTTATGATTTTTATGTATTTTTACAAGCATTTTTACAATACATTAATATGTATAAATATATCAGGGGTCAGTACAGAGATCTATCCCATCATCTATTTATCCCCAGGACTGTGACGAGGGGACATCCTCTGCGTCTGGAGGAAAGAAGGTTTGTACACAAACATAGAAAAGGATTCTTTACGGTAAGAGCAGTGAGACTATGGAACTCTCTGCCTGAGGAGGTGGTGATGGTGAGTACAATAAAGGAATTAAAGAAGGGCCTGGATGTATTTCTGGAGTGTAATAATATTACAGGCTATAGCTACTAGAGAGGGGTCGTTGATCCAGGGAGTTATTCTGATTGCCTGATTGGAGTCGGGAAGGAATTTTTTATTCCTCTAAAGTGGGGAAAATTGGCTTCTACCTTACAGTTTTTTTTTTTGCCTTCCTCTGGATCAACTTGCAGGATAACAGGCCGAACTGGATGGACAAATGTCTTTTTTCGGCCTTATGTGCTATGTTATTATGTTACTATGTTACTATTGTTTGGGTGTTATAGCTGCTTTTCCCATAGAGAAGGCAGGGCCAGTTTTCCCCCCCTTTTTTTTTAACCATTCCTGCCTTCTCGACCAGAAAGTGACAATGTTGCTGCTTTCTGCTCCAGTCCTAATGATCATGTGATTGCTTGTGGCAGGGTATTTGCTCAAGCTGCTGGGTCCTAGCAGACCCAGATCAGCTGTATGGTGAGGCTCAACAGCTTTGCACAACCTCTGTATTCCCTCTGTAACTGGGGCTAATATGTCAGCTCCAGTTACAAGAGAAATCAGAAATAAAAAATAACCAATGCAATGTTAAATGTCATACAAGACCTTTGTGAGTCATTGAAAACAATATAACATTGAAAACATTAAATATCTAAAAAAAAATCTACAACACACCACTCCAAAACTTTTAGCCCAGCCACGACAAACATAACTCATACAACTCCATATTTCTGTTACTGTTACAGATAGGGGACATCATTTTAAAAAGTATCTTAGTTGCACTTTGTGCTATTAAAAAGATTTAAAAAATTGAAAACTGACTATTTTTCCCTTTTTTTTGTTTATTTTCCAGGTATGAATAAATACCTACTAAAAATGACAAAGATAAAGCCCCACATATCATTGTAAAATGGTGCAAAAATGATTTACATAACTGAATGGTAAAAAAAAAAATATATGGATTTCAAAGACACGTGCTGAACAAACAGAATATGTGAAAAATATAGAGAATAAGAATTTATCTTAAAACTGATATACATGTATGTGAAATCATCATAATTTACCCCTAAGTCATATTTCTGTTTTGAGAGCAGCTTAGCATTCTGACAATACTGATATATACTACGAAATGCGCCAATGTAATATCTCAGCTCATACAACAGAAAGTGTAACCAAAGTGCTAAAATGTGTCAGGGTGGCAAAAATTACATTAGAGAATGAAATGGGAAATAGTCTACGTCATGATGTATTATTATTCATGGCATGACATACATCTGTGCATGGTATGGGCAATATTTCAGAAATGCATAGAGGCATGGTATGAAAAGTCTTTGTATGCATCATGAACATTAAGGAATAGAAATCTCGACTGACATGAAATATGTCAGTGTGACATATTTAGGAATTAGATTTGTTCCATGTCGTGAAAGATAACCCCTCCATTACTCTTCTTCTATCATTGTTTATACAATTCTGATCAAATAGACATAGGAAACTAAAGACAATTCCTTTGTGTTGTTCAAGCAGGAGCAGGTACTGTAAGCGTACCCAGGATCAGTTATAAAGAATAAGGTGCCCTGGGTAGAAAGTCAAGTATAGCTGTTAGTGTTTTTTAAAACTTCTACATATCTATAGAATACACAGTGTCTGCATAGACCAGTCAGAGTGCCTATGTTGACCCCTGTCCAGAGCCAAACGTGGCTACAATGGGCATGTGAGCATCAGAACTGGACCATGGAGCAGTGGAAGGTGGTAGCTTGGTCACGTTTTCCTTTGTTATGAACATGAGAGTCTGTGTGTGTGTGTGTGTCACATACCTGGAAAGGAGATGGCACCAGGGTGCAATATGAGAAGAGGGACCGCCATTGGAAGCAATGTGATGATTTGGGATATTCTCTTGGGAATCTTTGGATCCTGGCTCTTATAACAGTGGACTTTTTCAGTAGGATAATGCATCCTCCCACAATAAAAATAAAATAAAAAATCAGGAATTATTTGATTTGATCAAAGATATCAAGATGTTGACTTGGCCTCCAAATTTCCCAGATCTCACTCTAAGCATCTGTAGCATGTGGTAGAAAAACAAGTTCAATCCATGCAGACCCACCTTACAACTTACAGGACCTGCTGCTAATATCTTGATGCCACATACACAGAACACTTCCAAAGGTCTTGTGGATTTAATGTCCTTATGGGCCAGAGCTTTTTTGGTGGCACAAGGGGACCTGCATTTTATTAGGCAGGTGGTTTATGGTTGATTGAGTGTCTTCTTAGTAGTGCAATGTAGTTCGTAAATACTACCACTGTACAATACTAAATAATTCTGGGTGGTAATTTAATCTTGGCTGGTAAAGGGGTTAATAGTGATAATACCTAGGAAGATCATGTGATTTTTAGTGAAGCACTAGCCTTCTAGGTTAGAAAATGGTTTAATGTATACATTAGAGATGAGAGAATCGAATCCTACGAAGTGGAGTTCGATCCGAATTTCAGGTTCAATTCAATTCGCCGAATTTCCTCATGCTTCGTGTTAGCGATTTCTTTCTTTCTTCTTAACGGAAACCTAACGGACCCCATTATAGTCTATGGAGCCCGTGGGCTCTGTTCAGCCCAGTTATATGCCAAATCAGTCTTTTCCATTTTCCTGCCCGAGATCAGAAAGGCTGAACGGCGATGTGAACGAAGCCTAATGTATATTCATTTATCTTCTGTTGATTCTGAACATTTTGCAGTATGAGCTTGTAGTAGGTGCTATTTATATTTCACAGTTCACTTGCGGTCCTGATTATTTATAGTGATCTCACTGGCCCTGGCTGAATGTCAGACGTTCTCAAGCCTGAATTCATCTGCTGAAATACATGCTCACTTTGCTTAGGGTTGCCTAACCCTTTTATTTGATTTGTAGCTGAAACCACATGTATAATGCATATCCTAACATTCAATTAGTATATATTAGCCACTTTCCTCACCTTATATCTCAGCTGATACCAGTCTATGATAGGATCATTAATCAGTACCATGAGTCTGTTCAGCCAGTTTTGAACCACATCTGAATAATGATAAATTGATATACCATCTCTTAAATCAAGTAAAAATTGTGCATTTTATTGTAGGTATAGACAAAGTTAAAGTTGCCATCGTTCTTTACACAAAGCCTATTCATGAAAATTTAAGCACAAAGTGGGCGGGGCCGTGGGAGCTCACATAGGCTGGTAGAGTGTGCAAGCACAGCCACCACTGATGGATTGCAGGGTGGTTGTAACAATGGAAATGTGCAATGTACAATGTGATGGAAAAATGAATCCTGCCAGCTAAGGAAGTGATATGGATAATAACAATACATTAGTAAATGGTTTGCATTATCTTCCTCTACATAATAAATGCTATTTGCTGAAGTGACAAAACCTCTTTAAGTGAGAAATGTCTCATGTCGGACACCTTTAGGTGACCAACTGATTTGGTCCATGCTGGCTGAACCCTCCAAGACTAGCAGACCATCTAAGGTTTACAGGATTAAATTTCCATATGCCCAAACCTTTGTTCTCAGGGAAGATAAGTCACTGCCAGAGGTGTCTGACCGTGGATTATTCCCTTCAGAATATATCCATGTTCAGCCATGCATGTATGGAGGAGTTGATATGATTCATTTATTGCAGTGACCCATTAGGCCACTTCTAATGATAAGGTGTTATGTGTGAAATGCTCTTCAACCTTTTTTAGTTCATGTACTGTACAGCAGAAGTCCGGTCTTTAAAAAGTGGCCCCTGGTTGTAAGCGCAGCGGGCACCATAGCCGCTGGGTTTCTGATGTTTTAAATAGTGGGTAATATCTGTGATCAGCACCAATTGCAGACATTTAACCCTTCAGATGCTATGGTCAATTGTGACCACGGATCTGATGTGGCTTTCCCCGGGAGTTCTGCGTTCCCAGGGCCTGAACAGTCCTCCCGCGCAGCTGCCAGGTAAGCAGTTGGTTGTGAATGCTCTGATCTCTCTGAAGAACCCCGTCTCTCCTATAGAACCCTGCAGGTGGCAAGGTTCCACATGAACATAGCAAATTAGCAATGAATTTCAATAGCAATTCAATACAATGTACTGTTGAAGCAATCTAATAATTGTTTATTATAGCCATCTAAGGTACTAAAAAAGATAAAACAAGTAAAAACAATATATAAACATTCAAATCACCCCATTCCCTATTATTAAATAAAAAAAAAACAATAAAAAATAAACATCATAGGCATCGCGGCATCACAAAGTGCTTGTACAATTACTATCGAAAAATATTTATCCATACAGTGAACGGCATAACAGAAAAAAAATCTAAATGGCAGATCATTTTTTGTCTCTTTATAAAAAAGTTATTCACACTCCAAAATGGTATCAATAACAACTACAGATCGTTCCACAAACAATGAACCCCCACACAGCTCCATAGACATAACTATATAATGGTTATGATGTCAGGATATGTCAATGAAAAGAAGCAACCAATTACGCCGTGCGCTCCTGCACTCAAAAGAAATCCAAGCCGGTATCACACGGTCCGTGTTTCACGGATGTGTGCATGAGGCTTTAGGGTCCATTCACACATCCGTGTGTGTTTTGTGGATCCACGGATCCGCGGATCTGCAAAACACGGACACCGGCAATATGCATTTTGCGGACCGCACATCGCCGGCACTTAATAGAAAATGCCTATTCTTGTGCGCAATTGCGGGCAAGAATAGGACATATTCTATTTTTTTCGGGGTCAGAATTGCGGACCTGGAAGTGCGGATCCGTAATTCCCAATACAGGCAGCACATCGGAAAATAAAGTGAACATTTTATTGCAACTACAAACATACAGGGGGTCATTTATTACAGGGAAGTACACCTATATTTGGCGTACTTTTGGCTCACATTGCAGCGCAAAGATCCTTTGTACTGCAATCTGCAACTTTTCCCTGCTCAAGCTAGGTCAAAAAAGTGGGCATTTCAGGGGCATGGAAGGGGGCAGGCTGGCAGGCCCATCTCATTTACCATTTTCTACACCTGTTTTAGGCATAGAAAATGGTCTAAATGCAAGAAAGCAGGAAGCGGCGGTGGATGAGCTGAAGTTATGTAGAGGCCAGCGCAAATCCAGTGCCAGTGCAGGGGCTTATTAATACCGGAGTCTAAAACGTTGGTCTTAATAAATGTGCCCCATAGTGGCCAACCCCTTTAACTGGCGAAAAAAATAAAATCTAGTTGATATGTTTTTAAACAAGTATTGTTGAAAGAGATAAGTGGCGCTTTGAGAAATTTGATTCGGCAGCTTTGCCGAAGTTCCACAAGAAGTTCAATTTGTTACGAATAATTTGCCACGAATCTCTATAAATCAGGTATACCCAGGCGACTCTGCCTTAGAGTATGGCCACACGGCCATGCTGCTGGCGGGATGTGGCCATATTGCAGTGAAGAACTATGCAGCCAATTAGCCCATAGCTGCTTTTCATTTAATAATGAAAACCGCACTGTATAGTCCTTTTTCATTGTTAATTGCCATGTGACACCTTTAATGCACCCTTAAACAGGGGCTGAACCCACTTCTCCAAACCGAGCGCTCTCCTGCACTACGCACTACGGATGGTGGCCCTTTTTCTGCCATCTGCTTTTCCTACTTTTCTACATCATCTAATATCAACGAGAATACGTCATCAGGAACATCCTCCTCTCTCTGCATCTTGCTGACTTTTCTAGGACATGGAGACCAAGAAGGATGATTTGGAAGAAGTAAAGCCAACAAAATATGAGGATGGACATCATTAAGACCTGGCCTCCTAAGGGGTGCAGACTGGATGGAATTGGTTGGCATGCTGGCACTGGAATAAGAAAGGCTTCCATCTTATTGGTATTGAATTAGATATCTTAGTTTATGGTTGATGTAGGAATAAGTAAATCTAGGAATAAATAAATAAAACTGATGCAGAGTAAGTCTCCCTGCACTATACTTGCCCTTTCCCTTCAGTCTCCCTGCACCCCCCCTGCACTGCCCCTGCACTTTCCCTCTCCAATATTCTTTTATCGTTTTCAGCAACACTGTCCCTAGTGCATGAGCGCTTGCCACGTCTCGCCCTATGCTCAGCTCACAGGACAACGACGGAGACTGAGCAAGATGAGGGTTTTATAGGGCTGTGACACAACAGGGGATGGCTATCTGCGGATTGTCTGGCTGCACGGCATTATGGGTGATCTTGCGCTCCCAGGCTTGTCTCCTCTATACTGAGTTTTGCTTTGCAACACATGCACCCACAATTTTAGGAAAACCTGATTCGTTACCACGAAGTGCAAGATAATTTGGATTCTTCACTTGACTCAACACTAATTGCTAACCCAGCATTATCAGGATGGGAGTAAGATTTTTGGGGGCCGCTATCTCACCACTGAGAACTAAGCTCTAACAGATGTGAGGGAAAATGGTTGTTGGAGATGGTAGAGCCCACAGGGCACATACCTCACTATAATCCACTATGATCATTATTAAAAAATGGCACATCTGAAAGAGATTCAACCTAACACAGATACAACCAATGTAAATAGAAACCAGTGCGTGATTGTTGGACCGGTGGAGATACGACGAAAAGGAATAGAAGATGAGCATCGGCTTATTCTCATTGGAATATACTGTATGCACATAAATGTACATGTTTAATAAAGCAGATAACCCCTTTTAAGGGCATCTGTCAGCAGATTTACACCTATGACACTGGCTGACCTGTTACATGTGCACTTGGAAGCTGAAGGCATCTGTGTTCGTCCCATGTTAATATGTGCCCGCATTGCTGAGAATTTTTTTTAAATATATGCAAAGGAGTCTCTAGGAGCAACACCTAGACACTCAGATCTCTCTGCAACTGCTGAGCACTTTCATTGACAGGGCCAGGCAGGCATAATCACTTTAACACTGCCTGTTCCTGTCAATCAAAGTGCAGAGGGTGTAGCAGTTGCAGAGAGAGCTGAGCATCTAGGGATAAAGGCAACGCCCCGTTGCTTCTAGAGGCTCGTTTGAACATATTAAAACTTCATTTTTCTCAGTAATGTGGACACAAATGATCATGGGACCAACCAAGGACCAAGCGCACATGCAACAGGCAGTGGCGTAGCATGGGAAGGCATTGCCCCGACGTCAAACTGCAAGGGGGCGCCCAGCAGCACAGACAATATACAGCTCACTGTCTATATCAATGAATGTTTTGGGCAGTGACTGCGCCCACCACCCACAACAGCTGCACTATGGCAGGACGCAGCACTAATAGTTTGCCCTACAATCTGGGAGCTAAGGAGAGAGATCGTGTCACCTGACAGCCTTCTCGCTCCAAGCAGGTACTTGCTGTTTCCTAGCTGCAGTGGCTTCTGATTCCTGGCCCGCCCCACTCCCTGTATCTAGGATCCAGAAGTGCTGGCTGCAGATCCTCTGAGGCAGACACACGCAGAGCAGGAATTTTGGCAGAGAGCAGAAGCACTTCCAGTACTCTGCTGACTGTATGCTGTTCCTGACTCAGGCCCCGTTTGGCTGCACAATCACACAGCACCTTCTAGCTCAGCAGTTCATAGGGGTGGGAGACGGTGGAGGCCGGCAGCTAGGGCACACGAGTTTTACGCTTTTCCCCACCACAAAAGCTTCTGTTCCTAATGACCTCACTGTGCCCTCAGACCTTCTGACAGCAGCGGACAGCCCCTGAAGAGAGCAGATCTTCTCCTACTTCCCCTGCCATCAGCTTCTTCCAGACTGCAGGTTAACACCCTCCATCCTGGCCACAGTGTTATCCAGCATGTAAGTTGCTGCTTGTTGCTTGTATAAGTTATTTTCTATTATCTATCTGTCACGTACATATATACACTCACCTAAAGAATTATTAGGAACACCTGTTCTATTTCTCATTAATGCAATTATCTAGTCAACCAATCAGATGTCAGTTGCTTTAATGCATTTAGGGGGGTGCTCCTGGTCAAGACAATCTCCTGAACTCCAAACTGAATGTCAGAATGGGAAAGAAAGGTGATTTAAGCAATTTTGAGCGTGGCATGGTTGTTGGTGCCAGACGGGCCTGTCTGAGTATTTCACAATCTGCTCAGTTACTGGGATTTTCACACACAACCATTTCTAGGGTTTACAAAGAAAGGTGTGAAAAGGGAAAAACATCCAGTATGCGGCAGTCCTGTGGGCAAAAATGCCTTGTGGATGCTAGAGGTCAGAGGAGAATGGGCCGACTGATTCAAGTTGATAGAAGAGCAACGTTGACTGAAATAACCACTCGTTACAACCGAGGTATGCAGCAAAGCATTTGTGAAGCCGCAACACGCACAACCTTGAGGCGGATGGGCTACAATAGCAGAAGACCCCACCGGGTACCACTCATCTCCACTACAAATAGGAAAAAGAGGCTACAATTTGCACAAGCTCACCAAAATTGGACTGTTGAAGACTGGAAAAATGTTGCCTGGTCTGATGAGTCTCGATTTCTGTTGAGACATTCAAATGGTAGAGTCCGAATTTGGCGTAAACAGAATGAGAACATGTATCCATCCTCTGATGGCTACTTCCAGCAGGATAATGCACCAGGTCACAAAGCTCGAATCATTTCAAATTGGTTTCTTGAACATGACAATGAGTTCACTGTACTAAAATGGCCCCCACAGTCACCAGATCTCAACCCAATAGTGCATGTTTGGGATGTGGTGGAACGGGAGCTTCGTGCCCTGGATGTGCATCCCTCAAATCTCCATCAACTGCAAGATGCTATCCTATCAATATGGGCCAACATTTCTAAAGAATGCTATCAGCACCTTGTTGAATCAATGCCACGTAGAATTAAGGCAGATCTGAAGGCAAAAGTGGTTCCAACACCGTATTAGTATGGTGTTCCTAATAATTCTTTAGGTGAGTGTGTATATATATATATATATATATATATATATACAGTACAAACCAAAAGTTTGGACACACCTTCTCATTCAAAGAGTTTTCTTTATTTTCATGACTATGAAGGCATCAAAACTATGAATTAACACATGTGGAATTATATACATAACAAACAAGTGTGAAACAACTGAAAATATGTCATATTCTAGGTTCTTCAAAGTAGACACCTTTTGCTTTGATTACTGCTTTGCACACTCTTGGCATTCTCTTGATGAGCTTCAAGAGGTAGTCCCCTGAAATGGTCTTCCAACAGTCTTGAAGGAGTTCCCAGAGATGCTTAGCACTTGTTGGCCCTTTTGCCTTCACTCTGCGGTCCAGCTCACCCCAAACCATCTCGATTGGGTTCAGGTCCGGTGACTGTGGAGGCCAGGTCATCTGGCGCAGCACCCCATCACTCTCCTTCATGGTCAAATAGCCCTTACTTTCAAAGTTTTCCCAATTTTTCGGCTGACTGACTGACCTTCATTTCTTAAAGTAATGATGGCCACTCGTTTTTCTTTACTTAGCTGCTTTTTTCTTGCCATAATACAAATTCTAACAGTCTATACAGTAGGACTATCAGCTGTGTATCCACCTGACTTGTCCTCAATGCAACTGATGGTCCCAACCCCTGTCAGGTTTAATAAGAAATCCCACTTATTAAACCTGACAGGGCACACCTGTGAAGTGAAAACCATTTCAGGGGACTACCTCTTGAAGCTCATCAAGAGAATGCCAAGAGTGTGCAAAGCAGTAATCAATGCAAAAGGTGGCTACTTTGAAGAACTTAGAATATGACATATTTTCAGTTGTTTCACACTTGTTTGTTATGTATATAATTCCACATGTGTTAATTCATAGTTTTGATGCCTTCAGTGTGAATCTACAATTTTTATAGTCATGAAAATAAAGAAAACTCTTTGAATGAGAAGGTGTGTCCAAACTTTTGATCTGTACTGTATATACAGTGGTTGTTAAAATGTCAGGTTTCTGAGACAAAGATAAATCATTTAAGAACTTTTTCCACCTTTAATGTGACCTATAAACTGTACCACTCATTTGAAAAATAAACTGAAATCTTTTAGGTAGAGGGAAGAAAAAGTATAAAAATAAAATAATATGTTTGCATAAGTGTTCACACCCTTAAAATAATACTTTGTTGAAGCACCTTTTGATTTTATTACAGCACTCAGTCTTTTTGGGTATGAGTCTATCAGCATGGCACATTTTGACTTGGCAAGATTTGCCCACTCTTCTTTGCAAAAACACTCCAAATCTGTCAGATTGCGAGGGCATCTCCTGTACACAGCCCTCTTCAGATCACCCCACAGATTTTCAATCGGATTCAGGTCTGGGCTCTGGCTGGGTCATGCCAAAACTTTAATCTTCTTCTTGTGAAGTCATTCCTTTGTTGATTTGGATGTATGCTTTGGGTCATTGTCATGCTGAAAGATGAAGTTCCTCTTCATGTTCAGCTTTCTAGTAGAAGCCTTAAGGTTTTGTGCCAATATTGACTGGAATTTGGAACTGTTCATATTTCCCTCTAGCTTAACTAAGGCCCCAGTTCCAGCTGAAGAAAAACAGCCCCAAAGCATGATGCTGCCACCACCATGCTTCACTGTGGGTATGGTGTTCTTTTAGTGATGTGCAGTGTTGTTTTTGTGCCAAACATATCTTTTGGAATTATGGCCAAAAAGTTCAACCTTGGTTTCATCAGACCATAACACCTTTTCCCACATGCTTTTCGGAGACTTCAGATGTGTTTTTCCAAAATGCAGCCTGGCTTGGATGTTTTTCTTCGTAAGAAAAGGCTTTCGTCTTGCCACTCTACCCCATAGCCCAGACATATGAAGAATACGGGAGATTGTTGTCACATGTACCACACAGCCAGTACTTGCCAGTTATTCCTGCAGCTCCTTTAATGTTGCTGTAGGCCTCTTGGTAGCTTCCCAGACCAGTTATCTTCTCGTCTTTTCATCAATTTTGGAGGGGCGTCCAGTTCTTGGTAATGTCACTGTTGTGCCATATTTTCTCCACTTGATAATGACTGTCTTCACTGTGTTCCATGGTATATCCAATGCCTTGGAATTTCTTTTGTACCCTTCTCCTGACTGATACCTTTTAACAATGAGATCCCTCTGATGCTTTGGAAGCTCTGTGTGGACCATGGCTTTTGCTGGGGGAAACGACTAAGAAAATTTCAGGAAAGACCAACTAGAGCAGCTGAACTTTATTTGGGGTTAATCAGAGGCACTTTAAATGATGGCAGGTGTATGCTGACTCCTATTTAACATGATTTTGAATGTGATTGCTTTATTCTGAACACAGCTACATCCCCAGTTATAAGAAGTGTGCACACCTATGCAACCACATTATTTTAGTTTTTTTTTGTTTTCTTCCCTCCACCTAAAAGATCTCAGTTTGTTTTTCAATTGATTGAATTTATAGGTCACATTAAAGGTGGAAAAAGTTCGGAAATGATTTATCTTTGTCTCATTTTATTACAGCACAGAAACCTGACATTTTAACAGGGGTGTGTAGACTTTTTATATCCACTGTATATATGCACACACACACAAATGTATATATATATATATATATATATATATATATAAAAATACAAATAGTGCAGCAGCACAGTCAGATGAGATGTACCGGGTGCAAACTCCCCACAGAGGTCGGCTCTTCCTCCACGAAATATATAAAAAACGAATGATGAGGCAGCACTTCCAGTATGAGGTGAACGGGTGAGGAACCCCAACTTTATTCAAGCGACGTTTCGGCCTGCTCAATGAGGCCTTTCTCAAGCTACATAACAGTGCATATGACAGGGTATAAATACATCCCCCAATCAGTACAATTCAATTACAATCAGTGGTTAGGCGTGACTACAAACCAGTCACGTGATCATTAACCATTTAAACACATGACATAGGTGTATAGTAAACATTCTCATGTTGTGAGCATACAAACATTTCATAAGATCACTTATGAAATGTTTGTATGCTCACAACATGAGAATGTTTACTATACACCTATGTCATGTGTTTAAATGGTTAATGATCACGTGACTGGTTTGTAGTCACGCCTAACCACTGATTGTAATTGAATTGTACTGATTGGGGGATGTATTTATACCCTGTCATATGCACTGTTATGTAGCTTGAGAAAGGCCTCATTGAGCAGGCCGAAACGTCGCTTGAATAAAGTTGGGGTTCCTCACCCGTTCACCTCATACTGGAAGTGCTGCCTCATCATTCGTTTTTTATATATATATATATATATATATATATATATTGGGATTAGGAATGAATTCAAGTGGTTGTGCCAATTTTGGAAGTTATCTCCTATCCATAGGATGGGGGATAACTGAATATGCACAAAGAAAAGTCCAGCTCACCCAATTATCCAGACACCTGCGTGCACAGAAAAGGCTGGCGAGCCTGTATATCCTTGATATGAAAACACAATGAAATTCCAGCACTCACGATTTTGGTAGCTAAAATCTTCGTCTTTTATTTAGGCAGTAGACAAAATAGACAGGACATCCACCCACAAGTGAGGCAACCTTGACGCGTTTCGAACAATAGTTCTTAGTCGTAACCACTGTTACGACTAAGAACTATTGTTCGAAACGCGTCAAGGTTGCCTCACTTGTGGGTGGATGTCCTGTCTATTTTGTCTACTGCCTAAATAAAAGACGAAGATTTTAGCTACCAAAATCGTGAGTGCTGGAATTTCATTGTGTTTTCATACGATGGGGGATAACTAACTGATTAGTGGGGGACTGACTACAGGGACCCCACTGATCCCAAAAACCAGAATCCTGTTCCCTCAATCTGATGGAGTGACAGGTCAGGCATGCTCTCTGCCACTCCAGTCATTCTCTATGGGACTGTCAGAAATGGCTGAGCGCTGCACTGGGCTATCTCGGGCAGTCCCATAGAGAATGATTGGAGCGGCCATTTCATCAGATTGGGGGAAAGGAACTCCCAGTATCAGTCTGGTGTAGTATTCAATCACTATGAGGTGGTAATAAGTTTTCATGGTTTTAGTAGTATTATTTGTATATTAGGCTGCATTCATATGTTGCCAGTTATGTGCGTTTTTTCCTTGCAGTGGAAAACTGCAGTGTAGTACAGTACCAGCAAACTGTATGGCATTAGACAAACCTCATGTACACTTTGCAGATTTTGTCTGTGTGGAAATTAACTTGCTGTGCGGACTTTGAAATCTGCAGCATGTTAATTGTGTTTGCAATTTTTTTTATATGGATTTCACCCTTTTCAATGGAAGGGTGAGATCTGTTAAAAATCAGCATGAAATCTGAAACAAAAACCACAAGTAATACATGTGCACAAAAAACAAGTGGTTATATAGCCTATAGTGTTTCGTGTTGGTAATGCTGGTTTTGGTATAGTGTAGTATTATTATTCAGTATCAATATGGTGGTAATATTCTGATCATGTGTGACCAGGTGGTATTACTATTATTTGGACTTTATATAGTGTTATCGGTAATGTTGATCTTTGTATAATTTGGGGTGTGGTTCTATAAAAAGGGTTGTGTCCACAGATTAGGGGGCACAATACTTTGCTTGCCCCGGGTGCTGGTAACCCACGCTACGCCACTGGCAACAGGTCAGTCAGTTTCATAGGTTAAAATGTGCTGACAGATATCCTTTGAGAAAAACTAAATGATGGCGTGAATGCTGTGTTTGTAGCAAGTAGGCACTACCATGAGTTATGGGCATGGACTTTAACATCAACTATGGCACCATGTGAGAGGCTACCGTATACAGAAGTGCAGGTATAGTAGGTCAGGAGTGAAGGGGTGGGCTAGAGGTGGTTTACTCTCTTCACCCCTAGCTTTTCACGCCTTAGTATAGTAACAACTATTAAAATCGTACTAATTTGCATTATGTAATACGCTATCCAATATATTATTTATACAATCAGAGTTTATTACACAGATTCTCGGCTGGAAAATTCCTCATGCATGAAGCTCTAGAATTAGATATTCTTCAAACTTATTGTGTTGATTTATTCATAAACTAAATGTTCATTGATGCTGGAGCAGTTGTTCTTTCCACTGGAGAAATGATTACTCAGGAAGACAGCAATATAGTCATTTAAAGGATAAATATGTCTCACACATTCAGTTTTAAGGTCTTCTGTATTCCTGTGACATTTCACTGCACTGTACGCTCATGTGATCATGTGATAAAAATGCAAATGTCAAATATGCACCTGTATAAACTAGTACCAATTAATCATCATTTACGGTTTATGTCATTTTAGTTCAAAATGTGATTAGATTTTAAAACAAATCTGTCAGCAGATTTGTCCCTATGACACTGGCTGACCTGTTACATGTGCACTTGGCAGCTGAAGACATTTGTGTTGGTCCCATGTTCATATGTGTCCGCATTGCTGAGAAAAATTATGTTTTAATCTATGCAAATGAGCCTCTAGAAGCAATGGGGGCGTTGCTGTTACACCTAGTGGCTCTGCTCTCTCTGCACCTTCTACACCCTCTGCACTTTGATTGCTAGCCAAAGTGGAAAGGGTACAGCAATTGCAGAGAGAGCAGAGCCTCTAGGTGTAACGCCAACGTCCACTGTTGTTCCGAAAGGCTCATTTGCATATAATAAAACATCATTTTTCTCAGCAATGCGGACACATATGTACATGGGAGCAACACAGATGACTTCTGCTGCCAAGTGCACATGTAACAGGTCAGCCAGTGTCATAGGGACAAATCTGCTGACAGATGCCCTTTAAAGCAAGTCTCATACATATGATAAAAATGCCCATGGCTATGGTGCAGATCTCCACATACAGATTTCCACCAAGATTTGGATAAGGAGGTTGAGAAGGTTGTTAATACTGGGCCCAATGAAAAATAGGATTTTTCAACTCACCACATATACTTTTTATGGTTGCATACTCTGGATGCTTGGTGTTCTTTTACGCCAGAAAACTACTGAAAATGAAGATAAATATGCTGGGCTGTTACCTTTTTGGAAAGTGGCAAGCACAGCTTACAAAAAGGCACGTGTGCCTATATTTAGGCCTATATTTAGGTGTTTAAAAAATCGCAAACACAAGGTTTGCAACTTTTTTACACCAGAAAATGGATGTAGGGGGAAAGATAAATTCCACCTAATGAGTGCTGCAACCCCTTCAATCAAGCGCCTGGTAGAGATCACATGGCACTCGTCCCACACATTGTCATTTTAGGACTTGTCTAAGTGTCATACTTGAAGATGTTTTTCTGTGTATGAAATGGAATACAGCACAAATAATATAATGTCAATATCTTATTTCTTCATCCCCTATGAATTAGGGGAAGCTCACAAGTAGCATGTGTCATTGAAGTATCTGTCTAGTTAGCATTATTGCTAGAAGTGTTCCCTTTACATTGTCAATATGAAGAGTCCTCAAAGAACCATCTAAAATATTTCAATATAGATCATCTCTACTAGTCTACTCTTCTCTGAAGTCACTAAGGTGAAGTAGAACCATTTAAGTAGATCCTTAGTGGTAAACATGTTCATCCAATTTATTCCACCATTAGGGATGCTGCTTTCCTAAATTTTTTCTTACATTAGCACAAAGTCTCAAGCCCTTCAGATCTATGTCATTAAAAACACTTTATCAATAGCATAACTGCATATGTCCTTTCTTGGCTGTTTTTCTCTTCTGCTTGCTTAAAGAGGCTCTGTCAGCATGATCAATCCTATTAAACCAGGCATACTACCTGGTAGAGCTCATCAGGTTGATTAAAACAATACCTTTATTTTGTCAGTATGTTATGCAAATGAGCAAGTTGGAACACCATGGGACAGGGCTAAAATTTTGGTGCATTTCTTTGTAAAACCCGTGTGCTCTGCACACTTCCCACTCCCCTTGATTGACAGGGCTAGACATCAGAATTCTGAGGGCAGAGCTGTGTCCTAGCATGTACATATCATATACACTACTTAATGCAGCCTTATCATATCGACAAGAGTGGATTTCTATGCTTAGAAAGCTAATATACATATTACTGCTTTACTCATAGGCACAATGTATGACTATAAAGACACCAGTAACATATGTTAGCTTTCTGAGCTAACTGTTCTTCTCTATGTGGGAATGCTATAGCTTAGTGATATGTGATCAGCCTTGCATGTAAAGATCCTTATTTCAAGTCTCAGGATATATATATATATATATATATATATATATATATATATATATATTTATAATAATAATAATAATAATAATAATAATAATAATAATAATATAAAAGGCCTTACTATATTGTTTTTTTTCCCTTAGAAACCTACCACCCATTACTGGCCTATTCACAGACACAATACATGATTATACAAAAACAGCAATACATCTTAGCTTTCTAAACTTAAAAAAAAAATATATATTCTCAATAACATAAGGATATAGAGGGACATTTATTAACATATAGTGGCATATATAAGTCACATATTTTATTACACATCATATTTAGGCAGTTTGTGACTTTTTCCCCACTCACAACACTTTTCTGTCTCCCAAGGTTCAAACCTAGGATCTCTACATGCAAACCACTTAGCACTAAGCTATTGTATAGCATTATCACATAGAGAAGAATGATTTTTCTATACTTAGAAAGCTAACACATATTATTGTTGTCTTTATATTCATATAGTGTGCCTGTGAATAAATCATTAATACTGTATATATATATTACAATTCTAAGCATATCTCAATATGGTAAGGCTACAGTGTATAGTATATATGATATGTACATGCTAGAGCACAGCTCTAGGAAACAGAGCTGATATCTAGCCCTTTCAAACAAGAGAAAGGCAATAATGAAGGGAGAGGCACTCATAGTGTAGTATGTATGGTAGAGAAAAGGAAATTTAGGATGATTAGGCTCACCTTAAGTGGTTGTGCAACCGTAGGCACAACCCTAGTGTACACAGGTGTTGGTAAGAGCTCGGTGCTGCCAGTGTTGTTTGATCCTCAGCCCCTGGAAGGTGGGTAATGAAATTGGAGAGCATGGGGAATATGTGGAGATCCACCCTCCGTGAATACACTTTGTTGGCGCGACTGAACTACCAGACAAAATAAAAAAATATCTGAGTGAACATATAACATATACCTTTGCTGCTGCATAACCCTTTTCAAGTGGGGAAATTGCTTCCCACCATTGAGCTAAAAACCTCATCTTTTTGCAACAGAAGCTCAACAGCATCCAAGATATATATTTTCCAACGTCCTCTGTTACAGTACATGCATTTTGCTGTAATGTGTTGTGGAGAATCTGCAACAAAATCACCATGTCTGAATATTGGTCTTTGAAAGTCCTATCTAATTTTCACTAAAATGCAGGACATGTTGGAAAAAAGTGTTAGGAGCTTCACACATTGATTTATTAAAGTTTACCTTTCATTTGGGCATACATCATTTTAAGTGATCATTCAGGAGAGGTCAGAGAGACACTAGAGGATGAGACGCAAGATGAGCTATCTGGTGGATTTATCACATAATAACATTCTGCAGCTGCTATGTACAGCTGCAGATGACAATGAAGTAAAATGTTTAAGCAAAGAACTATTAGAGATGAGAGAAATCGAAGCTGATAAAGTCGAATTCATTCTGAATTTCAGGAAAAATTTGATTCTGAACGAATGTGAATTTCCTCGCGCTTCGTGGTGACGAATTGCAATTTTTCCTATCATGGCGGCAAGCCGGCTACAATGGCGGATAAAATGGCAGCTACATGTGTGAGGAAATAGGGCAAGAAACTCTTGGAAGGTGGGATGACCCATAATGCCATGCATGCAGCCAATCAGCAGCCAGCCAGCCCGGTGATGTCACAGCCCTATAAATACGGCGGCCATCTTAGAGTCCGCCATTCACTATCGGATTTTGTTCAGGGACAGACATGTAAGCAGGCGCTAGTGAGAGTGAAAGAGAAACTAATTGTTAAAAAAAAAAAAAGGAAAGAAGCGATTTAGGGTACTTTCACACAAGCATCATTCTTTTCTGGCGTTGAGTTCCGTCCTAGGGGCTCAATACCGGAAAAGAATTGATCAGTTTTATCCTAATGCATTCTGAATGGAGAGTAATCCGTTCAGGATGTCTTCAGTTCAGTTTTTTGGACTTTTCAGAACGGAGATAATACCGCAGCATGCTACGGTTTTATCTCCATTCAAAATTCCAGAAAAGTTGCAGGAATGCCATATCCGGCATTTTTTCCCATTGACATGCATTAATGCCGGATCCAGCCTCGAGTGTTTCGGCAAAACGGATCCGGCATTGCGGTCTGCGCATGCTCAGACAGCAAAAAATGTGAAAAAAATAAATGCCGTATCCGTTTTTTTGGATGACACCGGAGAGACGGATCTGGCATTTCAATGCATTTGCCGGACGGATCAGGATCCTGATCCATCTGACAAATACCATCAGTTTGCATGCGTTTTGACGGATCCGGCAGGCAGTTCCGGCGATGGAACTGCCTGCTGGAATCCTTGGCAGCAAGTGTGAAAGTACCCTTACTAGTGCAGGAAAAGGATAGTGAGAGGAATAATTTCACAGGCAGGCAGAGACGTGTGTAGATGCCAGGGAGAGTCATAGGAAAATCCTCATTGTGAAAAAAAAGTGATTTACAAGTGCAGGGAAACATTACTTGGGGATCTAGATAGTCTCATAATACAGCTCTGTCATTCCAGCAATTAGTTATTGGGGTGCAAGTGCTATGTTGAAAAGCCTTTAGTGGCTTATATCTGTGGAAAAAGATAAATATATACGTAGGTCACTTTTGCTGTTAACTGCGCTGATATCATTTAGTGGCCTATTTCAATACAATACGAGAAATATTTACGCAGGTCACTTTTGTTGTTATTTGCGCTAAAAGCGTTTATTGCCATATTTTGAGAGAAAAATAAAAAAATAGACTAAGTTCATATTTGCTGTTATTTGTGCAAAAAGCGTTTCTTGTCATATTTCACTACAATACGAGAAAAATAAACAGTTCAAATTTGGTGTTATTTGCGCTAAAAGTGTTTATTGTCATATTTCTAGGGAAAAAGAGAACAATATTCGCAGTTGACTTTTTCTGTTATTTACTTAGAAATCGTTTAGTGGCCTATTTTAGTCCAATACGTGAAATATATGTGCAGTTCACTTTTGCTGTTATGCTGAAATAGTTTTGTTTCCAATTTAGAATCTTTTAGTTGCCTATCTCAGTAAAAAAAATATATATATATTTGGCGATTTTAGGGGTGTTTTAATTTGCTTTTAATTTATTTTGTTCAGCTAAAAGTACGTCAGACAGAGAAGTGCCAGGCCCTGCACAGGGGAGTGTCAGAAGCGTAAATGATTCTGGCACAGGCACAGGTCACAGCAGAGTAAGGCCCCTTTCACACGGGCGAGTATTCCGCACGGGTGCAATGTGTGAGTTGAACGTATTGCACCAGCACTGAATCCTGACCCATTCATTTCTATGGGGCTGTGCACATGAGCGGTGATTTTCACACATCCCTTGTGCATTGCGTGAAAATCGCAGCATGCTCTATATTCTGCGTTTTTCACG
Organism: Bufo bufo; assembly: GCF_905171765.1. Lineage (NCBI taxonomy): Eukaryota > Metazoa > Chordata > Amphibia > Anura > Bufonidae > Bufo > Bufo bufo. The sequence goes on from NC_053389.1 coordinate 211,258,990, forward strand.
CAACGCAGGCCCCATAGAAGTGAATGGGGCCACGGAAAAGCAAGTGCGGATGCGGTGTGATTTTCACGCATGGTTGCTAGGTGACCATCGGGCTGGGGACCCGATCTGTATTATTTTCCCTTATAACATGGTTATAAGGGAAAATAATAGCATTCTAAATACAGAATGCAAAGTAAAATAGTGATGGAGGGGTTAAAAAATAAATAAATAATTAACTCACCAAGTCCACTTGATCGCGTAGTTGCGGATGTGTCTTCTTCTGTAATGTTGAGCTGCCGGCTAAGGACCTGTGGTGACGTCACATCACATGATCCAATCACATGGTCCCTCACCATGGTGATGAACCATGTGATTGGACCATGTGATGAGCACAGTGACGTCATCAAAGGTCTATTCCTGTGCACAGCAAAGAAGAAGACAGAAGAGAAGCCGGGCTGCGCGATCAAGTGGATTAAGGTGAGTTAAATTTTTATTTTTATTTTTTTTAACCCCTCCAGCCTTATTGTACTATGCATTCTGTATTAAGAATGCTATTATTTTCCCTTATAACCATGTTATAAGGGAAAATAATACAATCTACCAAACATGCCGATTTTTCTCACGTGCGTGCAAAACGCATTACAATGTTTTGCACTTGCGCGGAAAAATCGCGCATTTTCCCGCAACGCACCCGCATCTTATCCGGGCAAAAAACATGATGCCTGTGTGAAAGAGGTCTAAGGGGGCGTGGCAGCAGAGGTTTCTTCCTGAGGCCTCAGGTCCACATGTCAGCTAGCAGTCGTGTCTTGAACAGCAACCTAGCGGTTCTTGATTGGTTGACTGGGTCTATAGTCGCTGATGAGCAGCTTTCTTTACCTGCATAGTGAAGGAACTATTCACCAGCAGCAGCATGTAGACCTGGAGCAGGGACTGAACCAGCAGGTGGTGGCATACTTTGACAGCACCCTGCCAGCCATCAGAGAAGATCCGCTGTACTACTGGGCAGCCAAACTGGATTTGTGGCTGCAACTGGCCGAGTTTACCCTGGAGAAGCTGTCCTGCCTGGCCAGTAGTGTGGAATCAGAGCGGGTGTTTAGTGCGGCGGGGCCATAGTTAACCCAAGAAGAATTCGATTGTCCACCCAAAATGTGTAGAGACTTACTTTTGTCAAGATGAATCAGGTGTGGATCTGCCAGGATTTCCACCCACCAATGCCTGATGCATCAGATTAGATCATCCATCTCCACACTATGTCACCGTGCCACTCTGTGGTATCATGCTGCTGTTGCTGCTATTTCCACACTATGTCACCATGCCACTCTGTGGCGTCCTGATGCTGCCATCTCAACACTATGTAACCGTGCCACATTGTGGCCTCCTGGTGCTGCCATGTCCACACTATGTTACCTTGCCACTCTGTGGTATCATGCTGCTGCTGCTGCCATCTCCACACTATGTCACCTTGCCACTCTGTGGCCTCCTGATGAAGCCATGTCCACGCTATGTCACCATGCCGCTCTGTGGTATCATGCTGCTGCTGTTGATGCCATCTCCACAATATGTCACCTTGCCACTTTGTGGCCTCCTGATGCAGCCATGTCTACACTATGTCACCTTGCCACTCTGTGTCCTCCTGATGCTGCCATGTCCACACTATGTCACCTTGCTACTCTGTGGTATCATGCTGCTGTTGCTGCCATCTCCACACTATGTCAACTTGCCACTCTGTGGCCTCCAGATGCTGCCCTCTCCACACTATGTCACCCTGCGACTCTGTGGCCTAATCATACTGCTGCTGTCACTTCCACACCTTGTCATTGTGCCACTCTATGGCCTCCTAATGCTGCAGCCAGCTCCAGACCCTGTCATTATGCCACTTGGTGGTCTCCTCATGCTGCTTCCACCTCACCACTATGTCATAGGGCCACTCTGTGGACTTCTCATGCTGTTACCATCCTCCCCACACTATGATGGGGTCGCTATTGTCCTTGTTTAGCCTTCTTGAAATCACCATTTATTTGACCTTTCTTCTGATCGGTCTTACATCCACTCATGTTTTTTTTGGGCATTACCAATTCTCATGGATTACTGAGCAAATGCTAACCAAATGAAGGTGTATGCTCCCCAGACAGGATCTGTTTTTTGGGGGTCATTACTCTGTCGGGTGGCTCTACTTGTATAAGCATTTAATAGAACAGGTTCTGTAGACATCTATGTGGAATCAGCTGATGAGGGTGTAAAAGGAGGGTCCTTTTTTTTTAAGTAACTGGCTATGCAGCTATTATAGCTGAGTGGTTAAATGCCTTGCCTTAATAATCCAGGAGAGGGCCAGGTCAGTGATCCCAAGAGATGAGAGAGTTTGCAACAGAATGGAGTGGTAGACAGATGGTGGGCAGCACGGTGGCTCAGTGGTTAGCACTGGTGCCTTGCAGCGCTGGGGTCCTAGGTTTGAATCTGACCAAGGACTGCACAGAGTTTGTATGTTTTCCCCGTGTTTGCGTGGGTTTCCTCTGGGTACTCCGGTTTCCTTCCACACTCCGAAGACATACCGATAGGGTCCTTAGATTGTGTCTGTAAAGTGCTGCGGAATATAGCAGTACTATATAAGTGCATAAAATAAAAAAAATAATACAGAATGTCGTGAGTTTGAATCCTGGCAGAAACTTTTCTGAAATACAGGCTAAATTAGATTTAAATACACTGGGGTGTCCACAAGCACTGACTCCATATATGGACATAGTTATATATGGAGTCAGAGCAGGGACTTCTAAGCCAAACTAGATTCCCGACACCGTCCCCTCTTCAGAGCAGGGGGTGCCATGAGTTCTCCCATTGACTTCCATTGTGCTCGGGTGCTCGGTAGAACACCCGAGCATCACAAAGTGTTCTACCCGTGCACACAAGCACTTTGGTGCTCGCTCAACACTACTCTCCACCTGAAGACGAATCCTGTCAAGATTGCTGCAAGTGCGGTATTGGCTGCTCATCGACCAAGATACTTCTGGGGGCAACCTGGCTGGCATGAACAGGCCACCAGTAGCTACAGACCATGAGAAGACAAAGGTTCAAGATAGCTTGGAGCCCGGATGAGTCACTAAGTTAGTCAAGATTCAAACCACCAACCAGGCCCCGGTCTCATCATCCGGTGAAAACATCATGGGTTCCCAGTCATCATGAAAATCAAAAGGAGGGAATCCTGTAGTGCAAGGAGATGGAGATAGTCTTTGGATACCCCCTGCACTATACAGACGTCTCAGAAATGAACCGCTGCTCCCGACAGCAGCTCCTTGGAAGGTCATGGAGCGTCCCGGTAATCCTGCATCTGTTCGCCCCATTGAAAGATTATTTTGAAAGTGTGTAGAAGCCGACACGGGGCCCCCACGCTGCAGATTTATCATGGAGACACCGGATTGACATTTTACAATATAAAATTATTATTTTGTGCATTAGCAATACGGATTATTGAGCAAATGCTGACTGAGTGAAGGTGTATGCTCCACACAGGATTCGTTTTTTGTGGGTTATTGTTCTGACGTATCAGAGGAAAGGCAAAATAATCAGTGACTTTAACACAAACTTACTGCTGACACCCTCTCCACTCTTTTGGGGGGGCTCTACTTGTATAAGCGTTTAATAGAACAGGTTCTATAGACATCTATGTGGAATCAGCTGATGAGGGTGTAAATGGAGGGTGCTTCTTCTTTACACTAACATTGACCTGTAAGGCTGAGCTAATATTCAAGCTATTTGGTATTTTGCCCCTGTGACTTCCCAAATAAGTGAAGTGTGCAGTGATTCTAAGAGCGACGCCTGTCATCTGCATGTCATACTGACTCACAGTATTATTTCACTACCACAGTAGACTCCCTATGTGTCTAACTGCAAGGCACAGTGTTCTACACCCATATAAAGGCAATATGCAGCCCGGAAATAGCCGTTTTTTTATCCTGATTCATCACAAATATATTCGGATCAAAGCAAATTTTTTCAGAAAAATCGGCGAACCGGCCGAATCAAATTTTTGAGAAATTCGCTCATCTCTAATTACAAACTGTCCTTTTTAAGCCCAAAATAAATCTAAGTCAGTATTTAAAAAAAAAGGCTTTGAAGGTGTCTTTAGTCTTTAAGACAGTGGCTGATTTGCTACCACTCTGCATACAATATGTGCTAACAAAAACCTGCGTATTTGCAGCATTTCGCTTATTGCATGTATGACTGCTGATTGGCCTCACATTGACAGCTATATTTAGCTAAGTGTGTGCATAGTTATTATGAGGACCAGATTTTTTTTGTTTAACTTTTTTAGTTTTTAAAATAATTAACATATTTAATTGTCTGTGCCACCTACTAATGGCCTGCAGCTCCTGGTCACTCAGTCTTTTCCTTCTGGGGACAGAGACCAGACAGGGAAATGTAGGCTAGTGTGGTAATGCAGAGTGAGTGGCGGATGCATTTAACCTCAATGTAAGACTACACCAGAGGCAATTCATAGCTCATTGTCACTTATTGGCTTAGTCTAAAAACAGCTGTTCTATCTCTTAAAGAGGGAGCCTGTCTGCTTCACAGGTAGATTAGGCAAATTCTGCTTCCCCACCCCCATAAGATCAATTCATAACTACTTTACTTGCTAATAACATATATCAAAACACACTTTAGAAACACATTTAATTTAGAAAAAGTATTATTTAACCATTTCATTATGTAACAAAAAAGAATATTTAGTAACAAATTTATTTGATTCACGTTTCTATGATTAGCTTAATTCAGGCCCCATGGTGGCTCAGTGGTTAGTGCTGGCGCCTTACAGGGCTGGGGTCTTAGGTTCAAATCCGATCATGGACAACATCTGCATGGAGTTTGTATGTTCTCCCCATGTTTGCACAGGGTTCCTCTGGATACTCCAATTTCCTCCTACACTCCGAAGACATACTGATAGAGAATTTAGGTTGTGCGCTCCATTGGGGACAGAGTGATGCTAATGTCTGTAAAGTGCTGCAGAAAAAGTCAGTGCTATATAAGTGAATAAAAATGAATTGTGCTGGACATCATAATTTTTCCTCTTCTGCTCCGGGTGCCACCATACTGGGTACTGGTGGTGTTCATAATCAGGATGTCATGACACTGCAAGGGTTAGGACCCATTGTGGCAACATCCAAAGCATGGGATAGTTATGTATTGCCAGCCAGGCTCATTGAGCCTGGATGTCCATTATGTAAGTCAATCTTTCCACTTGTACCCGGCCATCTGTAATTTTCCAGAAAGGCCTGAATGACCCGGTCAGCCCAGTTGATCTGTATTTGTAATGCAATTGGCCAAAAGCATTGTTTGAATACCTACTGGCAGGGCCGGCCTTAGGTGTCCAGGCGCCCTGTGCGAGCTAACCTTGTGGCGCCCCCCCCCCAAAAAAAAAAAAACACTGCTTGTTGCTGGCATCATGGCATAGGCTGGCTGACTATCCAACCAAGTCGTTACCAGCCCACACACCCCAAAGGCCGGTGTAATGTCATACTTCCCTACTTCGTGAGATTTCCCTACCCTCGTCACTTCCCGTCGCACCGGACATGACGTGAGGAGGTGTGCAGCGCCACGCAGGCGCACAACGTCAGGTTAGGGAAGTTTCACAGCAGAGTGCGCATGCGCCAGGAGCCTCGCCGGTGGTTAGGGTAGGGAAAAACTATGGGCCAGTGCGCAGGCGCAGTGATCGGATGGATGTTCTCAGCTGAACACCCGCCGACACTGCGCATGCACCGGGAGCCTCACCAGCGGTTAGGGAAGGGAAAAATTACATACGGGCCAGTGCTTTTTCCCTACCCTAACCGCTGGTGAGGCTCCTAGCGCATGCGCAGTGTCGGCCGGTGTCCTGCTGAGAACATCCATCCGATCACCGCACCTGTGCACTGGCCCATAATTTTTCCCTACCCTAACCGCCGGCGAGGCTCCCAGCGCATGCGCACTCTGCTGTGAAATTTCCCTAACCCATCGTTGTGCGCAGTGCGCCCCCCCCAATATAATAAACATTGGTGGCACAGTGCGCCCCCCCCCAACACCCCAGTATAATAAACATTGGTGGCGCAGTGCGCCCCCCAACACCCCAGTATAATAAACATTGGTGGCGCAGTGCGCCCCCCCAACACCCCAGTATAATAAACATTGGTGGCGCAGTGTGCCCCCCCAACACCCCAGTATAATAAACATTGGTGGCGCAGTGCGCCCCCCCAACACCCCAGTATAATAAGCATTTGCGCAGTGCGCCCCCCTTCAATATAATAAACATTGGTGGCGCAGTGCGCCCTCCCAACACCCCAGTATAATAAACATTGGTGGCGCAGTGCGCCCCCCCAACACCCCAGTATAATAAACATTGGCGCAGTGCGCCCCCCCTCAATATAATAAACATTGGTGGCGCAGTGCGCCCCCCTCAATATAATAAACATTGGTGGCGCAGTGCGCCCCCCCTCAATATAATAAACATTGGTGGCACAGTGCGCCCCCCCTCAATATAATAAACATTGGTGGCGCAGTGGGCAGTGCCAATGAGGGTTAAAAAATAAAAAAATAATTAACTCACCTCCTCCAATTGATCGTCTTCTGTTCTTTCTTCATGACCTGTCAAAGGACCTGTGGTGACATCACTGTGCTCATCACATGATACATCACATGATCCATCACCATGGTAATGGGTCATGTGATGAGCTCAGTGACGTCACCACAGGTCCTGAAGAAAGACCGGCAGCTACGCGATCAACTGGAGGAGGTGAGTTAATTTTTAAAAATTATTTTTTAACCCTCATTGGCACTTCCCACTGAGCCACCAATGTTTCTTATACTGGGGGGGGGCGCACTGTGCCACCAACGTTTCTTATACTAGGGGGGGGCGCACTGAGCCACCAATTATGTTTCTTATACTGGGGTGTTTGGGGGGGGGGGCGCACTGTGCCACCAACGTTTCTTATACAAATACAGGAGGCGGGTGCCGGAATCAAATAGCCGGCACCCGACCTCTGTGACAGGGAGCTGCGATCAGCGGCAGTTAACCCCTCAGGTACCGCACCTGAAGGGTTAACTCAACTGCAGCTGATCGCAGCTCCCTGTCACAGAGGTCGGGTGCCGGCTATTTGATTCCGGCACCCGCCTCCTGTACTCAGGTCAGTTTTCTTCATTGGTGGCGCAGTGGCCACAGCCCCTCCTCCTCCTGTCTCTCTTCTTATTGGCAGCGGCGGGGGCAGCAGGCAGGTCAGACAGGGGAGGGGGAGATGGAGGGGGCGCCCCGAGGGAGAACACAAGTACAGCCTCGCCTGCCGCAGATTACATTGCGAGCTGTCGGCCGCCCAGCGCCCCTGTTACTATGGCGCCCTGTGCGGCCGCACAGCCCGCACACCCCAAAGGCCGGCCCTGCCTACTGGTTGTCCATCTGCTAGCCAGGTTCCAGTTTATGTTTTGTGATTGATCCTGAAAAAGAATGCAACAATACATTCTACTTCAGGTATGATTTGCTAAAGTTATATATATAAAAAAATAAAAATTAATAACCAATGACATACTTGCAAAATACATACATAATAGTTGATTTTATTTCATATAGAATTGAATGACTTTTTTTTCCCTACAGTATAAACAGTTCAGGGATAGGAGATAGTGATGAAAAACTGCCTAAGTGTAACAAAGCCTATATAAGTGTTCCTAAGGAGATAATTTATTACTGACATAGATTGAATGCTGTAATGCTGTTGAAACATTTATCAATGGATAGCAGCATTACTCAACTCATGACATGTTAACTCCTAGAAATGCAAAATGTATTTTATTGAAAAAAAATTCTGGACATTTAATGTAAAGTTCTTTTATTAAAATATTCTTTTATTATATGTAGAGATGAGCAAATCAAAGTTGACAAAGTGGAATTCGAGCCGAATTTCAGGAAAAATTTGATTCGCACCGAATCTTCCTAAAATGGCTGCTACATGTGTTAAGACATGGAGCAAGGAACTCTGGGAACGAGGGATCACCCACAATGCCATGCAAGCAGCCAATCAGCAGCCAGCCAGCCCTGTGATGTCACAGCCCTATAAATAGCCTCAGCCATCTTGGATTCAGCCATTTTCCAGTGTACTTAGTGCAGGGAAAGATGTCAGCAGGCGCTAGGGACAGTGGTAGAAAATACGTTAAAACTTTTATTTTGCTGTATAGAAGTTCAGGGAAAGGATAGGGAGGAATCATTTCACAGTATTGAAGCAGAACAGGGTTCAGTATGGGAGGTTACAGCCTGGGTAATAGGAACAATCCTATTACACCTTGCTGCACTGACTGGAGATCCAAATTGCCATTATACAGCTCTGTAATTCCAGCAAACCGTTATTGGGGTGCAAGTGCTGTTTGATACATGCATTAACAGGGCTTACAAGGAAAAATGTCTACATCTTATTTGCCCTTGTGCAGTGCGGCTATATGTTCTAAAGCATTTTTGGCTTGTATTAGTGGGAAAAAAGGGCTTATTAGCCATTGGGTGGTGAAGTGAGAAAATTACAGCCCTTTTTGGCGTGTATTAATGGCAAAAAAATATATATTATTTACCGTTCAGCAGTGCAGTTATATGTTCTAAATCCCTTTTTGGCATGTATTAGTGGCACAAAAATATATATTATTTGCCGTTCCGCGGTGCAGTTATATGTTCTAAAGCCTTTTGTGGCGTGTATAAGTGTAAAAAAAAAGTGGCCTATTTGCCGTTCAGCAGTGCAATTACCGTATATGTTCTAAAGCCCTTTTTGTCTTGTATTAGTGGAAAAAAGTTAATATTATAATGCCGTTCATCGGTGCAGTTATATGTTCTAAAGCCTTTTTTGGCATGTATTAGTGGCAGAAAAAAAAAGGATTTGCCGTTGTGTGATGAAGTGAGAAAATTACAGCCTTTTCTGGCATGTATTAGTGTACAAAAAATCTATATTTGCCGTTCAGCGGTGCAGTTATATGTTCTAAAGCCCTTTTTGGCATGTATTAGTGGCACAAAAAAAGTATTTGCCATTGTGTGTTGAAGTGAGAGAATAACGTCCCTTTTTGCCGGGTATTAGTGGCAAAAAAATATATATTTGCTGTTTAGTGGTGCAGTTATATGTTCTAAAGCCCTTTTTGGCGTGTATTAGTGGCACAAAAAAAAGTAATTGCTGTTGTGTGGTGAAGTGAAAAAATTACAGCCCTTTTTTGGTGTGTATTGTTGGCAAAAAATATATATATATTTGCCGTTCAGCGGTGCATTATATTTTCTAAAGTCCTTTTTGGAGTGTAATTGTATAAGTGGAAAAAAGTTAAGTCCCATTTACCATTCAGTGGTGCAGTTATATGTTCTAAAGCCGTGTTTGGCATGTATTAGTGGAAAAAAAGATATCGACAGTATCCCCCATAACAGTGACCTCTACAGTACCCCGCCCCCTTATCAGTGAACTCCACAGTTCTTTGCCCCTTAACACTGACCCGCCCCCCCCCACAGTGCCCTGCCTCCTTAAAATGGGATCTCCACAGCAGCCCATCCACTTAACTTTGACCTTCACAGCAACCCAACCCACTCCCTTGACATTGACCTCCTCAGGGGCCCGCCCCCTTAGCAGTGACCTATACAGCACCCTGCCCCTTAACACTAACCTCAATAGGGTACTGTCCCCTTATCTGTGACCTCCAGACATCCCTTCCCCCTTAACAGAGACCTCCACAGCACTCGTCCCTTTAACAGTGACTGCCACAGTACCCCGTTCCCTTAACAGTGACCTCCACAGTACCCCCTTGCCTTAATAGGGACCTCCACAGTACCACGCTCACTTAACAGTGACCTAACACTACTCTGCTGACTTAACAGTGACCTTCACAGCAGCTGCCCCTTTAATAGTGGCCCCTGCCCCCTTAACAGTGACCTCCACAGCGCCTGCCCCCTTAACAGCAACATCCACAGTGCCAGCCCCTTTAACAGTGAGCTCCACTGCAGCTGCCCTTTTAATAGTGGTTTCTTCACCTTAACAGTGACCTCCACAGCAGCTGCCCCTTTAATAGTGGCCCCTGCCACCTTAACAGTGACCTCCACAGCGCCCTGCCCCTTTAAGGCTAGGGCTACATGATGACATGTGTCGCGCAACATTTTGTCGCACCAATGTCGCACAACAATTTTTATAATGATAGTCTATGGTGTTGCACTGGGAAATGCGACATGCTGCGACTGCAACACGACACTCATAAAAAATCCATCCAAGTGTAACACCATAGACTATCATTATAAAAAGTGTCGTGCAACAGCAATATCGCAGTGTAGTTGTGCCCTATGTGTCGTGAGACATATTGTCCTGTAGCCCTATCCTAAATCTGACCTATAGCAGTTAAGAAAAATGGCTGGGTTGTTATGGAAACCTGGAGACTAAGAGCCTGCAAGCTTCTATTGGCTGATAAGGGACATGTGACCATATGTATTGAAGTTGGCATTTGAAGAGAAAGACTTGCAGGCATAGAGAGCTGAGAACAAGTCTAAAACTTTACTGGACACCTGATGTACCTGTGTGCCAAATTTGGTGAAGATCGGTTCAGTCGTTTGGTCGCGCATAAAGAACAGACAGACGTCAAGACAGACAGAAAATCATTTTTATATATATAAGAGATTTGATCTAACAGTATGTCAGACAGAGAAGTGCCAGGCCCTGCAGAGGGGAGTGGCAGAGGCTTAAATGTTTCTGGCGCAGGCACAGGTCGCAGCCTAGTAAGGGGGCATGGCAGCAGGAGTCGCAGTGAGAGGCTTGAGATCACGGTATCATCTAGCGGTTGTGTCTTGACCAGCACCCTAGTGGTTCTTGAATGGTTGACTCGGTCATCCACTTTGTCCCAAGTGACATCCGACACCCCCAGCCAAGAGTCGGGGAGTAATCAGACACAATCCTTAAGTGGCATGGCCCAGGAGGAGGCCCTGTGCCCTCACCTGTCCTCAACCTGCCTCTATCCTTTTCTGTTCCCTCAGCCAGACAAGTATTATATGCTGTGGGATCAGCTCCACTATACAGTGAGGACGAGCTACTAGAGGACAGTCAGCAGTTACTGGCCAGCCAAGATGTGGAGGAGACATCCGCCACTTCCTCCGCTAGGCGGGCAATTAGTGATGAGGAGAGTGGCGTGGGAGCTGGTGTTGTGAGCGGTTAGACTCCTGACCCAGAGACCGCCGAGGAGGACATCAGTGACATGCAGACACTACTTGATGATGATGATGTTACTGATCACACTTGGGAGCTGAGTAAATTAGGGGCTTCATCAACATCGGGAGAAGAGGGTGGCAGCTTGCCTGTGAGGCAGGGGCGGAGCCAGCAAGTCACTAGCAGGGCCTCGTGTCAGCAGAGTAGCAGCAGTGGAACCACGGGAGCCAAATGTGCCTGGGGTATACCACCCGCTTCGCAGGAGCCTACCTGCCCAGAAAGTAGTGGTGCAGCAGCAGTAGCAGTCAGTGCAGAGTGTTGGGGGTAAACTCCCCTACTCGGCGGTGTAACAGTTTTTTGTTAAGCTACCGGAGGAGGTAAACATGGCCATTTATAGAATCTGTGGGCAGAAGGTGAAGCGTGGCCAGGGTGCCAAAGTTGGCACCAAGGCCCTGCATCAACATATGTAGCGTCACCATAAAGTGGCTTGGGAGAACCGTGGCTGTGATGTGGTAGTCCAGCCCGTCGCAGCAATCATCCAGTGGCAAGCACCCGATTTCAGGCAATCAAGGCTCCACCACCTCAACCGAAGGGAGCTGTCTGTCCTTCCCATCATCTGCTGGTCCTGATGCTCCTGCTCCTCGCCAGTCATTCCGTAATCAATCAATCAACAAAGCGATTGCCAAGAGACAATAGTATGCGTGCACTCATCCCACGGCGCAGAAGCTGAATGTGCTCCTGTCCAAGTTGCTAGTGTTGCAGTCGTCCTTTTCCAAGTGGTGGACTCTGCACAACGGATCCTGTCCATGGAACAGCTGTAAGGCCTGCATGACATGGTTCCTATTTTGCATCAGAATTGGCTTATGCTTTGGTAGCCAAAAGCAGGAGTGGATACAAAACACAGAAGACATGCAAATATTCCATTCACTTGTCATCTCCACTCCTGTTTTTTTGGCTTTGACGTCAACACAAACTTACTGCTGACACCCTATCCTCTCTGTCGGGGGGGAAGGGGGGGCTCTACTAGTATAAGCATTTAATTAATCTCAAGAGGCAGGAAATGCTCAACCCCAAATGCAGTTGTGCATTTATGCTCGGGGGAGCAGATACTGCACTTGTGGTCTGTTGCTAAGGGCGATCCCCAGCAAAAAATGCATACAATGGAGGATGCCTGCAGCAGACCACCAGTGGCACAGAGACATCCTACACCAGATGGTAAAATGTGTAAATGTAGAATAATAGATATAATAAATAGTTATAAGATTAGGTGCACTACTGTGGTGGATGCAAACAGTAACATCTGACTAACCCTCACACTGATGTTAAAAATGAGACATTAGCCGGTATATCCTTATATTAAGGACACACCTGAGCCCGCACACCACGCCAAGTTTACTCAAGTGGCACGGGACCTAACGCTAAACCTACCTGTACCGTATGGGTAGTACCAGGAGCCAGTGGGCAATATACAGCAGCGTAAGGTCCGACTCACAGCACAGCACAATGTTCTACACCACTATAAAGGTTCTCTGCAGGAAGGAAATAGCTGCTTTGTAACGTGATTCGCCACAAATTAATTCATATCGAACCAAATTTTTGAGGAAAATTCGTCGAACTGGCCGAATCGAATTTTGGAGAAATTCGCTCATGTCTAATTATTTGTATACACTTAATGAATTTTAAGCAGAAATACACAACCTGCAGCCGAAGTCCTTATGTGGCCTAAGATGCCATTCTGTGCTGTCCCCAACCATCAGGACTCTGACATGCTTGTTCAGAAAGTTCAGACAGAGATAAATGTCAAAAGATTGAGATAAAACTGCTCCTATTTTATGCATAGTGTAAGTCAGAGGGGGCAGTGCATGACTGGTATTCTGTTTGGTGTTTTTTGTATCTTTGTGTCATGCACCTCCACCTCAGGTTGCAGACAGTATATCAGTTTTCATATTCTTTAACTTGAAATCTGTATTTCCATCTAAGACATTTATGTGATATTACAGCTTTTGAGAATAGCGGAATCTGACAATATGGCCCCTGACCAGAATCGTTTGTGAACTCCTGATCTAAATGAACAATTATATAATGCTTCATTCCTCATACAAAGCCTAAAGGGGCAGAATTCTAGGGTGCAAAGCAGACCAAAAATGTAATGACTGTGTCATTCAATACTCCCTCAGCCCAGCCCTCAACATAACACAATGGGTTAGATTAACTGATATTTGGAAATGTAAACTTAGGCCCGGTAGTCTAAAGACATGTAAGATTTATCAAAGTGGTTGATGCTGGATGATAAATTTGGTACATCTATAAACTTTCTAGTCTACGTTTATGCCACCTATTAGTAATTTAACTTTGGACCAGAACTGAATACCAGCATTTCTAAACTACTGGCCTTTGAAAAGCTGTCATTCAGGCTGGTGGAGACGGACAGCTTCAAACAGCTCATGTCGCTTGCTGTCCCACAGTATGTTGTTCCCAGCCACCACTACTTCCCTAGGAGAGCCGTGCCCTCCCTGCACAACCAAGTATCAGATAAAATCAAGTGTGCACTGCGCAACGCCATCTGTGGCAAGGTCCACCTAACCACAGATACGTGGACCAGTAAGCACGGCCAGGGGCGCTATATCTCCCTAACTGCACACTGGGTAAATGTAGTGGCGGCTGGGCCCCAGGTGGAGAGCTATTTGGCGCACGTCCTTCCGCCGCCCAGGATCGCAGGGCATCATTCTTTGCCTTCTGTTGCCTCCTCTTCCTACTCAGCTTTCTCCTCCTCTTCTACCACCTCCTCATCCGGTCAGCGACAGACCTTCACCACCAACTTCAGCACAGCCAGGGGTAAACGTCAGCAGGCAGTTCTGAAACTGATGTTTTTGGGGGACAGGCCCCACACCGCGCAGGAGTTGCGGCAAGGTATAGAACAACAGACCGATGAGTGGTTGCTGCCAGTGAGCCTCAAGCCCGGCCTGGTGGTGTGCGATAATGGGCGAAATCTCGTTGCAGCTCTGGGACTAGCCGGTTTGACGCACATCCCTTGCCTGGCGCATGTGCTGAATTTGGTGGTGCAGAAATTCATTCACAACTACCCCGACATGTCAGAGCTGCTGCATAAAGTGCGGGCCGTCTGTGCGCGCTTCTGGAGTTCTCATACTGCCGCCGCTCGGCTGTCTGCTCTGCAGCGTAACTTCGGCCTTCCCGCTCACCTCCTCATATGCAACGTGCCCACCAGGTGGAACTCCACCTTGCACATGCTGGAGAGACTGTGCAAGCAGCAGCAGGCCATAGTGGAGTTTCAGCTGCAGCACACACGGGTGAGTCGCACTGCGGAACAGCACCACTTCACCACCAATGACTGGGCCTCCATGTGAGACCTGTATGCCCTGTTGCGCTGTTTAGAGTACTCCACCAACATGGCCAGTGGCAATGACGCCGTTATCAGTGTTACAATACCACTTCTATGTCTCCTTGAGAAAACACTTAGGGCGATGATGGAAGAGGAGGTGGCCCAGGACGACGAGGAGGAGGAGGAGGAAGAGGGGTCATTTCTAACACTTTCAGGCCAGTCTATTAGAAGTGGCTCAGAGGGAGGTTTTTTGCAACAGCAGAGGCCAGGTACAAATTTGGCCAGCCAGGGCCCACTACTGGAGGACGAGGAGGACGAGGATGAGGATGAAGCATGTTCACAGCGGGCTGGCACCCAATGCAGCTCGGGCCCATCACTGGTGCGTGGCTGGGGGGATACGGAGGACACAGACGATACGCCTCCCACAGAGGACAGCATGTCCTTACCTCTGGGCAGCCTGGCACACATGAGCGACTACATGCTGCAGTGCCTGCGCAACGACAGCAGAGTTGCCCACATTTCAACGTGTGCTGACTACTGGGTGGCCACCCTGCTGGATCCCCGTTACAAAGACAATGTGACGTCCTTAATTCCCTCACTGGAGCGTGATCGAAAGATGCGCAACTACAGGCGCACGCTGGTAGATGCGCTCCTGAGAGCATTCCCGACTGACGCCGGGGGACAAGTGGAAGCACAAGGTTAAGGCAGGGGAGGAGGAAGAGGTTGCCAATGCAGCTGTGTCAGCACCAGCACCTCAGAAGGCAGGGTTAGCATGGCCGACATGTGGAAAAGCTTTGTCACCTCGCCGCAACAACCGGCCCCAACTGCTGATATGGAGCGTGTTAGCAGGAGGCAGCATTTGAACAGCATGGTGGAACAGTACGTGTGCACACGCCTACATGTACTGACTGATGGTTCTGCCCCATTCAACTTCTGGGTCTCCAAATTGTCCACATGGCCAGAGATTGCCCTGTATGCCTTGGAGGTGCTGGCCTGCCCTGCAGCCAGTGTGCTCTCTGAACGTGTATTTAGCACGGCAGGAGACCTGTCCACAGCCGCCTGTCCACAGCCAACGTGGACAAGCTCACGTTCATTAAAATTAACCAGGCTTGGATCCCACAAGACTTGTCTGTACCTTGTGCAGAATAGACAGTTCTAACAGCCTCAACCATCCATCCTTGTACGCAAGTGCACTTATTCCTGTTTTTTTTTATATGTCCCAATATTTTAGGGATACCCCTATGTAAAAATGCAAAATAACACACATCTGTGTTGGCTACCTATTCCTCCTTCGCCGCCGCTTCCACCTACACCGTCACGTGAGCCTACACCGCCACATCCACCCATTCACCGCCTCCTCAACCTCTTCCTCCTACATCATTCCTAATTTTTATTTTATTTAAAGTCTTTTATGTTTTTTTTATTAATTTCCCTATCCACATTTGTTTGCAGAGCATTTGCCATGCTCTTAAGCACATTTTGCTGCCTTTTGCAGCCCTCTAGCTCTTTCCAGGGCTATATTAGAGCCATTTTAGTGGCCAAAAGTTCGGGTCCCCATTGACTTTTTTTTCAAGTTCGGCCGAACCTGCCGTACCCGAACATCCAGGTGTTCGCTCAACTCTACTTACAGCTTATGAAACCCCAAAGTCACAATTTTGAGGTACCCTTTGCTCAGGGGATATGGATTAATTAGCTGACTAGAGTGTGACACTTTGAGCCTAGAATATTGAACCTTTTCACAAAATTCGAATTTTAAGCTGTATTAATGCAATTCCTTTTAATTTGCATTACTGAAATAAATGGACTTTTGCACGATATTCAAATTTTCCGAGTTTCACCTGTATATCAGAGGTGTAGATCCTTTATCCTTTATGTTTTTGTTTTTTTTTTCAATTTCAGTGTGTTCTTTATTTTTGTCTTTACGTATAAATAAAATCTTCTTCAGTGAGCACAGTGGCATTCCATAAAAGTGATAAATGATCTACTGTATATCTCACTCTGTACATTTTTATAAGGCACCAGTAGCATTTCACTTCACTGTAAAAACTGTGTTCCCTTTCAATGAATTGCATAATTCAATTGGAGCTTTTTTTTAAATAAAAATAAAAATGAAAGTGCTATGCTGATAGAAATGAAATATCTTAGTAACATCACTGTTAGCCAGTGATTATAGTACATTGAATGCATTTTCTTATATTTGCAGAATAGTACACACTGATTTTTGCTTGATCGGTTCCATGTCCTATGAATCCCCATCTATGTGGGCCCCTCAAGGTATCAGGATGGTTACATACAGTAAGTAAATCTCATCCTACTTAGAAATAGGAGAAATTTTGCATAAGTTGCCATAAACATAAGACAGCTATTTTCACTCCCCCATGATGGGGGTTTAAAGGGGTTCTGTACCTTTCTTATTACTGATGATCTATCCTTTGAATAGATCATCAATATCTGATTGGCCAGGGACCCTCATCGATCAGCTGTTTGAGAAGGCAGTGGCGCTCACAATAGTGCCGTGGCCTTCTTGCTGTTTCCTGCATGTCAGTGACATCATAGTTATTTCATGGCCTGTGTGGGGCTCAGCCCCATTCACTTCAATGGGGATGAGCTGCACCCAGGCCAGTAAAATAGTTTTGATATCACTGAGCTGTCTGTGGGAAACAGCATGAAGTTCATGGAACTACTGTGAGCGCCACTGCCTTCTCAAACAGCTGTTCAGCAGGGGTCCCGGGTGTCTGACCAAAGGATAAATCATCAGTAGTAAAAAGATGTAGAACCCCTTTAAGTAAAAGGTGCCTCAAGGGCTTCATTGTAAGGCTAATCAACTTGGTCAGAGCATCTCCAAAATGGCAGGACCTATGGGATGTTCCTGGTATGCAGTGGTTGGTACCTACCAAAGGTCCAATGAATTTATGACCAGTGAATTGGTGACAAGGTCATAAATGTCTAAGGCTCTTTGATGCACATGAGCATAAAGGCTATCCCATCTGGTCTAACATAAGAGCTACAGTAGCACAAATTGCTGAAAAATGTAATGCATACAAAAGAAATGTATATGAACAGTACATTACTTGTTGCTGCTTATGGAGCTATATAGCCACAGGCTTCTAACTATTGCAGAAAGAAGCTACAGTTGAGAGGTGAGCAACCAAACTGCACCATAGGGCAATGGAAAAAGTGACCCAGTCAATAGTTAAATGTAACCCCTTAAACCACCATGACATTGCTATATGTTATGAACGTTAAGTGGTTGTATGGAGCAGGCTCATACTGTATAACACAGCAGACACCTGCCAACAGTGACCAGGATCAGAGATGACTCCAGTCATGGCATCTGTGGGGTTAGTAAAAGGAAAGGGGTTCCCTCTGTCCTCTGATCAGAGCTTCCATGGTGAAATCACAGGCCCTGATGAGTTGCTATGACAGCCTGGGGACTGTTGAAGGCTCCCAGTGCTGTCATAATGAGCTGCTTATGAAGCTGAGCTTGAGGCATGGTCTCACAGGCAGCCTATCAAATCCCATAGATTGCAACAAATATTATAGGGGTTGTCCAAGAATTGGAAAATTTTTACATAGTCTGGTGTAAAATAACAAAATAAGTGTTACTTACCCATCAAATCACCTGCCACTCTAGAATGTCTTTGTTTACCAGGTATAAAGATCTGGCATCACATCAACAAAATGTGGTCACTGCAGCCTATTACTGGCCTTAAAAGTATACGTTTGAGGCCAGTGAATGGCTGCAGCAGTCACGTGTTGTCTTCATAACATGAGCACTGTAGCCCTGTAATGAAAGAACAGCAGGTGGATTGGAACTGCAGCACTGGAATGGCGGTCTGTTTAAGATGTAAGTAATTATTTTGTTGTTTTACAGCCCTTGGCTGTGCCCAAATTTGTCCTAATCTTGGACAACCCCTTTAAAGTTGTGAAAGAAATTTGTGAAGGTCAAAAAGGTGCTGACTGCCTTGGACTTTCCTCCACAGTCACCTGCTGCGAACCATATTAAACTTGAATAGGGGCACTTGAAGAGCTAGAAAGATGAGCATTCAGTAACACTACAAAAGGCTATTTGGAACATCCAATGATTGAATTTATAGGATGTACACAAACATGGGAAATCCATACCAGCTTAGGAGCACTCTTATATTGGGTTAATAAATCTAATGTGTATAATGTGACCAAATTGGAACATTTGTGGTCCTATATATCTATACGTCTGCAATATGAAATCTTTATAGCATTTGTAACATTTCATTTGTTGAAATAAATGTACTAATAAAATCTGTCTTCTGTCCTTTTGATTAGTAATAAGAACCAGGACAACACACTTTAGAAGTTCTGTTGTACGAAGTAGAAAAAAACAAAACTATTTTCCATATTTTTTCGCAATCACACAATTACTGAGAGAAGATGCTGATTAAAAATGACATTTTAAAAGAGTCACAACAATTTTGGAGGCTTCGTTTGGTGTAAAGAGGTTTGAAAAAACTGCAAACATTAGCAATCTAGCTGCTTATTAAAATGTCAGGAATGAATATAATTTGCCTAACACACATAAGAACATATTTAGGCAAGACTCCCGTACGGCCCTACAGTATGATTATGATATTATTTCATTTAGTACAGGAGATTAATTACTAACAGTTACTGAAAAGAACTTCATGTCATCTTACTTTTTAGTATAACCTAAAGGTTCAGGAGGCCTGTTCATCAGATATCAGTAAATATAAATTAATAATAAAGACATAGAGTAGAAGAGTTCCTCATAGAAATTATTATCAATATGCAGTGTATTATTTTCAAATATTTGGTACTAGTGAAGTTCTCAGAGTACCAAAGAGGTGTAGTGTAGCAAATTTGGCATATTTTTGGACCTTGTACCCTCTTTTGAAAGAGACTCTTCATCATTAAATTTTGTATTGATGCAGAAAGAACCCATACAAATGCACTTGCCTTCTTATCCAGTGATGATATAATCTTTAATAAGTTTTTAATCTCTAATAAGTTATTATTACATTATACTGTTTAATAAAAATGAATATGGTAATGCAAACCTTTGTGTTGGATCAGGAGTCCTCAAGCTTCTGTAGCTCTGAAGCTACCTTCAAAAATGAGAGGTGGTGTAGAGTCACGCTGGATATTAAGGGGTTGTCTGTTTTCATGTATTCTGTTAAAATGTGAGAAAATGTGAGTTAAATAGGAACTGTCACCTCTATAGACAAGTCTGTTTTTAGTAAATTATTGTATTTCTCATGAAAAAAAACTATTTGGGGATAACTTTTCTGATAAGTCTGTGTTGCACCATTCTTCTGTTCTTCTTCTTCATCCTATCAATTTAGGAATAAATTGACAAATTGATGTCAGCACTGAGTGGACACACTCCTCAAGTGTTAACATCCGACTGTGTATGGACACTTCCTTTTGGCAGCTGGTATCGTAACACCCAGTTGGATATTTGCTCATAAATTTCTAGAAATAATTAGAAAATAAAAGAGAGGAGAAAAACAGCACAACACAGAGCTCTATGAAAAGGTGCCCCACAATTACTGAGTTATGAGGAATACATGTAATTACTAAAATAGACATAGCAAGGGAAATTATGGGTCCTCTGTAATAAAGGAAGATGTTCTGTTTAGGATCCTCATATCTTGCCAGAGTGGAGAATGGTTACAAATAATGTCTTTCTCTCTGCAGGACCCATTCTGTCCTACATAATATGGATAACCCAATAATGTTCATTCCTCTTGTGGTAGTGCTACAGGAAACCACTTTCTGTCAGACTCACCCACATCTGATTGCTGAAAGCCTCAGCAGGGGAACACTTTGTGATCAGCTTATTGTCAAGAAACCCTTATGACTAGTAAGGAGCATCCAAAATGGAGAACCCTTTTATAAGGCTAATTATAAGGCTTATAAGATATGACTAAAGTTATGTATACATTGTGTTCAAGCGCATAAATTGACATATACTCTGCTCAGAGGTCTATGATAGATCCTATACAGTGGTATCTGTCACCTATAGGGTGCCACTGTATAAATATGTATACCACAAGGTATACTTCTTTTGTGGTGGCCCTCTGTATAGGAAAGTTCTGTTTGCTAAGCTTTCCTATACAGATGAAAAATGACATATCTTCCAGATGGAGACAAAAAGACACTGGTCCAGATTTACTAATGTGTCTGCTCCAAAAATTATTTTTAAAAAGTAGCACAAGATGGCGAAGTTTGGTGCATCTAGAATTTCTAAGCTTTTTTTTCCAACAAGGGTGACAATGGACTGGACTTAGCAAAAAGGGGCAGTGCATCACAGAAAATAGAGAAGAGCCTTAGATGTGCCATTTTTTGCCAACATTCCACCACAATTCTGGTGTAAAATTCTGTCTCAAAGTAAACCAACCAATAGCTGGTATAGAGTCAGAGAAACTTGTCTATTCCTGCACCACATTTATCATCCAGCCTGAGCCCCTGTGATAAATGTTGTGCAGGTCTAGACAGCCTGTCTAAGGTTACACCATCTGTAAGATTAGTAAATCTGGTCCTGTGTTTTGGGCCTCCTTCGGATGAATAGGGGCCTATGGAAATGTTATCATATGTGCTAAAAGCACAGAAACAGAGTCATATGACCATCTGAGGAGACACATATAGGGGGCCTGAAATCAACATGTGATCCCAAAGCACTGATTGCCGAATGCAATATTACATAAAGTCACTAGTGTTGATCGAGCACCAAAGTGCTCGGGGAGCTCGGGTGCTCGGGTCGAACTCCTCGGGATGCTCGGGTGTGTAACGGTCACGTCCACACACACATAGGGGGAAGGGTAGTGACCACTGCGCTCCACCCTCACCCCTGGCCCTGCCTACTTGCCTCACGAGTCCTGATGACAGGGGACAACTGGACGGCAGTCCCTAACTTAGGATATGTGCAGGGAAGACAGACAAGACAAAATACGGAACATGAACGGACCGGGTCAGAACCAAGAGAGCTACGCAGTACAACGGATTAAGCAAAGAATGGTCAGGAGAAGCCGGGGTCAAATACCAGGAGAGTAGCGAAGTACAAGAGGAGTCCTAAGAGAGTAGTCAGGTGGGAGCCGAGGTCACAATACCAGGATGGATGCGCAGTACAGGAGGAGCAGGCAGAGGATCGTCAGGGAACAGGATCAGGTAAGTATTCAGTAGTCCAACAGATATCCAGGAACCTAGAAATTAACAGGCAACCTGTGACCAGCAGGCTGCCTGTATTTATAGTGGGGAGTGAGGGTCATGTGACGGGGCCAGCGTCACATGACCGACAGACCAACCAGCTCGGCGCTCAAGGCAGACTAGGAGCAGGGAGCCACCCAGCCAGCAAAGCCGCCCTGGGAATGAGGTCAAGCACAGATCCTCATTCCCAAAGCTAAGCAACAGGTCTGCGGGAAATGGGGGACCAAGTGCACCTTCGGAACCCCGTGACAGGGTGCTCTACCGAGCACCCGAGCACAATGGAAGTCAATGGGAGAACCTGAGCATTAAACCAGGCACCCCCTGTTCTGAAGAGGGGAGGGTGTCTGGTTCATAAGAAAAGGTTAGAAATTGATGGAAACACCACCAAAATGGTTCGGGAACAGCATGGGGAGGATGTCTGGATGCATCCCCAGGTCCCAGGTCCCAGGTCCCTGCTGGGAATGATGTTGTCCGAGTAGTACGCCACTTTTATAGACTGACAATAAAACCGAAGATAAAATCTATTTTAGAGGAAATTTTTTTAGAAAAGATTCTTTCCTGTATATTCACTTGTATGTAAAGTGCAAGTGCTGCCAAAAATTACAAGGAAGAGGCACTCTGATACAACCTGCATATTACATAATGGAGGGCCTCATTCACATTGTGGTAGAATTGTTCATGTAGTGGGACTCCTACACTCATAAAGCCTATGCACTAAGTGAAAGGGCTGCCAAAAATTACAAGGTATCGGCACTCCAATAGACCCTTTATTACACATAAAAGAAGGGCATCATACACCATTGAAAAATTATGATTGACGGCCTGCTGGTGACCCTCAAAAACATTAGGAGCAAGGGCCTGCTGGTGACCCTCTAAAACATTACGGGCGAGGGCCTGCTGCTGAACTGACCATCTAAAACATTAGGGCTGATGGTCTGCTGCAGAGCCTACTCTCTAAAACATAGGGCCGAGTGATTGCTGCTGATCAGAGCATTGAAAGAATTATGGGCGAGTGCCTGCTGCTGAGCTGACCATTGATAAAATTATGGGCGAGTGCCTGCTGCTTAGCTAACCATTGAAAAAATTATGGGAGAGGGCCTGCAGGTGAGCTGACCCTCAAAAACATTATATGCGAGGGCCTGCAGGTGAGCTGACCCACTAAAAGATTGTACGTGAGGGCCTTCTGGTGAGATGACCCTTTAAAACATTATATGCGAGGGCCTGCAGGTGAGCTGACCCTCTAAAAATTTGTAGGTGAGTGCCTGATGGTGAGCTAACACTCTAAAAGATTATATGCGAGGGCCTGCAGGTGAGCTGACCCTCTACAACATTAGGAGCGAGGGCAGGCTAATAAGCATGTTGATATGATGGAAAAGGAGAAGGATGAGAAGAGGAAGATTGAACCATATACCCTTTTTTGTGGTGGAAGGGGTGCATGGGAATACAGTGTATTCAGTACATTATAAAAAAAACACATTTAAAGTTGACAGGCAGATGTACTTATCAGTTATTATGCCCCCAGCAGCACTAAATACCCACTCTGACAAAACTCTGGTGGCAGGGCAGGCCAGCACCTCCATGGCTTAGAGCACCAGTTCATGCCACGTGTCCAGCTTGGACACCCAGTAGTTGTAAGGCACTGAGGGATCATTGAGGACGCTGACACGGTCTGCTCCTTCACCATCTTCCAAAAATTTTCCCTCCTTGTGACAGTAGGGCGAGCATCAAGGTGAGGGTGCTGGCAGGGTGTAATAAAACTGTCCCAGGCTTTGGAGAGTGTTGCCCTGCTTCTGTTGGAACTGCTGTGTGTTCCCCTCGTCTCCCCTCCTCGGTAGCCCAAGGAACTACGTACTCTGCCACCAGCGTTGTCAGCTGTAATTTTTTGGAGCAATATTTCCACAAGGACCTTCTGGTATTACACCATTTTGCTCGTCCTCTCCACCACAGGAATTAGAGATGAGAAGTTATCTTTGTAGCGGGGGTCAAGAAGGGTGAACAAACAGTAATCAATGTTGTCCAAAATGCGTAAAACGCGTGGGTCACGGGAAAGGCAGCCTAACATATAGTCAGCCATGTGTGCCAGAGTCCCAACAGGCAAGACTTCCCTGTTGTCATCAGGAGGATGACTCTCAATCTCCTTATCCTCTTCCTCCTCTTCTGCCCATCCACGCTGAACAGATGGAATTAAACTTCCATGGGTACTAACCTCTGTAGCGGAGGCAACCATCTCCTGCTCCTCCTCATCATCATCCAATTTGCGCTGAGAAGACGAACTGAGGGTGGTCTGGCTATCACCCTGTGTAATGTCTTCCCCCAGTTCCACCTCTTCAACATGCAAAGCGTCATCCTTAATTGTGAGCAGCGAGCGTTTGAGTAGACACAGAAGTGGGATGGTGACACTGGCAGATCAAGAAGGGGGGGCAACAGGGAAATTGCCCCCCCCGAGCTGGCCGCGCGGCCCTGCTCACAAGTGGGGACGGCGGTGGCAGGGCACAGGGAGATGAGCGCTTCAATTGTGGAAGCGCTTATCTCCATAGTCATCTGTATCTCCGTCCTCAGGACAGCGATACAGATGGCTGTGCTGCGGCGGGGCATGGGAGGGAGAGGCGTGTCCCTTCCCTGTTCCTCTGATAGGCTGCTGGCCTAGTGCTGGCAGCCTATCAGAGGATGGCGCAGGCGGCGCGGTGACGTCATCACGTCGCCTGAGCCGTACAGCGCGGGGCACAGGCCGGAAGAGGCCGGAAGAGGCCTGCATCGCATCGGTGACATGGAAGTAAGTATAAGTGTTTTTTTTGTTTTTTTTATATGTACAATACTTTTACACATGATGGAGGGGGAGCTCTTGTAACTGGCACATGATGGGGGATGCTTTTATTACTGGCACATGATGGGGAATGCTTTTATTACTGGCACATGATTGGGGGGCTCTTGTTACTGGCACATGATGGGGGGCTCTTATTACTGGCACATGGTGGGGGGGCTCTTATTACTGGCACATGATGGGGGTGCTCTTATTACTGGCACATGATGGGGTGCTCAGGTTACTGGCACCTGATTGGGGGACATCTATGGGGGCACATTTTACTGGCACATTATTGGGGGCACTTCTTACTGGCACATTATTGGTGGTCACTATAGGGGCATCTACTAAGGCCACAAAGAAGGGGTATTTTATATGGGGGGCTCTGTACAGTAGCATTTTATACTGGGACACATTATGTTGGGTACTATGGGGAAGGGCGAAAGGAGTACCATGGGGTCATCTACGGGGGACAGTAAGAAGGGGTATTTTATACTTGCAAATTATGGGGGACACTGAGGGCATCTACTGGAGCACTATATATGGGGCATTTTATACTGGTACATTATGGGGGGCACTAAGAGGAAGGGGGAGAGGAGCACTATGGGGGCATTTACTGGGGGCACTATATAGGGGTATTTTATACTGGCACAATATGGGGGCACTATGAGGACATTAGCTCAACAAGGGGGTATTTTTTGCACTGTCACATTATAAGGAGAATTATTTCTACTGGGGGGCATTATAGTGGGCTTTATTACTCCCCCATGGTATGAGCCTCCTAGTAGCAGCACCATCCTCTCTCTACTCTGCTATCCCTCTGCCCCTTCTCCAAATCCTTATTATAAAATCTTTCTCATTAGGATAAAACACAACATCAGCTCCACTGAGCCCCCCAGCCAAAGTGTTGGAGTAGCGTCCAAGATCCCCAAGGGCCAAGACAAGTAATTGTAGGTTTTCATGCGAAATATGTTTATGTTATACACATACAGTCAGGGCCATAAATATTGGGACATCGACACAATTCTTACATTTTTGGGTCTATACACCACCACAATGGATTTGAAATGAAACAAACAAGATGTGTTTTAACTGCAGACTGTCAGCTTTAATTTGAGGGTATTTACATCCAAATCAGGTGAACGGTGTAGGGATTACAACAGTTTGCATATGTGCCTCCCACTTGTTAAGGAACCAAAAGTAATGGGACATTGACGTCACAGCTGTTCCATGGTCAGGTGTGTGTTATTCCCTCATTATCCCAATTACAATGAGAAGATAAAAGGTCCAGAGTTCATTTCAAGTGTGCTATTTGCATTTGGAATCTGTTGCTGTCAACTCTCAAGATGAGATCCAAAGAGCTGTCACTATCAGTGAAGCAAGCCATCATTAGGCTGAAAAAACACAACAAACCCATCAGAGAGATAGCAAAAACATTAGGCGTGGACAAAACAACTGTTTGGAACATTCTTAAAAAGAAGGACCGCACCGGTGAGCTCAGCAACACCAAAAGACCCGAAAGACCACGGAAAACAACTGTGGTGGATGACCGAAGAATTCTTTCCCTGTTGAAGAAAACACCCTTCACAACAGTTGGCCAGATCAAGAACACTCTCCAGGAGGTAGGTGTATGTGTGTCAAAGTCAACAATCAAGAGAAGACTTCACCAGACTGAATACAGAGGGTTCACCACAATATGTAAACCATTGGTGAGCCTCAAAAACAGGAAGGCCAGATTAGAGTTTGCCAAACGACATCTAAAAAAGCCTTCACAGTTCTGGAACAACATCCTATGGACAGATGAAACTAAGATCAACTTGTACCAGAGTGCTGGGAAGAGAAGAGTATGGAGAAGGAAAGGAACTGCTCATGATCCTAAGTATACCACCTCATCCGTGAAGCATAGTGGTGGTAGTGTCATGGCGTGGGCATGTATGGCTGCCAATGGAACTGGTTCTCTTGTATTTATTGATGATGTGACTGCTGACAAAAGCAGCAGGATGAATTCTGAAGTGTTTCGGGCAATATTATCTGCTCATATTCAGCCAAATGCTTCAGAATTCATTGGACAGCACTTCACAGTGCAGATGGACAATGACCCAAAGCATACGCAACCAAAGAGTTTTTTAAAGAAGTGGAATGTTCTGAAATGGCCAAGTCAATCCCCTGACCTGAATCCGATTGAGCATGCATTTCACTTGCTGAAGACAAAACTGAAGGGAAAATGCCCCAAGAACAAGCAGGAACTGAAGACAGTTGCAGTAGAGGCCTGGTAGAGCATCACCAGGGATGAAATCCAGCGTCTGGTGATGTCTATGCGTTCCAGACTTCAGGCTGTAATTGACTGCAAAGGATTTGCAACCAAGTATTAAAAAGTCAAAGTTTGATTTATGATTATTATTCTGTCCCATTACTTTTGGTTCCTTAACAAGTGGAAGGCACATATGCAAACTGTTGTAATTTCTACACCGTTCACCTGATTTTGATGTAAATACCCTCAAATTAAAGCTGACAGTCTGCAGTTAAAGCACATCTTGTTTGTTTCATTTCAATTCCATTGTGGTGGAGTATAGAGCCAAAAATGTTAGAACTGTGTTGATGTCCCAATATATATGGACCTGACTGTATAGCATACACTGTGCCCACAATATACAGTATACCTCTACACTGTGTAGTCTGTTCGATAAGCACCACATTGTTTTGTGGCGGCGGACAGAAAATAATCTGGAAGTGCCCCTCCTGAGACCAAGCTCTGGATACGCTACTGGATGGTGATGCTTATAATAGCATTATTAACGCTCACCATCTATGTTGATTCCTCAAAGTTTCCTAAAACTTCACAGAGGTCAGACATCCATGCCCACTCCTCGCTTGTGAAGAGCAGAAGCTGACTGGAGAGGCGATGACCATGTTGCAGCTGGTATTCCACTACTACCCTCTGATGCTCACAAAGCCTGGCCTACATGTTTAAATTCTAGCCGGGCTCACGTCGCACAACAGTCGGTGAGCTGGCAATTGTAAGTGCTGCTACAGTGTTGACAGACCGGCGGAAGCTGTCGATGACTTGCGGAAATGGGCACACATGCGGTGCACCTTCACCAGTATCTCAGGCAAATTGGGGTAGGTTTTGAGAAACCGCTGAACCACTAAGTTGAAGACGTGGGCCAGGCATGGGATGTGTGTGAGCTTGCCGAGATCCAAGGCCGCCACCAAGTTACGGCAATTATCAGACACAACCATGCCTGGTTCTAGGTTGAGTTGCGAGAGCCACAGCTCAGTCTGGTCTCTTATCCTCTTCCACAGCTCTGTTTCGGTGTGCTGTTTGTCTCCTAAGCATATCAACTTCAGCACGGCCTGCTGCTGCTTCCCCAGTACTGTGCTACACTGCTTCCAGCTACCGACTGATGGCTGACTGGTGCTGCATGCAGATAATTCAGAGGTGGAAGTGGAGGAGGAGGTGGAGGAGGAGAAGTGGGGGTTGGAGCCACTAACGTAGGTGCTGGCGGAAACCCTGATCGACGTAGGGCCCGCAATCCTTGGCATTGGTAGCACCTGTGCCATCCCAGGGTACGACTCGCTCCCAGCCTCCACAACGTTGACCCAGTGTGCCGTTAGGGAAATGTAGTGTCCCTGGCCGAAAGCACTTTTCCATGTGTCAGTAGTTAAGTGGACCTTCCCAGTAACTGCGTTGGTCAGGGCATGTGTGATGTTACGGGACACATGTTTGTAGAAGGCAGGCACAGCACACCATGAAAAAGTTGCACATTTAGTGGTATGGCCTGTGGGTGGGTGGCTGGGTATTTGCACTGGCATTCAAATGCCTGGGGTAAGGACATTTGTATGCTGCGCTGGGACAAAGAAGTGGATGTGGTCTCTGATGGTGCCTGTAAAGGTCCAAGTGCAGGGCAGGAGGCATCCGGGCCTGCACCTTCGACAGGTGATTGGCCAGCACGTAACACAGGGGAAGAGGAGGCAGTCGTGTGACCCACAGACACAGGTGCTCGGACCACTTATTACAGTGCTTGGATGCCGTGTGGCGGATCATGTTGGTGGTGGTGAGGTTGCTAGTGTTCACGCCCCGGCTCATTTTAGTAAGGCACAGGTTGCAAACTACTATTCTTTTGTCGTCTGCACTTTCCTCAAAAAAGCGCTATACTGCGGAACACCTACCCCTTGGCAAGGGAGATTTCCACAAGGGAATTCTCCGTGGAACAGTTGCGGGCCTGTTTGGTGTGGCCCGCCTTCTCCCTTTTGCCACCCCACTGCCTCTTCCAGTCTGTTGCGGTGCAGCAGACCCCTCCCCCTCCGTACTGCTGTCCTCGCTCGGCTTGCCACTTTCCCAAGTTGGGTCAGTGACTTCATTGTCCACCACCTCCTCTTCCACTTTCTAACTCTGTTCATCCTCCTAACTTGTTGACCTAACCACTACCTCAGTGATTGACAACTGTGTATCATCCTCTTCCTCAACCTCTTGAGACAGTAATTGCTGTTGAATTATTGGCAACTGTGTCTCATAATCATCCACCTAATTAAACAGTAATTGCCGTTCCCCACTATCATCTTCTTGTGACTGTGGATGCTCCATAGTTTGGGAATAAGGGCACAAGATCTCATGTCCCTCTTCAAGCGGGCTTGTCAAGAGGCCCAAATGAAGGAATGGCGCTGAACAGAGCTCCTCGGAATATCCGAGTGTGGGATCACTTGTTTGGCAAGACTCTCCATGGTCGAAGGAAGGAGGATCAGGGTGAGGATTGTGTTGACCAGACTCTTGGCTACTGAGACTGAACTTGGTAGAAGACAGGGTGGAGCTTAACCGACTGGAAGCATTATCTGCTGCAATCCAACCGACCACCTGGTCGCACAGGTCTGACTTCGAGAGCGTTGTCCTGCACCGCCCTGAAAACTGGGACATGAATCTATGTAGGCATCGTAGATGATTTTTTTTCTTGTGCTCTGGCAGCAGGCACAGTTTCAAGGCGTCCATGGCCACGGCCTCTGCATACACTATCAGTATCACGGCTACATCCCTGTCCCTTATTGCTTACCTTCTTCATATTAAATGTTATATCTGCTTGAAAGTATGTCACACGTACAGTAGCATAGGATTTGTAAGTGTATGCACAATTTTTTTTATTTGGGATGTGGAAACGTCACACAGGAGATATTCCGCAGATAATGTCGCTGATGTCAGCAGCAGCTAATAAAAAATGACAGAGAATGTCACAGGTATTTGGAATGTGGAAACTTTACACAGGAGAAATACCTCAGATAATGTCGCTGATGTCAGCAGCGGCTAATAAAAAATTACAGGGAATGTCACAGGTATTTGGGATGTGGAAACATCAAACAGGAGATATACCGCAGATAATGTCAATGCTGTCAAAAGCAGCTAATAAAAAATGACAGGGAATGTCACAGGTATTTGGGATTTGGAAACGTTACACAGGAGAAATACCACAGATAATGTCGCTGATGTCACCAGCAGCTAATAAAAAATTACAGGGAATGTGACAGCTATTTGGGATGTGGAAACGTTACAGAGGATAAATACCACAGATAATGTCGCTGATGTCAGCAGTGGCTAATATTAAATTACAGGGAATGTCACAGGTATTTGGGATGTGGAAGCATTACACAGGAGAAATACCACAGATGATGTTGCTGATGTCACCAGCGGCTAATACAAAATTTTAAATAGATATGGCTGCCACACACTATAGTTCTTAAAAGGACTTTTGGGTCTGTAAAGTTTTAGCAATTTAGCGCAGGTTGCGCTAAAAATATATATTGCTGCTGCCACACACAACAATAGTCCTTAAAAGGACTTTTGGGTCTCTGACAAGTTTTTCAACTTAAAAAAAAAATATTCACTCCCTACACTATCTTTCACTTCTACAACACAGCTCTCCCTAACACTGAGCCGAACACGTGTCATCTAGAGTTGAGCGAACACCTAGATGTTCGGGTTCGGGGAGTTCGGCCGAACTTTAAAAAAAGGTTTCGGTTCGTGACCCGAACTTGATCCGAACTTGGACCCGAACCCGAACCCCATTGAAGTCAATGGGGACCCGAACTTCACTTTATTATTTTCCGTTATAACATGGTTATAACGGAAAATAATAGTATTAGCTTTTTCAGATATGAGTTTTCGCGATTGTGAAAACTCAGATCCGACAGTATATTCTAACATAGAGGCGTTCCAATGGTGATAGGGACGCTTCAAGTTAGAATATACTAAGAACTGTGTACATAACTGCCCCCTGCCACCTGATCTCTTACAGGGGGCTGTGATCCGCACAATTAACCCCTCAGATGATTTTTAATGGCAAACATGGCATAGTCTAAAGCAGTGTTTTTCAACTCCTCCTGCTGTTCACGATTTGAGAATATCACAGAATGAATACCTGTGGTAAGCCCTTATGAATTGACAATAACAATATCACCCGTTCATATACAAAGGAAATCTAGCCCTATGTCAGTGGAATGTCAGGATTCATTGGAATCTCCTCTAAAAAAAAAATCTAAACAAAACATTGCAGCTCTCATGTATCTGTTACTGATAGAAGCCATGACGTTATTGTGAACTTACCCATCATGAATTATATGTACTTGGAAAGATAATTGCCATGATATAATTTCTAGTTCCCATGGAAACTCTTTTGCATAATGGGAAATATCAAAATCAATCAAAACTGGTCCCAGTGACATATCAATTAATATTATGGGCCATTGAGTATTTTAGCTAGTTATATCTTTATATTTGTGGTCATTTTGAAAGGTGTAAAAATACTTTGAAAGCTCCTCTTTATAGAGCGACGTTAATAAATTATTCCCTCTATGTGTAGTGTATCAGAAAATAATACATGCACTATGTCATTAATGTTGAGTTTTAGTATGTGTGATTCCATGTGTATGCCTATTCTGTATTACTGTCACGGATGGTGTACAGGAAACAAGACAATACCATATAAACAATGTCTCTCTGGATCCACAACTAAGGAACAAAGGGAGACCCCTGCAATAGACCTGCCGCTCTCCCTCACTGCTCAGCCTATGCGAACACCCCAAAGGTGGATGGCCGCATATCCACGTTCCTCGGCTATCTATTACCTGAAGACCCTACAATAGTGAAGGGACACGACCACCGGCTCCCTACACTGACACGGAGGGAGTCAGGGTCACCTGGATCCAGAAAAGACAAAATCATAAATACATAAACAGCACTTATCTTGCAGACGACTGAGGACTGAGGACTGGGAACTGGGAACAGCATGCACACACACTCCAGGAAGTTGTATCAGCCGCACACTACTGCATTATGGGGAGGAACTTAAAGGGTAGCAATCAGTCCAACTGCATGACAGCTGAGATAAACTAACGAGATGAGAAACTAAACCAAAACAAAGAAATTCAAGGAGGAGGATCTGAGAAGCTCCTGTGAGCGCTTCTCAGCTGTCTGGCTGTGACAGTACCCCTCCCTCTAGGAGTGGACTCCGGACACTCAGAGCCCACCTTCTCAGGATGGGACCTATGGAAAGCCCTGATGAGACGAGAGGCCTTAATGTCCGTCACTGGGACCCACATCCTCTCCTCAGGACCATAACCCTCCCAATGAACGAGGTACTGGAGGGAACCGCGGACAAGACGAGAATCCACAATCCTAGAGACCTGAAATTCAAGATTTCCATCAACCATAATCGGAGGAGGAGGCAAAGGCGAGGGTACAATAGGTTGAACATAAGGTTTCAATAAGGACTTATGAAAAACATTATGGATCTTCCAAGTCTGAGGAAGATCAAGACGGTAGGCAACAGGATTGATGACAGACAGGATCTTGTAAGGCCCAATAAACCTAGGACCCAACTTCCAGGAGGGAACCTTCAATTTGATATTCTTGGTAGACAACCACACCAGATCACCAACATTCAGGTCCGGACCAGGCACACGTCTCTTATCTGCCACACGCTTATATCTCTCACTCATGCTCTTTAGATTATCCTGAATCTTTTGCCAAATAGATGACAAAGACGAGGAGAATCTGTCCTCATCAGGCAAACCAGAAGAGCCCTCTCCCGAGAAAGTCCCAAACTGCGGATGGAACCCATATGCACCAAAAAACTCCTGACGACGGTTATTTAAAGCAAACTCAGCAAGGGACAAAAAAGAACACCAATCCTCCTGATTCTCCGCCACAAAACAGCGCAGATATGTCTCCAGATTCTGATTGACGCGCTCTGTCTGGCCATTCGACTGCGGATGGAAAGCAGAAGAGAATGACAACCGAACCCCCAAGCGAGAACAGAAAGCCTTCCAGAATCTGGAAACAAACTGCGTGCCCCTATCAGAGACTATGTCTGAAGGAATCCCATGCAATTTGACAATGTGGTCAATAAATGCCTGCGCCAGTGTCTTAGCATTGGGCAAACCAGGAAAAGGGATAAAATGCACCATTTTGCTAAAACGGTCCACCACCACCAGAATCACAGACTTCCCCGAGGAACGAGGCAAGTCCGTTATGAAGTCCATGGACAGATGTGTCCAAGGACGGAAAGGAATGGGCAAAGGAAGGAGAGGACCTGATGGCCGTGAATGAGGGACCTTGGCACGAGCGCAAGTCTCGCAAGCTGCCACAAAACCCTCAACCGACTTACGAAGCGCAGGCCACCAGAATCTCCGAGCGATGAGATCCAGTGTGGCTCTTGCCCCCGGGTGCCCAGCAAGGACCGTGTCGTGGTGTTCTTTAAAAATCTTGTGTCTCAAAGCGAGAGGCACAAACAACCTCCCAGGAGGACAAAGATCAGGAGCTTCTGACTGGGCTGCCTGCACCTCTGCCTCCAATTCAGGAAAAAGAGCAGAGACCACCACACCTTCAGCCAAAATGGGACCCGGGTCTTCAAAATTCCCACCTCCCGGAAAACAACGTGACAGGGCATCTGCCTTCACATTCTTAACCCCAGGGTGGAACGTAACAACAAAATTAAACCTTGAAAAGAACAAAGACCATCTGGCCTGTCTCGGGTTCAGACGCTTGGCTGACTCCAAGTAGGCCAGATTTTTATGGTCAGTAAACACGGTAATAGGGTGTCTGGCTCCCTCTAGCCAATGGCGCCATTCCTCAAAAGCCAACTTGATGGCCAACAATTCCCTATCTCCCACATCATAATTTCTCTCTGCGGAGGAGAGTTTCTTTGAGAAAAAGGCACACGGTTGCCATTTGGCAGGAGAGGAACCCTGAGACAAGACCGCACCCACCCCTACCTCAGAAGCATCAACCTCAACTATGAAGGGTAACGAAATATCAGGTTGTACTAGGATGGGAGCGGAAGCAAAACTCTCCTTGATATTAGAAAAGGCCTTACGCGCCTCTACCGACCAGGAAGAAAAATCTACCCCCTTTCTGGTCATATCAGTGAGTGGTTTAACAACAGAGGAATAATTCAAAATAAATTTCCTGTAATAATTGGCAAAGCCCAAAAAACGCATCAGCGCCTTCTGATTCTCAGGAAGCTCCCACTCAAGCACAGCGCGGACCTTCTCGTGGTCCATGCGAAAACCAGAAGCGGAGACAAGAAACCCCAGAAATTGGATTTCTGGAACCGCAAACACACATTTTTCCAGTTTCGCGTATAATTTATTCTCCCGCAGGATGAGCAAGACCTGACGTAAGTGTTCCTTATGAGTCTTGAAATCAGGAGAAAAAATCAAAATGTCATCCAAATACACTAATACAAATTTTCCCATTAAATGATAAAAAATGCTGTTCACGAAATGCTGAAAAACGGCTGGGGCATTCATCAAACCAAAAGGCATAACAAAATTCTCAAAATGGCCCTCAGGGGTATTGAAAGCCGTCCTCCATTCGTCTCCTTCTCTGACCCTAACCAGGTTGTATGCCCCTCTTAGGTCTAATTTGGAAAAGACTTTAGCCCCAACAACCTGGTTAAACAGGTCCGGGATCAGAGGTAGCGGATAAGGGTCACGAATAGTGATACTGTTCAGCTCCCTGAAATCCAGACAAGGTCTTAAAGAACCATCTTTTTTCTTAACAAAGAAAAAACCAGCGGCAACAGGTGACTTCGAGGGTCGTATGTGTCCTTTTCTCAGACTCTCAGAGATATAAGCCCGCATAGCGACCCTCTCAGGTTGGGAAAGATTGTATAAACGAGATTTAGGCAGCTTGGCGCCTGGGATGAGATTAATAGGGCAATCATACTCCCTGTGCGGAGGTAAACCCTGAACTCCACTCTCAGAGAAGACATCCAAAAATTCAGAGAGGAAAGGTGGTACAGTCTTAGTAGAAACCTCAGAAACAGATGTTATGAGGCAATTCTCTCTGCAAAAGTTACTCCAACCATTTATTTGCCTCGCTTGCCAATCAATGGTGGGGTTATGTTTAGTGAGCCAGGGTAGCCCCAACACTAGAGGAGTAGGCAAACCGCTAAGGACGAAACATGACACATCCTCAACATGAGCATCACTCACAATTAAACGGATATTGTGAACTATGCCCTTTAATGATTTCTGAGAAAGTGGAGCTGAATCAATAGCAAAAACAGGAATATCCTTTCACAAAGTGCATACCTGGAAACCATGAGTTATTGCAAATTGATTATCAATGAGGTTGACAGCTGCTCCACTATCCACAAAAATCTCACAAAAAATGCTCTTGCTCTCTAGCGCCACCCTAGCAGGCAGGACAAAACGGGAACTACAAGCAAACGGAAAACCTTCAATTTCCGCCTCAACCCTGCCAATAGTAACAGACGGAACATTTTTAAAAGATTTTTTCCTTTTTGTCTCTTTATTACTCCCAGAAAACTGCCTGAATCTCCTAGAGGGACAAACATTTGCCAGATGATTTATACCTCCACAACAAAAACAAACCCTCCCCTGCGGGCTGAATCTTCTATTGTCAGAGGCAATCAACCCCAGCTGCATGGACTCCTGCTCAGAAGGGGCTGACAGCGACTGAGACCCCTGTGCACAGAATGAGACCGCTGCACTGTCCTGGGACTGAGTATGACAGGAAGGAGAGATCTCTCCTCTCTCTCTAAGACGCCTGTCAATACGAACACCCTGAGACATAGCAGAATCCAAGGAGGTAGGTCTTTCATGAAAGGCAAATGCATCTTTCAATCCCTCTGAAAGACCATAGCAAAATTGACTTCGGAGTGCAGCATCATTCCAACCCGTATCTGCTGCCCATCTCCGAAATTCTGAACAGTATATCTCTGCGGATTGTTTACCCTGGCATAACAGACGTAGTCTAGACTCAGCCAGAGCAATACGATCCGGATCATCATATATCTGACCCAGGGCTAAAAAGAATTCATCCACTGAACGAAGGGGCCGTGCCCCCTCCGGCAGCGAAAAGGCCCAGGACTGAGCGTTACCCCTGAGCAGCGATATAATGATCGCCACCCTCCGTTCTTCTTCACCAGAAGAATGGGGAAGAAGGCGAAAATGGAGTTTGCAAGCCTCTCTAAAACGCACAAAATTCTCACTACCCCCGGAGAACGTATCCGGGAGCGAGATCTTAGGCTCAGCACAAACTCCATGAACGCAAGCTGAACCGGTCACTTGAAACTGAGAAAAAGTCTTACGGAGATCAGCTACCTCCAAAGAAAGACCCTGAAAGCGTTCAGCCAAAAGTGAAACCGGATCCATGCTTGAGACGGTTTAGGCGGCTGATAATGTCACGGATGGTGTACAGGAAACAAGACAATACCATATAAACAATGTCTCTCTGGATCCACAACTAAGGAACAAAGGGAGACCCCTGCAATAGACCTGCCGCTCTCCCTCACTGCTCAGCCTGCGAACACCCCAAAGGTGGATGGCCGCATATCCACGTTCCTCGGCTATCTATTACCTGAAGACCCTACAATAGTGAAGGGACACGACCACCGGCTCCCTACACTGACACGGAGGGAGTCAGGGTCACCTGGATCCAGAAAAGACAAAATCATAAATACATAAACAGCACTTATCTTGCTGACGACTGAGGACTGAGGACTGGGAACTGGGAACAGCATGCACACACACTCCAGGAAGTTGTATCAGCCGCACACTACTGCATTATGGGGAGGAACTTAAAGGGTAGCAATCAGTCCAACTGCATGACAGCTGAGATAAACTAACGAGATGAGAAACTAAACCAAAACAAAGAAATTCAAGGAGGAGGATCTGAGAAGCTCCTGTGAGCGCTTCTCAGCTGTCTGGCTGTGACAATTACATTCTTAAAATATTAATAATGCGTAGGTATAAGGCGTGCATTCATTGATGGTGCTTGAGGGGGCCGCCAGTATTATAAACGGCACATGATAAAAGGGCAACCTTGTTACAGATCTCTCATTGGAGCGTAGGAGCAAAATGTCACTTCTCAGATTAGAGCTACATGGAGAACTTTGTGGTTGAAACATTGCTCCTAGATGACCTGAAATGTTAGTGAGTTATTGACTGATCTATAGATCTTTTATTGATTGAAATCCTTGAGGCCTCTAGGTTTATGAGTCTAGTGGGAGTATGTATGTAGTGATAACTGCTAGGACCACCCACTGGACTCATAAGCTCAGAAGTGGCAGCGATTATTCTCAATTACTTAGAGATTTACTGAATCTTTTCCCACAAAACTATATATGAATCTGTTCAGCTGTTCCTAGTTTATAAAATGGGACCACTCACATTGAAATTGGAGAAACCTTCTAGAAATTGACACTTTTTATTATGGATTTTAATATTATGTTGTTTTTTTATTTTTATTAAATGTCTCTGCCAAGCTGTTTTCAAGAAATAATTTGGATATGAACAGTAGGTATAGACCATAGAGTCATTATTTCCCTGTATACAATTTTCCACAAATGATGGCGGGGACAGCACACCAGGTGAAGTTGCTATTCAAGGCTTTTTTTGTACAGTAATACACACGATTACATTTACGGCTAATGCATCGTTTCGGGCCCTAGTATGGTGCCCTTTATCAAGCTTAAGCCTGGATTATGGCGGACATGGCGTGGTGTGCTGTCCCAGCCATCTTTTGTGGAAAATTGTATACAAGACTCTTTGGATGGAAGGAATCGATTGGTGGCGTGCACCCACAAAAGCCTTACATACGAGTGCTGTGGCCACCTTTGATTGGAACACTATTTCCCTGTAATTATTGAAGAACTGCTGCAAGCCCACCCATTTTACTTTGAATGACTTTGATCTCATGATTAAATCTTATGATCCTAATGTATGAAAACTAAATATTACCTCCATTTCTTGTCTGCGCTAGTTTTCATATGTGATGGTAGTAACATTTGATCATGGTTTCATGCTTTCAAAAATAAAACACTCAGTTCTAATTCTAAGGGTCAGTTCACACTGAGGTTTTTTTGGCGCTGATTTTGTAGCTCCAAAAAATGTCTCAAAACAGCCTCCCATTCATTTAAATGGGAAGCAGCACTTGTATTTTGTTCCATGTGGAAAAAAAGAAGCAGCATGCCTTATCTGCGGAAATGGAGCTAAATCTTCTGATGAAACGAATGGGAAGCATCACAAAAAAGCTCCGTACGTTTTTGATGAATATGAACAAGCTAAAAAAGAGGCTCTGTATTGAAGCAAAAAAAAATAAAAGTGCCAACAGAGCTGCAAAAAAAAAATATGCATGGAAAATGTGCTGAAAAAAACTTACTGAATTTTGTAGATATATTTTCAAAATCCATCCTGTGAACATACTCTAAGCTCATAGGTTGCTGTGGTGTGTTAATACGCCTTGTAAGACTTTTGGGTCACTAAATACACAATCCTATTTTCAGCAACATTGCAAGTCACAATAAAAGAACTTTGTGCGTGAAAATAAATTAATTTACATGCAGCGAGGTGTACTACAGCAGATATTATAATTCAGATTTAAGGAAGTTAAACCTAAAAAGTGATTTACTAAAATGACAAGAACTGCTCATAACATCTCCATGTTGCATGGCAATATACCCTATATAGATTATACATATACACATTGGCAAACATCACGTACCATTGGGGCATTTATTTCAGATGTTTTTCTAACTTGGTGAACACGCTCTGCACAGAGGAAATTGTTAGCACAGACAGTTATGGACACAGCATATTCTATCATCTGCATGAACAAGCCCTATGGGTGTTTGGAAAAACTGAATTTCAATTTCCAAACTTTTTTTTAAATTAAAGAAGTTTATGCTTCTACATTTTTATTGGAGCAACATCTGTTCCTGGAGAAAACATTCAAAAGTGTGTATAAAACTGTCTCGCAGTGCCACTAATCCTTTCTGCTCAATATATGACAGATATAATGAGTGTTATAATTTCCTTGCCTTACATTATCTTGCAATGTGATATCAAAATACAAGAAAGCAAGAAATTGCTCTTCCTAGAAGGTATCACTCTCCTCTGTTCATATCCAGGAAGTTTCTATTGCTCTCCTCTTGTCTGTATATTTGATAGATAATTAAATAGTATTTTCCATCCATTATATCTCCTATATATATATAAAAATGAGTTTCTGTCTGTCTGTCTGTCTAGACGTCTGGACGTTCTTTATGCGCGACCAAACGACTGGACCGATCTTTACCAAATTTGGCACACAGGTACATCAGGTGTCCGGGAAGGTTTTAGACTGGGTCTCAGCGCTCTCTGACGTACCGTTCCTGAGATATTCCCAAAAAATGACCTGCATTAGACAATACAAGCCTGCAAGTCTTTCTCTTCAAATCCCAACTGCCGTAAACACAGTTTTACTCCAGGTTTCCATGAAAACCCAGCCATTTTTCTTTACTGCTTAAAGGGGCAGGCACTGTGGAGGTCACTGTTTTTAAAGCGGCGGGCACTGTGGAGGTCACTATTATTAAAGGGGCGGGCGATATGAAGGTCCCTGTTAAAGGGGCGGGCACTGTAAAAGTCACTGTTAAAGGGGTGGTCACTGTGAAAGTCACTGTTAAAGGGGCAGTCACTGTTAAAGGGGCAGTCAATCTTTAGGTCACTGTTAAAGGTGCCGTCACTGTGAAAGTCACTGTTAAAGGGGGGTCACTGTTAAAGGGGCAGCCACTGTGAAAGTCACTGTTAAAGGGGCGGCCACTGTGAAAGTCACTATTAAAGGGGCGGTCACTGTGAAAGTCACTGTTAAAGGGGCGGCCACTGTGAAAGTCACTGTTAAAGTGGCGGTCACTGTGAAAGTAACTGTTAAAGGGGCGGCCACTGTAAAAAGTCACTGTTAAAGGGGCGGGCACTTTGAAAGTCACTCTTAAAGGGGCGGTCACTGTGAAAGTCACTGTTAAAGGGGCAACCACTGTGAAAGTCACTGTTAAAGGGGCGGTCACTGTGAAAGTCACTGTTAAAGGGGCGGTCACTGTGAAAGTCACTGTTAAAGGGGCGGTTACTGTGAAGGTCACTGTTAAAGGGGCGGCCACTGTGAAAGTTACTGTTAAAAGGGGGGTCACTGTGAAAGTCACTCTTAAAGGGGCAGTCACTGTCAAAGTCACTCTTAAAGGGGCAGTCACTGTGAAAGTCACTGTTAAAAGGGCGGCCACTGTGAAAGTCACTATTAAAGGGGCTGTCACTGTGAAAGTCACTGTTAAAGGGGCGGTCACTGTTAAAGAGGCGGTCACTATAAAAGTCACTGTTAAAGGGGCGGTCACTGTGAAAGTCACTTTTAAAGGGGCGGGCACTGTGGAGGTTTCTGTTAAAGGGGCGGGCACTGTGGAGGTCATTGTTAAAGAGGCAGGTACTGTAGAGGTCACTGTTATGGGGAAACTGTTGATATCTTTTTACGACACGCGGAAGCATAAAATGAAATAGATTAAATATACCCGTGCGAAGCCGGGTCCTTCTGCTAGTAAGAAATAAATGCAAAGATCTTCTAGCTATACTAGAATGTAAGCCTTATAATATATGATAATATAGTACAGATACAATCATCTGAGCATTGTTGTTCACTATTGGGCAGTGGTTTGTGATTTATTTATTACTTATTTATTTCTGTTGCTTATATAGCACTGACATATTCTGTAGCGCTTTACAGACACTGTCATCACTTGCAGTCCGCAGTAGGGTTCACAATCTAGATTCCCTATCAGTATGTCTTTGGAGTGTGGGAGGAAACCAGAGTACCTAGAGAAAACACATGCAAAAACAGAGAGAATATGCAAACTCCACAGGTGACCCTTATATTGAAGCCAAATCTAAAAGCAATGGGGAAGCAACCAGGGGCGGACTAGCCATAGAACCTAAAAGGGAGTTTTGCTCATCGCTGCTGGTTGGGTACATACTACTGTGGAAACTATAGGGGGTTATTATTACAGGAAGTCTAGGCAGCATGCTGAAGGTAGTGTTGGCTTGGTGTTGTGACCCACATCTCACCTTCTAAGCCCCCTGCTTCATATCCATAGGAGGAGTAGGAGGAAAAGGACAGAACAAGGTAGCTATTAAAGGCCACCACAAAAGGAACATCTTTTGGGCAGGCATTGTGTGCTGAATTGTGGTATTTGGTTCTTTAGTGATGGTATTCTGTGCTGCACTATGGTATTACTGACCCTGCCAACTTATATTGGCCCCATCTGCTTGTGTTGCCCCACCTTCTGTCAATTTGGACCATCATACAACATTGGGGCCACTTTAAGTTCCCAGTCCATCCTAACTACTGAGCCACCATGCTGTGATCAATGTTATTGCAAACTATTACAGACATTGCTATATGGGGTAGCTATGATAGTACTGCTATGTAGCCTTAATGTATGGAAATGGTTTAGTATGTCTAGTACAGGTTAGAAAGTTTATAATAGGTAACTTGAGTTTTATTACATTCTTGTATTTTGTGTTATATTTAGTAGTTTTTATGTGTAGTGAATCTGTGTGACCCAATTGGCTGGTTATCACAATTGACTAGTTGACCAGTGTACATGGTAGCAGATGAGGTATATGCCTCCTGATGGACTTGTGAGTGGTCCATAAGAGAGAGAGTGACATTTTCCCAGTGTATGGTTTGTAGAAGAAACCAATAAGAGAATGCTTTTCTTTGAAAAAACAGATATATAAAAAGATGCAAAATTAAAAATAAATGAAAAATATACTGTACTGTAAATCTAATGAGATTATCAAGATGCATAATAATATGCTTACCCTTCTGGCGTCTACATTTGACAGAAATTTTGCAATAGGAGACACACAGAAATGTCTCCTTGATGATGCTACTCCCACTCTCAATGGTCAATAGGAAGTATTGTGACTGCACCAGGGGTCAATAGGAAGTATTGTGACTGCACCAGGGGTGGTTCTCCCACCCCTATTGTTTAGGGGAAGTAACTAATCATGGCAGAGCTCTTCATATATAAAGCTGGCTTGCAGTGTCATTCCTAGCCACTGTAGTTTCACGTCCAGATTGCTATCCTGCCCAATTTCCCCCTGATAACCTACAGATGTAGTATCGCTAGCGATCACAGTTTTCACATAAGCGTTACTAAACAATCGCAACTTTTCCTCCTTCACTCCGAACTGTAACAGCAATACACAACAAGGCCAGTAGATGGCAGTGTTAACCTAAAGTACCTAAGGACACTACATTACACTCGATCCTCCTTTGCTCTATGACTAGTATACACAAATAAAAATTAGAAAAATATAACTTTATTCTGAAGCAATAAATAAAATATCTATCTGGAACATTTTAAACTTTTTTTTTTTTATCATTACTGTACTACCTATAATCCCTAATGTTTTATTTAACCTTATTATGCAATCTACCACCCATAATTTATTTTTTTTTGTCATTAATTTATCTATCATTAATACATTTTCATTATAAAAGATTTTTTTAGCTATCATTAATATTTTTTTTTATGGATACTATATTATTTCAAAAAGAAATAATCTATTATCTACAATAGACAACATATCATCACGCAAAAAATATATGCCAACAACCTATCCATAAGACAGGTACAGTCAGCATACCTTACAACAGCAGCTTCATGTGCAATCAGACATTCAAGCCCATCTGTCACCTGACTAAGAGCTGGTAAGCCTCAAAGTTGCTTGAATCCTGTTGGATGTCCTGGGGGACCTGCGCACCTAGATCATTATTATTAGGGGCTAACATTTAGGGAGCTAACTCTTCTCTCACTAGGAGGGCTGCATAAAAATTTTCTATTTTTTATTTGTCCTAACATTAATTTAATAACCTTTCTATACTGTTTTGTCATGTAAACTCGTTTTCATAAACATGGGCATATGGGAAAGAAATGCAAATTAGCAATTAGCAGAATCTGCCTTGTTTTTCAGCTGAAACACTATTTGCATGTCTTTCCCATATGCCCATGTTTATGCAAATGAGTTTACATGACAAAACAGTATAGAAAGGTTATTAAATTAATGTTAGGACAAATAAAAAAACATAACATTTTTAATGCAGCCCTCCTAAGCAGCGAGAGAAGCGTTAGCTGGCATCCAAAAAAAAAATATATAACATTTTTGTCACCCTAATGATAATGATCTAGGTGTGCAGGTCCCCCAAGCAATCCAACAGGATTCAAGCAACTTTGAACTCTCAGTCAGATGAGAGATGGGCTTGAATGTCTCATTGCACACAAGGTTGCTATTGTAAGGTATGCTGATAGTACCTGTCTCCTTGATAGGTTGTTGGCTTGTACATACCCGGCTTTTGTCATATAGCC
Organism: Bufo bufo; assembly: GCF_905171765.1. Taxonomy (NCBI): domain Eukaryota; kingdom Metazoa; phylum Chordata; class Amphibia; order Anura; family Bufonidae; genus Bufo; species Bufo bufo. The sequence goes on from NC_053389.1 coordinate 211,302,148, forward strand.
TTTGTGTGATTATCTGTTCTATGTTATTTATTGTATCTCATAGATAATGATTTATTTTAAAAATAATATAGCATATATAAGTTTTTTTTATAAATGATAGGTAAAATAATATCTATAAAAAATAATGTTTAGAGTATTTGTGTTTTCTTTCAGGATACCTGTAGTTTTAATTGACAAAGTCACAGGGTGTCATTCATTCATTACTTCATTAGATCCATGCGCCATCTGCTGGTTACAAACCCAAATTGCATGCAAAATTTTCTTACTATTCTTTTTACGAGCTTCGTAGCTAATGAAACAGGATATCGCTCTGCGCTTACGCGATTCCACTATGATCGCTAGCGCTGCTACATCTGTAGCATAAGGATAGTGAAATGCATTGGGGTTGTAGTTGATGCTAGTTTTACACTAGCGCCTACAATCTCTCGGCATTTCGGCATTGCTGGAAGCTGAAGTTTCGCATTTAGGCCTCATTAACTATAAACCACTGCTTTCCATTTGGCTGATTCCTGGGGTTGTGGGCGAATCTCCGCCACTTGCCACTCCCCATTATAATTAATGAGGCCGGACGGCAACTCTTCAGCTTCCGGCAATGTTGGAATGCATAGAGATCCGGCTGGCTATTCCCTGCTGGAAAAGGCTGCTTGGCTCTAAGCTCGACAGACAGTATAGGTTTAAGTTTCCATTCCAAACCAGGTGTTGCCCTTCTCAGGGCAGGTGCTCCGTTCTTATCCGGTGTAGGGCTAGTTGTATTATACCTAGTTAGCAGAAGGTGCAATCATAGATCTCTGCATCATCCGCCTGTTATAGAGGTTAGACATGTTATAGAGGTTAGACATGTTATAGAGTTTAGACATGCAAGCCAGATAATCCTAGTCATAACCTTGTCAAGCATCGACCCAAGTTGAGTTGATATGCTGGTTTAACAGAATCATCTCTACATAAACCTACCTTCTGGCATCTGGCAACTACTTACTGTTATCCATTGTGATCTTTAGACAGTGATTTGTGCTTTACTTAATTTTAACCATATAATAATGAAGATTATGGGGGAAATTTATCAAACCTGGTGTAAAAGAAAACTGGTTTATTTTCTCATAGCAACCAATCACATTTCACCTTTCATTTTTTAGAGCTCCTTTGGAAAATGAAATGTGTTATCTGATTGGTTGCTATGGGTAACTAGGCCATTTCCCTTTATACCAGTTTGATAAATCTCCCCCTATGTTTTAAATACTCACTGGGCACAGTTGGCAGGAGGAATGTTGGTGGGTGGCTGGTCTCTGAAGGAAATATACATTTTTGGCAACTCAGTCTTCCAGCACCTGCATGGAAATATCTCACAATTCATGTATTTAGAGTGGAGGCAGACTCATGGGGGATAAAACTAGGCCAAATTGGAGTTATCTTAAATATATTATTCCAGATTTCCCTTGTCAGAGATGATTTAAACAAAGAATCAAATCAGTAGCTGATATGTGCACTAATTTAAGGTTATCCTCCTTTGAGGAGTTAAAATCTAAATGGAAAAACTTCTGAATTTCTAGCATACCGCCACATTAGGAGTGCTTTTTGTCAGTTTAGTGTTTTAAAAAAAAAAAATATTAAGAATTACTTACACTTTCCAAAATATAACCCATTTATTAAAAGGTGTTTAAAATTCAAAGGGTTCTTCTACCATATAAACCATATACCGTATGAGGAAATAGGAGCATGATATGAACCAAGCGTACACTCTGATTAGCAGAAGGCAGTAAGGTGTTCTTTTCAAAACACTTAGGGGCACATTTATTAAGACTGGTATTTTAGACGTCAGTCTTAATAAAGGCCAATAGCTGACGGTGGATCGCCAAAGTTATATAGTGGAGCTGGCCTCTCCATAACTTCGCCCATCCATCACCTGTTCTAAATGTAAGACAGCTTCTGAGCTCTTACATTTAGACCATTTTCTACGCCTAAAACAGGAGTAGAAAATGAATGAGACAAACCTACCGGCCCTTCCGCTCCCCTTCACTCCACGCCCACAATTTTAGACCTGGCGTGAGCAGGGAAAAAACACAGATAGACCCTTGCCCTGAGATACACCAAGGCGTATTTCAGATTAATAAATGACCCCCTTACTGTATTAACACCATTAAAACTTTGAGGAAAGTACAATTGAGATGGTGTTACCACCGAGTAAGACTGAGTAAATATGTCCCAAACCAGTTCAAGCTCTGCTGGAAAGGTTGTGTAGATATAGGGGATTTGTCACATAGTCAGTGGAATTGTGCTAAGGTCCACCAGCTTTGGACATATATTTCCTATCTAATCTCTACAATATGTAAGAAATACAATATCTCTATTCCAGAACATGTGCTGCTCAACCACAGATTTGAAATTATTCCAGGAAGGCTAGATGGATTGTTAGCGGAATTGTATGTGCTATGTAGAAGGAAATACTTGTGTCTGAAAAAGTGAGAGGACTCTATTGGTGGGAGAGGCAATTTATATGGTTAAAACATACTTCCAGAATGAAAATTGGATAGGAATGAGAGACTCTGATAAAGGCTTATAGGGAGTGTCTATGTATCTAGCAGGGTGTTGTTAGGGGCAGTGATGGGGGAGTGTCTATGTAACTATCTGGGTGGGAGGAGCTATAAACTAACGGGCAGTGATAGGGGAGTGTCTATGTAACTAGCAGGGTGTTGTTAGGGGCAGTGATGGGGGAGTGTCTATGTAACTAGCTGGGTGGGAGGATCTATAAACTAACGAGCAGTGATAGGGGAGTGGTTATGTAACTATCTGGGTCACAGGAGCTGTACACTACCTGAATGTTTTTAGGGGTGGAGCTAGAGCTTGGCAGGGAAAACTCCCCCACTATAGTCTTTTCACAGCACAATCAGATAAAGTTAGGAACTTAAAGAGGACCAGTCACTATAAAGTGCAATGCAATATGTAGGTAGTGTGTTACAGAACATGAGGAGCTGATCAGATTGATATACAGGTTTGTGGAAAATATTCAGTAAAACCTGCAATTTGCACATTTAAATCTCTGGTATTTCTGAAGTCATTTTTCATAGGGGAGGTGTTATCTGTGATTGATAGCATTCTCTGTGTAAATGTGTATAGTTACAGATAGCACCTCCATGTGCACTGTTCACAGGGGTTGTCTTAAAGGGGTTGTTTCACTTCAGCAAATGGCATTTATCATGTAGAGAAAGTTAATACCAGGCACTTACTAATCTATTGTGATTGTCTATATTGCCTCCTTTACTGGCTGTATTCATTTTTCCATCACGTTATACACTGTTCATATCCATGGTTATGACCACCCTCTAATCTAGCAGAGATGGCTGTGTTTGCACACTATAGGAACAAGCACTGGCCTCTCTGGTGGCTGAGACCATGGGAGTGTGCATAGTCCATCACTTTTTTCTATAGTATGCAAGCACGACTATCACTGCTAGACTGTAGGGTGGTTGTAACCATGGAAACGAGCAGTGTATAATGTGATGGAAAAATGAATCCAGCCAGCAAAGGAGGCAATATAGACAATCACAATACATTAGTAAGTGTTTTGTATTAAATTTAATTACATGATAAATGCAATTTGCTCAAGTGACACAACAAATTAGGCTACATTCACACAAACATATTTTTTTTCCATGTCCAATCCATTTTTTTTGCGGATTGGATGAGGACCCATTAATTTCCATGGGTCCGCAAAAAATGCGGACAGAACACTGTGTGCTGTCCGCATCCGTATGTCCATTCCGTAGACCCGGAAAAAATATGGAACATGTCCTATTCTTGTCTGTTTTGCGGACAAGGCTAGGCATTGTTACAATGGATCCGCAAAAAAACCGGACACAACACGGATGCCACATGGACGTCATCTGTATTTTTTTGCAGATTAGCATTTTGCGGACCGCTAAATACATACGGTCGTGTGAATGTAGCCTCAAAGTTAGAAAAAATCTGAGATATTAATGTATAAATTACAAGTTTTACTTAATCTTTTCCAATAAAACTATATATTAATCAGATCAGCTTCTCCTGCTCTATAACATGCTGCCTGAAGATTTCACTGCATTTTGTGGTCACAGGTTCTTTTTAACCTCTTAGTGGCCGGCCTGTTTTGGGCCATTCTGACCAAGGGTTTTTCTTCCTTTTTTTCATTGTCGCCTTCCAAAAGCTATAACTTTTTTATTTTTCCATCTATATAGCTGTATGAGGGCTTGTTTTTTGCAGGAAAAGTTGTAGTTTGTAATGGCGCCATTTTGGGGTACACATAACTTTCTGATTAACTTTTATTAACTCTTTCTGTGAGGAAGATGGGAAAAACAGCAATACTGCCACTGCGTTTTGTATGTTATAAAATTTACAGTGTTCATTTTTTGGTATAAATAACATGATATCTTTATTATCTGCGTCAGTACAATTAAAGTGATACCAAATACATATATATTTTTTTACGTTTTACTACTTTTCTGCAATAAAACCCCTTTTTTTTTTAAAGGAATTTTTTTTTTTTTGCATTGCCGCTTCCTAAGAACCATAACGTTTAAATTTTTATTATTATGGAGTTGTGTGAGGGCTTGATTTTTGTGGGAGGACTTGTATTTTTCATTGGTATCATTTTGGAGTAAATTTTGATCATTTGTTATTAAGTTTTTTCTTTGTGGCAACTAAAAATAAATTAGCAATTCTGTCATTGCTTTTTTTATTTTTTATTTTTTTTACGGCGTTCACCATAATGGATAATTTACTTGATATTTATGTAGTCTGGGTCGTTACATATGGGGGAGATTTTTTTTTTCTTTGCAATTTTTTTCATTAAAAAAGTATTTTCAATGGAGAAAAAATAATTGTTTTCTTTAATAAAGTTTTTTTTTTGTAACATTTTCATTCAGATTGATTTTAAAATGCAATGCATTTCATTGCATTTTAATGTCAATACTATACTGACATTGACCAGCAGGCTGCACCAGAGAGGCACAGCCTGCTGGAAACTACTCAAGGCATTTGCGGGGTGCCAATGGGAGACAGAGGGAGTTCTCTCTCTTTGTCAGAGCTTTACATGAAGCGGGCACCATTGCCCACAGCATGTAAAGCGTTAAACAGCCCGGATCGGTACTCCTGTTGATCCAGGCTGTTATAGCCGGGTCCTCGCTCCCTGATGCATGGGCTAGACTGGGCCACTATGAAAATGCGGCAGCCCAGCCTAAGGCCCCTTAGTGACTTCCATAAAAAGGCATATGGGTGGTCACTAAGGGGTTAAAGAGGTTTTCCAGGATTAACATACACTGTGTAGTGGCTGCTTCTGGCTACTGCAGCTGTTGTACCTATTTAAATGAGAGCTGAGCTGTAGTACCTAAGAATGACCACTACACCGTGTGTGGAGCTGTGGTGTTCCAGCACCATACAATGTTTATTCCCAGAACAGCTGATTGGTGGAGGTGCCAGATGTCAGACTCTCACAATCTCATATTGATGACCTATCTTATAGGTAGGTCATCAATATGTTGGTCCTGGAAATATATGTATGGGGTTTAAAAATATGTAAATATGTTATAAAGAAAGATTTAGTCAAGATGAAAATAAATGCTTGACTATTGAAGGTTCAACCACATAATGTTTCTAGCCTGAAATCCAGTTTACACTACATTGTGAGAAGTTGAAGAACGCAGTGCGATTTCAGTGCATGTTAAAGGGGTCAATAACTAAAAAATTTAAATTGGTTCAAAGTGAATCACCTTACATGGAGCATGTATTAATTGCTGAACAGTTTTCCACTGTCTGTCAGCTAGAAATCACATGTACTATTACACTGCGTTCCAAATTATTATTATTGGATTTAAGTGTCCTAAAGATGAAATTTTTTGCTTTTCAATTAAATTCATAGATGATATTGCGTCTCAGGGCTTTTTGGATGACTGAAATCAATCTCAAACACCTGTGATAATTAGTTTGCCAGGTGAGCCCTATTAAAGGAAAATTACTTAAGAAGGATGTTAGACATTAGCATATATAAAAAGATGTATGGAGACAGCATGTCCTTTCTGTGAAATATATTCCAGATGCAACGTTTAGGCTAAAGAGCCTTTGCCAAGCATGCATCATCCGACCAGCAAGGGGAAGATTGCCACTTTCCCTGGAGACGTGCACCCACCACTCATTCGAAATAGGTGTGCTGTCCGCTTTTATTTTTTCAGTTCCACATTATTAAGCAAGCCACAGGTTTGAAGCAATATGGGAAAGAAAAAGGATCTCTCTGCTGTCAAAAAGCATCAAATAGTGCAATGCCTTGGACAAGGTATGAAAACAATAGATATTTCACAAAAACGTAAGCGTGATCATCATACTGTGAAGAGATTTGTGGCTGATTCAGAGCACAGACGGATTTGTGCAGATAAAGGGATAATGAGAAAGGTTTCTGCCAGAAAAATTCATCAGATTAAGTGAGCAGCTGTTAAAATGCCATTACAAAGCAGCAAATAGGTATTTGAAGCAGTTGGTGCCTCTGGAGTCCCGTGATCCTCAAGGTGTACGATCCTCCAGAGGCTTGCAGTTGTGCATAAACCTACTATTCAGCCACCACTTACCAGTGTTCACAAGCAGATACGGTTGCCTGGGGACCAAGACATACAGTCTTGTGAAAAAATTAGGACACCCTTTGAAAGCATGTGGTTTTTTGTAACATTTTTAATAAATGGTTATTTCATCTCCGTTTCAACAATACAGAGAGATTAAAGTAATCCGACTAAACAAAGAAAACTGAAGAAAAGTCTTTTCAAGATCTTCTGTAAATGTCATTCTACAAAAATGCCTATTCTAACTGAGGAAAAAGATAGGACACCCTTGCCCCTAATAGCGAGTGTTACCTCCTTTGGCTGAAATAACTGCAGTGAGACGGTTCTTGTAGCCATCTACCAGTCTTCGACATCGGTCTGAGGAAATTTTACCCCACTCCTCAATGCAGAACTTTTTCAGCTGTGAGATGTTTGAGGGGTTTCTTGCACGTACAGCCCTTTTCAAGTCACCCCACAGCATCTCAATGGGATTCAAATCTGGACTTTGACTTGGCCATTCCAGGACTCTCCATTTCTTCTTTTTCAGCCAATCTTTGGTTGATTTACTAGTATGTTTTGGGTCATTGTCATGTTGCATGGTCCAGTTCCGCTTCAGCTTTAATTTTCTAACTGATGGTCTCACATGTTCTTCAAGCACCTTCTGATACACAGTAGAATTCATCGTGGATTCTATGATGGTGAGCTGACCAGGTCCTGCTGCAGCAAAGCAGCCACAAACCATGACACTTCCACCTCCATGCTTCACAGTTGGTATGAGGTTCTTTTCTTGGAATGCTGTGTTTGGTTTACGCCAAACATGTCCTCTGCTGTTGTGTCCAAATAATTCATTTTTGGACTCATCTGTCCAAAGAACATTATTCCAGAAGTCCTGGTCTTTGTCAACTTTATCGCTGGCAAATGTCAGTCTGGCCTCGATGTTTCTCTTGGAAAGCAAAGGTTTCCTCCTTGCACACCTCCCATGCAAGTTAAACTTGTACAGTCTCTTTCTGATTGTAGAGGCATGTACTTCTACATCAACAGTAGCCAGAGCCTGCTGTAGTTCTCGAGATGACACTTTAGGGTTTTTGGATACCTCTTTTAGCATCTTGCGGTCTGCTCTTGGGGTGAACTTGCTGGGGCGACCAGTCCTGGGCATGTTGGCAGTTGTTTTGAAAGCCCTCCACTTGTAGACTATCTTCCGGACAGTGGAATGGCTGATTTCAAAATCTTTTGAGATCTTTTTAAATCCCTTCCCAGACTCATAGGCTGCTACAATCTTTTTTCTGAAGTCCTCTGACAGCTCTTTTGCTCTCACCATGGTGCTCACTCTCACTTCAACAGTCAGGAGCACACCAAACTAAATGTCTGAGGTTTAAATAGGGCAAGCCTCATTCAACATGCAGAGTAACGATCTAATTATGTGCACCTGGTGTGATATACCTGTGTGAGATCTGAGCCAATTTAAGAGGGAATACATGTGAGGGTGTCCTATCTTTTTCCTCAGTTAGAATAGGCATTTTTGTAGAATGACATTTACAGAAGATCTTGAAAAGACTTTTCTTCAGTTTTCTTTGTTTAGTTGGATTACTTTAATCTCTCTGTATTGTTGAAACGGAGATGAAATAACCATTTATTAAAAATGTTACAAAAAACCACATGCTTTCAAAGGGTGTCCTAATTTTTTCACATGACTGTACATGAAGACTAATTTTCAGTCTTGTTTACTGATGAGTGCCGTGCGACCCTGGATGGTCCAGATGGATAGAGTAGTAGATACTTGGTGCATGGCCACTATGTCCCAACAAGGCTGCAGCATCAGCAAGAAGGTGGTGGAGTCATGTTTTGGGCCAGAATCATAGGGAGAGAACTGGTAGTCCTCTGAAGGTGTAAAAATGACTTGGCAAAGTATATAGAGTTTGTGACTGACCACTTTCTTCCATGGTACAAAAAGAAGAACTGTGCCTTCCATAGAAAATTCATTTGTATGCATAACAGTTCACCATCTCATGCTGCAAAGTCATTGGCCGCTATGGGCATAAAAAAGAGACAATCATGGTGTGGCCACCATCCTCCCCTGACCCGAACCCTATTGAGAAACTTTGGAGTGTCCTCAAGCAAAAGATCTATGAAGGTCGGTGGCAATTCACACCAAAACAGCAGCTCTGGGAGGCTATTCTGTCATCCTGCAAAGAAATTCAAGTAGAAAATCTCCAAAAACTCACAAGTTTAATGGATGCAAGAATTGTGAAGGTGATATCAAAGAAGGGTCCTATGTTAACATGTAACTTGGCCTGTTAAGATGTTTATTATTGAAATAGCTTTTAATTTCAGCAAATGTGATCTCTTAATGATGAAAATGCAACAAATGACCATTTCCATTCTTGACAACCTATAAAATGCATTTTGAGGTTTTTTTTTTGTGTGAAAAAATACTGTTATCATTGGGAGGTATGTTCAATAAAATTGGATTTATACTCTAATGGCTGATGACTTGAAAATTATGCTGACAGTCATTTGCAGAAATAGTTAATGCAAACAATGTTTCAATCTTTCATCTTACTCTTCCCACTTTTCCAAAACCTCCTGAAATACCCCCACATCCATTCACCCAGCAAGGAACTATTCATCTCTCCCTCCATCTTACCTTCTCATCTGACCGCTTGCACAAACCTGTTTGGAAACATAAAACACTTCCTTCCTAAACACACACACTGATACCTCATGCCCTCTCTTATTCTCACCTATTAACACTTTCTCTGCTTCTCCTTATTGCTGGTGATATCTCTCCAAATCCAGGCCCCCCTCAGCAAATCCCCACTATCACCTCTAATCCTACTACAAATCTCCTTCTACAAATTTCTGCAGCCCCTTAAACCTAATAACCATTCCTGTGACCCCTGCTCCTTTGGTTCCTCTTGCAGGAGCATTATGGAATGCATGCTCTGTCTGTAACAAACTGTCGTACATTCATTACCTCTTGATCTCTCGAAAACCTTCCTTTCTGGGTCTTATAGAAACATGGCTGACACCTGCTGACACCTCCTCCCCTGCTGCACTTTCTTATAGCGGATTTCATTTCACTCACACACCCCCGCCCCGGCTGCAAACATGGTGGAGGAGTTGGTCTTCTCCTATCAGACACCTGCTCCTACAGCCCAACTCCACTGCCACCCTCCATTACACTCACTTCATTTGAAGTACATTCTGTTCTCATCTACTCTCCCTCCAAACTCCAAGTAGCTGTCATTTACCGCCCACCATCTTTCTTGACCACTTTAATACCTGTCTCCTACACTTTCTTTCTGCCGACATCCGAACTATCATCATGGGTGACTTCAACATCCCTATTGACACCTGCCACTCGGCCGCCTCTAAACTCCTATCACTCTCTTCCTCCTTCGGCCTCTCACAGTGGTCTTTTGCTCCCACCCACAGAGATGGTCACACTCTGAATCTTATCTTTACCCACCTCTGCTCACTATCTATAATTCACCATACAGCTCCGTACACATAATTACAAAAAAGTTATAGGGGTCAAAATATGGCGACAAAAAAAACAAACAGATTTTTTCCTACTTATTTCCTATAGAATAAAAGTAACTGGTCAGTTTTATCGTACATTGAACGTCGTAAATAAAAAACCCATAGAACTGTGGTGGAAAAGATTTTTTTTTACCGCTTACCACTACATCATATGCAATATTAAATGGTGGCATTGGAAAGTACAACTTGTCCCTCAAAAAACAAGCCCTCCTATGGCTATGTGAACAGACAAATAAAAAAAGTTATGGCTCTGGGAAGGCAGTGAGCGCAAAACGAAAACGCAAAAAACTCCGGGCCTGAAAGGGTTAATAATCTTATTCTGGAGTAAATGAATATTTACTTTCCGGGGCATAGCTATAGAGGAAGCAGCTGCTTTGGGGTCTGAACTACAGAGGGGCCCACCCAGGATGAGGACTAAAAGATTTTATGTCAGGGCCCCCTCAACAGTTTTATAATATGACATTATATACAGTGACACTGTAGGAAACGGACGGAGCAGCTGCCAGGCCTTGTCTGAGAGAGTGATCTTGACTAGCCACAGAAATGGGGGTTGCAAGGGAGGAGGGGGTTGTGAAGAAGTTTCTGCAGAAGGGGTGGAGGATGCGACCCATTCAAAAATTTGCTGTGGGGCCCAGTCAGTTCTAGATTCGCCACTGTTTACTTTAATATACTTTTCTCTTAAAGAGGCACAGATAATAGTGGCATTATATCTGATAGGTGCTGGTCCCACCTCTGGGACCAGCACCTATACCAAGAATGGAGCGGCGAGAGCGGTGGTTGGAGGACCCTGGGTTTCCCGGGATCCTGCCACCGCCAGGTGCTCTCCCCATACAAGTGCGTGTCCAACACTCCTATTTATTTCTATGGGGCTGACTTAAATAGCTTTCCCTGCTTCGTTCTCGGTGTAGGTGCATATCTGGGGACCCGCACATATCAGACAATGGGGCATATCCTAGCGATATTCCCCCATTATCTGTGATGGGAAAACCCCTTTAAGGATTTCTTCACCTTGGAAAAATTGCATTTTATCCAGAAAACAATGTATATTTTCATCTGCAATCACCACTTTAGGACACTAAATGGGTTGCGCAGTGGCATAATATTGATGAACTACAGGGAGTGCAGAATTATTAGGCAAGTTGTATTTTTGAGGATTAATTTTATTATTGAACAACAACCATGTTCTCAATGAACCCAAAAAACTCATTAATATCAAATCTGAATATTTTTGAAAGTAGTTTTTAGTTTGTTTTTAGTTTTAGCTATTTTAGGGGGATATCTGTGTGTGCAGGTGACTATTACTGTGCATGATTATTAGGCAACTTAACAAAAAACAAATATATACCCATTTCAATTATTTATTTTTACCAGTGAAACCAATATAACATCTCAACATTCACAAATATACATTTCTGACATTCAAAAACAAAACAAAAACAAATCAGTGACCAATATAGCCACCTTTCTTTGCAAGGACACTCAAAAGCCTGCCATCCATGGATTCTGTCAGTGTTTTGATCTGTTCACCATCAACATTGCGTGCAGCAGCAACCACAGCCTCCCAGACACTGTTCAGAGAGGTGTACTGTTTTCCCTCCTTGTAAATCTCACATTTGATGATGGACCACAGGTTCTCAATGGGGTTCAGATCAGGTGAACAAGGAGGCCATGCCATTAGATTTTCTTCTTTTATACCCTTTCTTGCCAGCCACGCTGTGGAGTACTTGGACGCGTGTGATGGAGCATTGTCCTGCATGAAAATCATGTTTTTCTTGAAGGATGCAGACTTCTTCCTGTACCACTGCTTGAAGAAGGTGTCTTCCAGAAACTGGCAGTAGGACTGGGAGTTGAGCTTGACTCCATCCTCAACCCGAAAAGGCCCCACAAGCTCATCTTTGATGATACCAGCCCAAACCAGTACTCCACCTCCACCTTGCTGGCGTCTGAGTCGGACTGGAGCTCTCTGCCCTTTACCAATCCAGCCACGGGCCCATCCATCTGGCCCATCAAGACTTACTCTCATTTCATCAGTCCATAAAACCTTAGAAAAATCAGTCTTGAGATATTTCTTGGCCCAGTCTTGACGTTTCAGCTTGTGTGTCTTGTTCAGTGGTGGTCGTCTTTCAGCCTTTCTTACCTTGGCCATGTCTCTGAGTATTGCACACCTTGTGCTTTTGGGCACTCCAGTGATGTTGCAGCTCTGAAATATGGCCAAACTGGTGGCAAGTGGCATCTTGGCAGCTGCACGCTTGACTTTTCTCAGTTCATGGGCAGTTATTTTGCGCCTTGGTTTTTCCACACGCTTCTTGCGACCCTGTTGACTATTTTGAATGAAACGCTTGATTGTTCGATGATCACGCTTCAGAAGCTTTGCAATTTTAAGAGTGCTGCATCCCTCTGCAAGATATCTCACTATTTTTGACTTTTCTGAGCCTGTCAAGTCCTTCTTTTGACCCATTTTGCCAAAGGAAAGGAAGTTGCCTAATAATTATGTACACCTGATATAGGGTGTTGATGTCATTAGACCACACCCCTTCTCATTACAGAGATGCACATCACCTAATATGCTTAATTGGTAGTAGGCTTTCGAGCCTATACAGCTTGGAGTAAGACAACATGCATAAAGAGGATGATGTGGTCAAAATACTCATTTGCCTAATAATTCTGCACGCAGTGTATACTCAGAATAGGTAATCAATATCAGATTAGTGGAATACCGACTCCCAACACCCCTGTCGATCAGCTGATTAAAAGGTTCACAGGGCTCAAACAACCACTGCATCCTCTTCTATATGTACCTTCATGCTATCTTCCTTGTAATTTCAGTTCAGTGTAACTGCAACTGCTTATCCCATTCAATGGGATGTGCAGTTACAATTATACTGCACTGCTGCCAAAACGAAGATAGCATGCAGGTACATATAGAAGAGGGTGTAGTGTTCACCCCGACCCTTTAAAACAGCTAATCGGCAAAGGTGTCGGGAGTCGGAGTCCCACTAATCTGATATTTATGACTTATTGTTAGGATAGTTCATTAAAACTATGCCACTGCACAACCCCTTTAAGTTTAAGAAAGGAGGTCAAGTCCAGGACCTCCTAGGTATTGCCACGAGTATCAATAGAGAGATAGCAGGCACTTAGTCAGTTACTATAAATAAGTGGCTCAGAAGCTGGTGCAGAAAGAAAGGGTTTTGGGTTCATGGAGAACTGGCCTGACTTCTCTATTCGCAACAGGCTGTACATGACGGGGGTATTGGTTAGGCATCGTTCGCCTCATCTACTTACCTCAATACACTCCCTTGCACTCCCTTCCACCACCATTACACCTCTCCGTTACCATTCCCCGAACCCAATAAGACTCGGACAACCAACTGGAATGTAATGGCCACAGCTGCCATGTATTAAATAACAATTATACAAATAACCGTAACAATAATACTGATAATCCCCAATGGGGGAAGGTCCTTGAAGCCCCAAAAACACTGAGCTGCCGAACCAGGGTGAGCCATTCTTGCCTCCAGCCGTAACCCCCAGCTCAAAGGCACCACCGAATGACCAACCCCCTCAATTCACCACAACCGCTCGGTCCACCTGGGAGTCCAGCCCCAACCGTGGGGCCCCCCCAATGTCCTCAGACTCCACCGTGACCAACTCCAAGGACCCCCCCCCACCGCCCCTAGCTGCCGTGACATAATTTAACTCCACCAAATAACCCCTCCCCCTGCTCCAACCCAATTCCCCCAACAACAAAGGGAAGGGTGGGTGGGAGCTTCTCTTCAACCTAAAATGGCGCCTTGCCTTCTTCCTCCCTGCCTATTTAACCCCTTAACTCCTCCCCCTTACTCAAACTGACCTATCCTAACCCCTCACCTTTCCTATAGCTCCCCCCTCTCACCTCGCCCCCCCCCACCTGCTAACCCCAGGCTCACTAACCAAACCCCCGTCATGAGGGCCTCCCCTAAAGGGGGCTTAGCCCCCCTCAGTCCGGCCATTGCTTTAGGGATGGACTGCACATTAATGGGAAGGATGCTGCTGTGCTGGGGCAAAAAAAGCTTAGATGGCTGGAGAAGCTTTTAAACTAGGATCCGGGGGAGGGTGGGAAGTCATACCAATTAGGAAGTAGAATAAGTATACAGAGAGTAGGATATAGGAGGGGACAGTGTGGATTTAGTGGGGACTGGGGTTAGTGAGGAAAACAGGGAGGTTACTGGGCAGAACTGTACACCCATGAAAAACAGAGCTGCTGATAACATAAACCTGTTAAAACCAAACAATATAAAAAAGATACCCAAAAAATATCAAATATTCACTTTCTGGGAACTGAATATGGGAAATTAAATAGTGACTTAAAATTTATGTTCACAAATTCTAGAAGTCTAGCAAGGAAAATGGCGTAGCTGGAGTCTACAAATAGATATAGTTGGTGTGGCTGAGACATGACTGGACTCCTCTCTTGACTGGGCTGTTAATATTCAGGGTTTTACATTCTTTAGGAAAGACAGGGCCAATAGAAAAGGCGGTGGCGTGTGCCTGTATGTGAGGAGGGATCTGAAGACAAGTGTGAAAGAGGAAATTGTGGGTGAGAATGGTGAGGATGTTGAAACTTTATGGGTAGAATTACAAAAGGAAATAAACTCCTAAAAAATGATACTTTGTGTAATCTATAAAACCCCTAACTAGTGATGGACGAACATCTGCCTGGACGGTTCGCGAACGCGAACGTGTGAACACGATCAAATGTCCGCAAACCGCAAGTTCGCGGCGGGTCCCATTCATTTTAATGGCAGGCGAACCTGAAAAACCTTCAGCTCATATATGTAGCCAAGAAATAATTACTAGAAGTGCACAAATAGTCCCACAACATGGACAGTGACATACCAGATGTATTATTAGAAATTGCGATCTCCATTCATTATTTTTTTCCATGCGAAATATCGGCAATATAATTCTTGCGTATGCGCATGCGCAAATGCACTATACAGTACCCAAATGCACTATAAAGAAAGTATATTGGTATATAACACCCCGCTTCAATCAGTTTTTTGGGGGGACGACTGGTATATGACACCAGTAGAGATGTCGCGAACATAAAATTTTCCGTTCGCGAACGGCGAACGCGAATTTACGCAAATGTTCGCGAACGTGCGAACCGGGCGAACCGCCATAGACTTCAATAGACAGGCGAATTTTAAAACCCACAGGGACTCTTTCTGGCCACAATAGTGATCGAAAAGTTGTTTCAAGGGGACTAACACCTGGACTGTGGCATGCCGGAGGGGGATGACGCAGAGTGTGGTAAGTTGAATTCGCAATGCGATTAATATAACCTGCATTAATCGCATTGCGATTACAACTTAGATCTGAGTTCCTAATGGTTGTATTGCTAGAATTGACGAATGTAACGAATATAGCACTATATTCTCAATCTTCGTTATATTCTAGCAATACAACCATTAGGAACCCAGCTCTAAGTTGAATTCGCAATGCGATTAATATAACCTGTATTAATCGCATTGCGATTACAACTTAGTCAAATTTGTGACACTGCAGCTTCAGAATGAATCTAAGATGGATGCTGTCCTTGCTTTTTGATAGGAGGTGGGAGGGTCTGAGAGGGAGGGTATGCTGCTGATTGGCTGGAATGTGTCTGCTGACTGTAAGGTACAGGGTCAAAGTTTGCTCAACGATGATGTATAGGGGGCGGACCGAACATCGCATATGTTCGCCCACTGCGGCGAACGCGAACAAGCTATGCTCGCCGGGTACTGTTCGCCGGGAACTGTTCGCCGGCGAATAGTTCGGGACATCTCTACACACCAGTAGAAATTTTTTGTTCCAATAACGCTTGTCCCTCTATATACTTGCAGTATCGCAGCAGAACCGCACACAACTGCCGCACAATACAAATGCACTATAATATACTTTCTAACATAGAAAGTATATTATAACATTGTACAAGGAAGGCTGCAATTGCGGACAGGAATAGGACATGTTCTATCTTTTTTTGTGGAAACGGAAGCACGGATGTGGAAGTGCGGATCCGCAAATGCGGATGCGGACAGCACATTCCGGCCCCATTAAAAATGAATGGGGAAAATTGCGGAACGGATGCGGACCCATTTTGCGGAAGTGTGAATGGAAAAGATACCCCTCAAAATGAAAATAAATAAAATTATTAAAGTTAAGCAAAAAACATAGATGTGATAGGCAATAACAAGTGCTCGGCGGCACTAAATCAGGTGCTCGGCTGCAACAAATCAGAAACCATATGTCCTACCACAATCCGGGGGGTTCCAGTGCACATCCATGAATCCCGGAGGGAAAGCAAAAAACAACTTGCTGCAGGACAACTTTATGGGCCAGTTTGTAGAAGCTCCCACTAGGGGCAATACTCTGTTGAGGGCAGCATTTCAGGGCATACATGGGGAGTATCTATTGTCACATAACAGTGCAGAGGATAAATGGGAGTTTAATTAAGTTTAAATCCACATTGGGTAATTACACTGTAAAATGTATTCCTTTAGGTAACAAGTATAAACAGCTAAAAATAAAACCCCACATGGCTTAAAGCTACTGTAAAAAGGGCAATAAATGACAAAAAAAGGGCATTTCAAAAATTGGGATCATCTGTAGACTTTGAAATTTACAAACAGCTTAACCTCTTCAGGACACATGACGTACCGGTACGGCATGTTGTCCTGGTACTTAAGGACACATGACGTACCGGTACTTCATGTGTATTTCCAATTACCGGCGGGCGGTGATCGGAACAAGGTGCCTGCTCAAATCATTGAGCAGGCACCTTGGCTAAATGCGCGGAGGGGGGTGGGCGGCGATCGCCGCAAACCTCAGGTCAATTCAGACCTGCGGTTTGCGGCTTTTACCTGCGGTTGCGGCGGCGAGCGGTGCCATCGGGTCCCCATGCGGCTGTAGGAAGTATTGGAATGCATTGTGAAGGGATTAGCCCCCCAAAAGTTCAAGTCCCATAGTGGGACAAAAAATAAAGTGAAAAAAAAGTTAAAAAATAAAGTTTCAAGTAAAATTAAACAAAAACGTCATTTTTCCGCAAATAAAGTAAAAAAAAATTGGTAAAAAATAGGGGGGGGGTGGGGAAAGTATACATATTTGGTATCGCCGCGTCCGTATCGACTGGTTCTATAAACATATCACATGACCTAATCCCTCAGATGAACACCGTAAAAAATAAAAACTGTGCTATAAAAAATATTTTTTGTCACCTTACATCACAAAAAGTACAACAGCAAGCGATCAAAAAGGCGTTTGCCCAACAAAATAGTACCAATCTAACCGTAATCCCACAAAAAATGAGCCCTACCTGAGACAATCGCTCAAAAAATAAAAAAAAATATGGCTCAGAATATGGAGACACTAAAACATAATTTTTTTGTTTGAAAAAAACTGTTATTGTGTAAAACTTACATAAATAAATAAAAAGTATACATATTAGGTATTGACGCGTCCATATCGACCGGCTCTATAAAAATATCACCTGAACTAACCCCTCAGTTAAACATCGTAAAAAATAAAAAATAAAAACTGTGCTAAATAAAACATTTTTTGTCACCTTACATCACAAAAAGTGTAATAGCAAGCGATCAAAAAGTCATATGCACCCAAAAATAGTGCCAATCAAACCGTCATCTCATCCCGCAAAAAATGAGACCTACCTAAGATAATCGCTTAAAAACTGAAAAAACTATGGCTCTCAGACTATGGAAACACTAAAACATGATTTTTTTGGTTTCAAAAATTAAATCATTGTGTAAAACTTACATAAATAAAAAAAATAGTATACATATTAGGTATCGCCGCGTCCATAATAACTTGCTCTATAAAAATATCACATGACCTAACCCCTTAGGTGAATACCATAAAAAACAAAAAATAAAAACGGTGTAAAAAAAGCAATTTTTTGTCATCTTACATCACAAAAAGTGTAATAGCAAGCGATCAAAAAGTCACACGCACCCCAAAATAATGTCAATAAAACCGTGATCTCATCCCGCAAAAGTCAAAACCTACCCAAGGTAATAGCCCAAAAACTGAAAAAATTATGGCTCTCAGACTATGGAAACACTAAAACATGATTTTTTTTGCTTCAAAAATGAAATCATTGTATAAAACTTACATAAATAAAAAAAAGTATACATATTGGGTATCGCAGCATCCGTAATAACTTGCTCTATAAAAATATCACATGACCTAACCCCTCAGGTGAATACCGTAAAAAAAAAAAAACGGTGTAAAAAAGCTATTTTTTGTCACCTTACATCACAAAAAGTTTATTATCAAGCGATCAAAAAGTCACACGCACCCCAAAATAGTGCCAATACCAATCATCTCATCCCGCCAAAATCATACCCTACCCAAGGTAATCACCCAAAAACTGAAAAAATTATGGCTCTCAGACTATGGAAACACTAAAACATGATATTTTTTTTTGTTTCAAAAAATAAATCATTGTGTAAAACTTACATAAATAAAAAAATAGTATACATATTAGGCATCGCCGCATCCGTGACAACCAGGTCTATAAAAATATCACATGATCTAACCTGTCAGATGAATGTTGTAAATAACAAAAAATAAATACGGTGCCAAAACAGCTATTTCTTGTTACCTTGCCTCACAAAAAGTGTAATATAGAGCAACCAAAAATCATATGTAACCTAAACTAGTACCAAAAATACTGCCACCCTATACCGTAGTTTCTAAAATGGGGTCAATTTTTTGGAGTTTCTACTCTAGGGGTGCATCAGGGGGGCTTCAAATGGGACATGGTGTCAAAAAAAAGTCCAGCAAAATCTGCCTTCCAAAACTGTATGGCATTCCATTCCTTCTGCGCCCTACCGTGTGCCCGTACAGCAGTTTACGACCACATATGAGGTTTTTCTGTAAACTACAGAATCCGGGCAATCAATATTGAGTTTTGTTTGGCTGTTAACCCTTGCTTTGTTACTGGTAAAAATGGATTAAAATTGAAAATTTGCCAAAAAATTGAAATTCTGAAATTACATCTCCATTTGCCAATAACTCTTGTGGAACACCTAAAGGGTTAAATCAGTTTTGAATACCTTGAGGGGTGTAGTTTCTACAGAATCCGGGCAATCAATATTGAGTTTGGTTGGGCTGTTAACCCTTGCTTTGTAACTGGAAAAAATTATTAAAATGGAAAATCTGCCAAAAAAGTAACATTTCGAAATTGTATCTATATATTCCATTAATTCTTGTGGAACATCAAAAGGGTTAACAATGTTTGTAAAATCAGTTTTGAATACCTTAAGGGGTGTAGTTTCTTAGATGGGGTCACTTTTATGGAGTTTCTACTCTAGGGGTGCATCAGGGGGGCTTCAAATGGGACATGGTGTCAAAAAAACCAGTCCAGCAAAACCTGCCTTCCAAAAACTGTATGGCATTCCTTTCCTTCTGCGCCCTGCCGTGTGCCTGTACAGTGGTTTACGACCACATTTGGGGTGTTTCTGTAAACTACAGAATCAGGGCTTTGTAACTGTAAAAAAAATATTAAAATGGAAAATCTGCCAAAAAAGTGAGATTTTGAAATTGTATCTCTATTTTCCATTAATTCTTGAGGAACACCTAAAGGGTAAACAAAATTTGTAAAATCTGTTTTGAATACCTTGAGGGTGTAGTTTCTAGAATGGGGTCATTTTTGAGTGGTTTCTATTATGTAAGCCTCGCAAAGTAACTTCAGACCTGAACTGGTCCCTAAAAATTGGGCTTTTGAAAATTTCAAGATTTGCTTCTAAACTTCTAAGCCTTGTAATATCCCCAAAAAATAAAATGTCATTCCCAAAATGATCCGAACATGAAGTAGACATATGGGGAATGTAAAGTAATAACTATTTTTGTAAATTCTTTATTTTAGGAGAATTTTCAAGATTAAACGTACAATGATACATAAAATCTTAATCACACAAAAGAGTGATTGGACAAGAATATGTGTAGCATCACATAGTTAAGCATACGAAACATCCGTCAGCAGTTTATACAAGACTAACTTTCTCTCATATATGATAAAGACAGGTTTTACATATGCAATACAATATTGGGTGTAGACTCCTGTTAAAGCATCTATAACTTGTATAACAATGAAGTGTGAATAGCGAGATGACATCATGGGATATAAACTCATTCTTGCAAAAGAGTTGTGGCTCGATATCCCTAATGGTATTATGTATCATAGAAACATATAAAGAGGTAAACAATCACAAGTAATAACAGAACAGATGAGAACATGGGTCTGCATTTGTTGCCTAAGACCTTTTCCCTAATAAGCCATCACCAGACTTGGTTTTTGCCTGGGGAAAGGTGTATATATTAGGATGTTACAGGGTAGCACTTATTGAAAATAATGGGCAATAAAGGCATCGGTATAGTTAAACGTAAAGGTAAGGCTGGGCAGTACCAAGGGCCCTACTCACATATAGGAAGGGGTGTTAAGGTGTAATAAGCTTAGAAGGGTATTTAACATAGTTCTGTCACCTACCGGCTTTGGATGCAAATCTAGATCTGAATTTCCATACCATGGAAATCCAACTAGGGTTGCCACATTGCCAGAAAAGCACCTCTACCTCCTCTGTCCCAACCCACCATTTCTTCCATGAGACAAATTTGGTGAACTCTATCTACCCATTCACCTAAAGTTGGGGGTTCTGAATCCCGCCATTTGGTGGGAATGACATATTTTGCAGCTGTAATCAGATGTGTAATAAGGCAGTTAGTTTTGGGTTTGAGATCTTTCTGAGGTTTCCACAACAGAACAAGTTCTGGTGTGAGAGTAAAAACATCCTTACAAATTTTATTAATAGTGTCTTCGACCTTTTTCCAGTAGGGCCTGATTTTATCGCAAAACCACCAAATGTGAGACATAGTTCCTGATCCTTCCATACATCTCCAGCACTTATCAGTAGCAGCCAGCCTGATGCTGTGTAGAAAGCTCGGAGTTCTGTACCATTGTGAGATGGTCTTAAATGAGTTTTCTTGTAGGCGAACACACCTAGAAAAACCATGTGAGTGTCTAAGTATAAAGTCTAAGTATAAAATTGGTCTCCTCGTCTGACAAGGAAATCTGGAGTTCCTTCTCCCACATCCGAAGATAATATGGTCTGGTTGTAGAGAGGCCGAGAACCAGGTGAGAATATAAACGAGATAACATCTTGGGTGGGGGAGAGGGAAGCAGAGTATAGTTTTCCAACCATGTTGGGTCAGGGAGATTTACAAAAAGTTTCTTAAACCTGTGAGACTAATGTCTAAGTCTACTAAGTCTGATCTTATGCGTTTAGGAATGTGCAATAGGACATCCTTTAGGAATTCTGACATATCCCTGGCCTTCCCTAATTCAGAGATTCTAATGTTAGAGAGACAAAGCCAAGATTTATGGATTCCTCTGTTTCTTGGATTAAGGAAATACGGGAGCACCGATAAGGGGCTAACGGGGACAAAGAATTAGAAGAGAGATTTAGGTCATTGGTTTTCCCACAGTATTGTAGCATGCAACGGGTGATATCACTAAGTGGGCTTTTTTTTACTAAGGGAAGGAGGTTTAACCCATAGCTGGTGCAGGGTTTCCTCTCCCATTAAAGCCTTTTCTATATCAGCATATAGGGAATTGTTGTTGGATCTGGCTAGGTCAATCTATCTTTCTAATTGGATAGCATGAAGATATGTTTTGATATCTGGCAATGAAAGGCCTCCCTTTGTACTTTTCCTTATTATAAGAGTGCGCCAAGCGTGGTCTTTTGTTCTGCCAGAGAAAAGTAGTGAAGAGACTACGGAAATCTGATAAGTATTTATTGGAGAGTGGGACAGGGAGACATCTCAATGTGTACAGTATTTGAGGTAGTACATACATGTTGAGCAAATTTTTTCTACCCATCCACGAGAGAAAAAGGAAGTTTTACTGAGTTTAGGAAGAGATATAGTTAAGCCTAAAAAAGGTTTTTTGGGTCTGCTGGTAACATAATTCCCAAGTGTTCGATAGCTTCTGTTGGCCACTGGAATGAGGTAAGTGATTTAATCTCCGCCATGTGTTGTTTGTTAGCTGAGATGTTCAATATCTCTGATTTGTCATAGTTGACCTTGAAGTTTGATATTTCTCCATATTCTGTTAAGATCCTCAATATTTCTGGGATTGCTTCTTTGGGATTAGTTATAAATAATAACAAGTCATCCGCAAAAGCTGCCAGTGAATGAGATCTCCCATTGACTTGTAGACCTCTGATCACACCAGAGGATCTGATTTTGCTCAGGAGCAATTCCAGAGTCAAAATGAATAAGGTCGGGGATAAAGGACATCCCTGTCTCGTCCCATTCAGAATATTGAACGGGGTGGGACAGAGTGCCATTAACTAAAACTCTTGCTGATGGTTTCCTATATAATGAGAAAATGGCAGTTATGAGCAATGATGGGAAGCCAAAGTGTCTTAGAGTGCTTTCCATAAAGACCCAGTTGACCCTATCGAAGGCCTTTTCTGCATCTGTTCCCATAAGCGTCAAAGGAATATTATGCTTTTTTGCGTAGTAAATAGCATGCAGGACTCTACTTACATTATGTTTTCCCTCCCTGCCTTTGACAAAGCCAACTTGCTCTTCACTTATTAATCTAAATTTCGCAATACGGTGGCTTAACAGTTTGGCCCAAAGCTTAACGTCCATGTTAAGCAGCGAGATTGGTCTATAGCTGCTACATTTGGTAGGGTCTTTCCCTTCTTTGGGGATAATTGAAATATGGGCCATAAGTGATTGTGGAGGGAGTGAGCCCCCTTTTAGCAGGGAATTACACAAGTAATAACTATTTTTGGAGGTATTACTATGTATTATAGAAGTAGAGAAATTGAAACTTGGAAATTTGCTATTTTTTTACAAACTTGGGGTAAATTTGGTATTTTTTTTATAAACCCAGCCAACCCAGTCCATTTTCTACAGTGTCTCTGTATAAAATCTCATTTTATAATACTGTTAAGGGAGCCCTGACAACAAAATGTTTTAGTCCTCCTCCTAGATGGGCCCCTTCTGAGTTTGGGCCTCAAAGCAACCGCTTCCCCTGCTTTCCCTATAGTTATGCCCCTGATCTAGCCAATATTTTCGTTTCTACTAAATCCTACAGTATGTATATTTGCCTTTCCAGTGAGAGGACTATTCATCTTGAAGTCTATTTTGGGTGGTTGTCTCAGAGCTTTCACTATATACACTGTATGGCATACTGTAGTTACATTATAAGGCAGCAATATATTTTGACATATAGTAAATAAAGTGCCAAGCTTAGTTCATTCTCTTGCAAGCATTTAGGAAATTCTTTTGCTAAGCAGTCCAGATGCTCCATGAATTATCTTCAGGATTCATAGTGCAATTCTGAATTATTAATAGATTTTCTTTTTATTACTTTACTCTGTGTTAGTTAAGAGATAAGTATATTATTACAACCCTTAGGAAATCACTTTCTAAAGATAATGATGAAATATGCCTTTTTTTTTTGTTATTTACAGTGGATTATCATTGCAGTGGAAATTTGGAGGTTTTGCCCTGACATTGTAAAACTCAAATAGTGAAGTGTTGCTAGCATCTTTCTATTGAAGTTGGGTATCAGGACCAGCCTATTGTCAAGATCCGAGGAATATCAAATGGCTATAGCATATCAATTAGGCACCAAATATAAATGGACATAATAAATGGAGTAAACTTGTTACTTGTCGACTCATCCAATGCTCCAATGCATCTAAAATAAAAATGAATCATCCAACATTTTTGCTCATAGCCTTTATAAAGAGTTATATATCTCCTTGGTTAAAGTCTACAAACAAATCCTGTGTAGGCACATCTTACAATCATAAACCGTTCCTTCTGGGCCTTTAAAGGGTTCTGCAGTTTGTTTAAACTGGTGATCTATCCTCTGGATAGATCATCAGCATCTGATCAGCAGCAGTCCGACACCTGGGACCCCCCGCTGATCAGCTGTTTGAGAAGGCAGCGGCACTGCTGGAGCGCCGCGGCCTTCTCAAACAGCTGATCAGCGGGGGTCCCAGGTGTCGGACCCCTGGACCCCTCCTGGAGCACCGCTGCCTTCTCAAACAGCTGATTGGTGGGGGTCCCGGGTGTTAGACCCCCGCCGATCAGATGCTGATGATCTATCCAGAGGATAGATCATCAGTTTAAATAAACTGCAGAACCCCTTTAGCTTCCTCTAAGAAGTCTAGAAAATGGATTGTGCAAATGTAAAATATATCATTCCCCTATCAGTTCAGTGGGGTATACATCATTTCTTCAATGCTCGAGCCAGAAAAATGTATTAGTTACTTTGGAAAGTTGAATTCCATTGAGCTTTAATTTAGATGCTCAATAAAATTGTCGTTCACATGTAAAAATGAAAGCACAATAGAACTTTGGATATATCTTGATTTATTATTCACAAGACAATGGGTTTTGATCTAAATACATTTCCGAAAATGGTTTTAGCATTTCTAATGTTAGCCGTTCACTCCAGATCTAAAATAGCTTTAATATTCTGCCAGAGATACTCTAAATGGCAAATGAAAGAAACATGGGTTTTAAATTGCAGTAAGAAGGCTTTAACATTACAAATAGCAGCTCATGAGGAGCTAACAAAAACTAGAATCTGAAGATTACCCTAAAGAATCAGGAGTGTGAAAGATGCAGTGTGCCTCACTGCTGAGAGCTATGTGATCTCCAAGCCTCCTACACAGCCAACAAAAGAGGCTGTGTTAGTTCAATTATCTAGGCAAAATGGCCAAAGAATGAAAGCAAAAAATTCCCTTAGAATTCTAAAAACAAAACAATTTAGACAAATTTAGAAAAAAAAACTGCTACCACATTCTCCACCAAATAATCTAAGGTTGCATCTCAAATGGAAAGGATGTTGTGATGTTACTTTATTGAAAAAGTGATATATTCGGTTAATGAAGATTTAACCTAGGGATATATTATGCCACACATGAACTTATGGCAATAGAAAATATCAGTGTCTTACAGTGTATCATAGCTAGTCAAGGTCTTGAAGGTTTCTCCTGTAATCTCACACACTTAGAAAATCTATGAGAGTGAAAGACAATAAAGCTAACGTTTTTTTTCAGAGAATTGAAAAACTAATTTTGACCCCCTGGTCTTAAGGTAGACTAGATTGTGTTAAAAGGTGAGACAGGATCTAGAAAGTACAGCTTAGACAACAATTTTGAGGGAAGATTGGAAATGAAAAATAATTTTCCAACCAGCTTTGATTAAATTTATGGTGGATTATCATGGTCTGACTGTGAGGCAGAGTATCGGGGACAAACGTTCCTATAAGCGCTCGTTCCCAATAATCTGCCCATCTAAAGGTGCATCTGGCAAGTTAATTATAATTTCTGGGCAGTAAATCATGCAGTCTAGTCGGCACTCTGCTGCCCAGAAACAATGCGGCTGTATGAGGACAAGTGATGACAGTAGCAATCGCTCATTCTCATACCTTGAAGGTGATAACTATGTGTAAATGCAGCATTTCCCTCCCACTGAATGAGAAGCCAGCTGTCGTTCCTGATAATCAGCTGCTTCTTGGGCCATGTCAACCTGTCATTAGATTGCTGAGTGAAAGACTCTCCGATCAACTGAGATACCTAGAGTGCCGGAGGTAGTACAATTTGAGTAGACCGGAGAGACCTTAAATAGCTCAAGTAGGATTTCTTTGATATCCATAAAATAGCCACTTCTAAAGGCACACCTAAGGATGGCATTTGCAAGGATAACATAATGTATGCCCCAAGTGACTGGTTTAGGAAGCTGTTGCCTTGCAACTAATGCAGAGGAAGAACATCTCTGAATTGTCTACAGTAAAAGTAATACTGTGTAACTATTATTTAATGTTGGAGATTTTTCTCATTACTGGATTTAAAACCTGTGTGATTACCATTTTATGAAATGAATGCTAGATGGGCCAATGTAATAAAATGATTGTTCTGATTTGGTTGAGGCTGACTCCTGTTTTCTGCATCTGTTTGTGAAATAGGAGCCATTTTGTAGTCATGGATCAAATTAGAGCCATTTTTATGACAAACTTGTCTAGGTTACTTTGAGTGCAGTTTGATTTTTGTTAACTATAGGGGTTTCATGTCTTCTCTCCTCCAATTTTGATCAGCCATCTGATTAGCTAGACATCTAATGTGTAATGTGTGGGCTGATCCTATATATGGTGGGTCAGAAAGAAAAATTATAGGTGAGCTCTTTGTGAAGCAGAGTTTGAGTAATTATAAATAATGGATAGAGAGTTAAGAAGCTTTAGACAGGAGACAAGTAGTACAATGTCAGATTGGCGGCTTCTATGAAGTTGAGGCATTAAGAATTGATGTCCTTTTTAAAATCATCTAAAGTCTGATAGGTGTTGACACTGTTGAGGACTTGTGGCACTATATTTTGTAACTTGTTGTAATTATCAAATTTTCAAGCAGACAGCTTGGAACACTTGCCAATGCATTTTAAGTCTTTCAAACTTAGTAGTCATATCTGGGCTATCCCCTGTTTCTGGACACACATGTGATTTAGAGTAAGTAGACTGTTCACCCTATAGGTAATGCCTAAAAGATTATTTGGCTTGCATTATGTAAGAAAGAGGCTTTAATTCAAGATAGACCACAAAAGGCCCTGACGTCTGGCTCTCTGTAAAGCTATTGTAAGTCCAATTTGACACAAAAAAAAAGCCTTTAACTTTGATTATGGCACGTATTCGCTGTGGCATTGTTTCGATAAGCTTCTTTCCATAAGATTTATTTCCATCCAGTGTTGCATTAATTTTTCACTAATATCTTGCATTGATAATGGTAGAGTCTGACTGCTGCGCAAAGCCTTCTCCAACACATCCCAAAGATTCTCAATGGGGTTAAGGTCTAGACTCTGTGGTGGCCAATCCAAGTGTGAAAATTATGTCTCGTGCTCCCTGAACCACTCTTTCACAATTTGAGCCTGATAAATCCTGGCATTGTCATCTTGGAATATGCCCGTGCTATCAGGGAAGAAAAAAATCTATTGATGGAATAACCTGGTCATTCAGTATGTTCAGGTAGTCAGCTGACCTTATTCTTGGAGCACATACTGTTGCTGAACCTAGACCTGACCAACTGCAGCAACCACAGATCATAGCACTGCCCCCACAGGCTTGTACAGTAGGCACTAGGCATGATAGGTGCATCACTTCATCTGCCTCTCTTCTTACCCTGATGCCCTGATCCATCACTCTGGAACAGAGTAAATCTGAACTCATCAGACCACATGAGTCCAATCCTTATGCTCCCTAGAAAATTGAAGCCTTTTTTTATGGTTTGCCTCACTGATTAGTGGTTTTCTTACAGCTACACAGCTGTTCAGTCCCAATCCTTTGAGTTCCCTTCATATTGTGCATGTGGAAATGCTCTTACTTTCACTATTAAACATAGCCCTGAGTTCTACTGTTGTTTTTCTTTGATTTGATTTCACCAAACGTTTAAGTGATTGCCGATCATGATCATTCAAGATTATTTTCCTGCCACATTTCTTCCTCGAATACGATGGGTCCCTACTATCCTTCCAGTTTTTAATAATGCTTTGGACAATTCTTAACCCAATTTTAGTAGTTTCTGAAATCTCCTTAGATGTTTTCTCTGCTTGATGCATGCCAATGATTTGACTCTTCTCAAACAGACTAACATCTTTTCCACGAGATGTGTCTTTCGACATGGTTGTTTAAGAAATGAAAAGCAACTCATTGCACCAGTTGGGGTTAAATAACTTATTGCCAGCTGAAAGATAATCGCCCAGGCAGTAATTATCCAATAGGAGGCTCATAACTATTTGCTTAGTTAAATCCAGGTGGCGACTTTTTTTTTTGGACAGGCAGTGTACTTCATCTATACTTCAACTAATATGGAATATTAGTACAAACTTCGGGATCAAATATCAATATTAGATATTCACTCACACATTAGTGACAGAGATATATGACAACTGCATTAAGTAAGAATAACTGCAGCCAGAATGGAAGTCAGGTTTTCATGTCAGACAGTGGACTGACATGATTAATTTCTAAAGCAGAATACCCTAGATTGCCCCTGCAGTGAGCTGGAGGGAAATGCAGTCTAACATCTTGAGCAGAGCATCTGTCATTCGATCAGTGAAAAATTCTGTTAAAAATTTATCCAGAGAACACCATCGCCCTAAGTGGAAGAATAAAAGTAAAAGACAGCTAATGTGAAACATTGCCTATAGGAGTGTCCCTCCATGGAGAAGACTCTTGCATGATACAATATCACATACCCAGTGGAACCTGCGTCTGTGCACTGTGGGAATACAAGCTAGAAAGAGAGCAATCACTTAAAGCTAGATAAATCTGCTAGGTAGAAGAAATACTGTGACATTCCAGACAGCTGACATTTCTATTCCAGTCCTTGGGGACACAATAATGATACTACTGCTATAATGCTGTACATATAAGAAAACTACCAAGAGACAATTTACTGCTAAATTTTAGTTGACCCCATGTAAGTATTCATTTTGATCACTATGATATTGTATATGTTTATATTAAATATACAATAAACTAATAATGTATCAATCAAATTTGGTAAAGCTGGGGTTGTCAGTACTGGACAATAAACATGAGTTCAAAGTGGACAAGAGCAACAAGTTTATGTTGGTAAAAACAAAAACAAAATCTTCTGATACGTTGCCTGGATAAATAGCCGCAACAGGTCAAAAAGTGATGTGGGTACAATTCACCCTCAGTTCAATGCATTTTAGTAGACCGCGCGTATTTCATGTAACCACTCCAAATTACAGTATCCACTTCTGCACGTATGGGTAAAACATTTGTCTCCACAGGAATATTTCTTCCTCCACTGATTCCTATGGAATACCAAAATCACACTGATAGTGAAGTACTGCTACTATCGATTGCCAGCACACCTGATATTATACTCACAGGCGCACAGTAGTATGCAGGCACTTCAAACAAGCGCTATAGAAGCGAGTACATCAAGGTCCTCCTTCCCGATGGTAATCCTATAAGGAGTTCGCTACAATAGAGAAGCACCGTCTCCAATGTGCATAAAACAAGAATTTATTATACTCTCAAATTCCATAAAAGGTATAAGCAATTCAAAGATAAAAATGGTCCTAGAATGTGTACTTGAAAGAGGTTACATTATGAGCCCAGATAGAAACAAGATTTGTGATGGGGTTAAATATGGGTGTCTTCTCTGAAGACTAAGGGATATGGAAATGGCACAGCAGATATGTGGTTACCACTGGGACCTTGGGTTCAAATCTGATCTAGGAAATCATCTTCCTAGAATTTGAAATCTCTCCTTGTGTGTGCATGATGTCCCTCTGGTTTCTTTGAATTCCTCCCCTAGACCATGATTTGAGTAATACTGTACTATATCTCCTTATAGAAAGCACCTAAACAGCATGAGAAGTCTTAGAGGCCAGGCAATGCTTTTTGGAATTCTGGGAATAGAGTATAAAAATGAGCTCTTAGGAAGCTCTGCCTCTATGCTACCAGATGTAAGGTAGCTATTATTGTTGATCGAGCACCAAAGTGCTCGGGTGCGCTGGCTGAACACATTGGGATGCTCGGGTGCTCTACCGAGCACCCGAGTATAATGGAAGTCAATGGGAGAACCCGAGCATAAAACCAGGCACCCCCTGCTTTGAAGAGGGGAGAGTGCCCGGTTCATAGGAAAAGGTCAGAAATTGATGGAAACACCACCGAAATGGTTCGGGAACAGCATGGGGAGGATGTCTGGATGCATCTTGGACACCCAGGTTGCTGCTGGGACGCCACTTTTACAGACTGACAATAAGCACAAAACCGAAGAAAAAAATCGATTTTAGAGGAAAAATTGCTAGGAAACATTCTTTCCTATATATTTACTTGTATATAAAGTGCACGTGCTGCCAAAAATTACAAGGAAGAGTCACTCCGATACAACCTGTATATCACATAAAGGAGAGCCTCTTTCACATTGTTTTTACATGTACTAACTAGTGGTCCCTAGGGACCTATTTACGTTTTTGGATCCAGTACTGCTTTTTCTTTTAAAACTTCACTTTTATTTCATTATTTTAATAAATACAATCCTTTTATTCAAATATTTACCCTTGTGGGGGATGTGTATTTTGTAAATTTATGGTACCAAAGAAAGAGTTTACAAACCCACATGATGGGAAGAAGTACACCATTAGGGAGTACATCAATTGTAAAAGTACTGGCGTAGTCTACGCGATACAATGTAGATGTCCCAAAATCTATGTTGGAAAAACGATACAGGAATTGAGGAGGAGGATTTCGAAACATCTAAGTACCCTCAACACCGATGATGATACACCCCTAGTGAGACATATAAACAAATATCACAAGGGAAATCCAGCAGGCCTAGAAATCTGGGGTATCCAGAAGGTTAAATTGGGCCCTAGACAAGGAGATGTGGACAACAAACTACAGCAGGAAGAGGCCAAGTGGATATACCGGCTGAAATCCCTGTCACCAATAGGAATAAATGAAGGATTTACCTTCCAACCGTTCTTATAAAGTAAATTTAGCAGTAAAAAGAAAAAAAGTAAAAATAATGAATAACAATAGATATAAAGTAACTTTAGAATATCAAGAATAAGGCTATGTAGATAGACTAGCTAGAGGGGCAAAGGAATGTCATCCGAGTGAAGTAAAAAGACATTTATATGTTTAAAGAATAAATGAAAAGTGAAAAATGTAAAATCGGGAAAAAGAAATAAAAAAAGAAATAGAAAAAAATTATTTTTCTAAAAAACACATAAAATAACAATCAACAATATGGAAATACTCACCATGAGAACGGATGAGGCGGTCCAGACCGTGGGAGGTCCACCTTGGAGGCTCACCATGAGGTGGGGGCAGTCGTTGGAGATGGGGGTACATATGAAGAGGTATGGTCCTAAAATATAAATGTGTTGTGGATAAGAGTGATCCATGAAAGGAAAATAAATATCAGAAAATTATATACTTGAAAGTAAACATCGAAAAATTAGACATTAAAAACTCCCTTTATCCCCATCCCCCTAAAAAAACGAATCCCCACTTTGATGAGCGTATATAGGTATAGATATAGGTACAGGTACGCATATGCCTACCATGAGAGTGAAATGGTGACCATGGAGTTCAGGAGGTCAGTGAACTGGCTAAAAAGAAAGAGAAATAAAAAATAAATATATCGACAATATAAACGCTCCCTATAAAGAAATGAATGTTAAACATCAAGGAAATGAAAGTAAAATGTAACTCCGGTGCAAAAGATGGTATACATACAGGGTGGATATGTATTAATACGTATACACCATCATATATGTCATTAGGTAAAGATCATCAAAGATAGAAAATAGGAGGACCAACTGGAGATAAAACCCAAACCTGTAAAATACAATCAGGGAAATGTAGTTACATAAAGAATTTGGCAGAAGACAAGTGCTGGACAGAAACTGCACACAGTACCTGTACAAAGAATGATGTACCATAGGAACGATGAAAGGCCAGGGTGATCCAGATAAGAGTCCGCGCCTGCGTTGCCAACGCGATAGAAAAGAAACGAACAGTCAAAACCTAAGTTCGCAGGCATGCCCAGATCGGGTAGTCAACAGATCCTATGATAGAAATATATAAGTCCTCGCGCATGCGCGAGAATAGCGGAGGTCTCACGGCAACGCAGTGAAAGATGACCCTAGTGACGTGTTATGATCACATGATGGACCGGAGCCGAGTGAAACAAAGAGGGCGTGAATAAATTAAAATCCCAGTGACGTGATGCATGTGTGTGAGTCACCAGCACATGACTGAGCGGAGCCAATTAAAAAAGAGGGTGTGAACAAAAGACACATATGGGCATGACGTACCAGCAAGTGATTGGAGGTTGAGAGCATGTGACCCAAAGCGAGCCTTCAAAGGTTGGACCCCGCCCCCAACACTCACACCTGCATCATCCCCTGAAGACGCTGTGTAACAGCGAAACATGTCGGGATGCAGGGCGTGTGAGAGCTAGTGTTTTTTAGGCAGTGATATGCGGAAAAGACCTATGAATAATAAAGTAAACGCTATGGCAAGAGTGTACTATAGCACATAGACCCGAATAGATGTAGCTAGTATAGGAGGAAGTGGTTACTAAAAGCACATAGGAGTTGGAGATAGAGTGACAAGAAGTGAGAGGAGGATTGTATATAGGAGATAGAGAGTGACTGATAAGAAGTGAGAGGAGGGACATTCTAATAGGAAAACAATAGGGGTCACCACTAGTGTAATAGTATGATATATGTCCTTATATTTAAGGGAACAGCAACAAGTAATTGATTGTGACGCTCCTATAACCCATCGTCCCACCAGCGAGGGTAATAGATAACATCTTTTCACCCTCCCTCCTCCCCCCCCCCCCCCCCCCCCCTCTCCTCTATTCCACCCCCCCACTCTTCCCCTGGTCAAAACAGTTGTTACACAAGAATAGAAAGGAAGAAAGAGCCATCTATCAAGAAGGTCGCAATAAACGATACGCACTAATATAAGAATATATATCACTAAGAGTAAAGAATTCATAGATTTTCCGCATCACTGATAGTTTTAAATCTGTCTGTAACATAGTAACAATAAATATTTGAATAAAAGGATTGTATTTATTAAAATAATGAAATAAAAGTGAAGTTTTAAAAGAAAAAGCAGTACTGGATCCAAAAACGTAAATAGGTCCCTAGGGACCACTAGTTAGTACATGTAAAGTCTAAAACGTTGACAAGTACTGTGAGGTCAGAAGCTATAAAAATTTGCAAATCTTTCACATTGTGGTACAATTGTTTATGTAGTGGGCTGCCAAAAATTACAAGGAACCGACACTCCAATACACCCTTTGTTACACATAAATGAAGGCATCATATGCAGCCTTGAAAAAATATGATTGATGGCCTGCTGGTGACCCTCAAAAACATTTGGAGCAAGGGCCTGCTGATCTGATCATCTAAAACATTATGGGCGACGGCCTACTGTCGCTTTGGTGACTCTAAATAACCTGGGGCCGATCGCACATCCCTGTGACGGCGACTATCCATTCGGATGGATGCCCTATCAAATTCCGATGTTATTTTCAGAGCAAACCATGGTGACCACGGGTAACAGTGAATCAGTGTTTGATTCCGGAGAGGGAGCCTGAGAAACGTCTTTGTCTACCACATCAAAGCAAGGCAGCATGCACGCAAATTACCTATTAGGTTTAATTTGGTTAGGGCTTGCAGGTGAACTGACCTTGTAGAAGATTGTAGGTGCGGGCCTGCAGGTGAGCTGACCCTATAAAAGATTTTAGGTGCGGGCCGGCTGGTGAGCTGACCCTGTAAAAGATTTTAGGTACGGGCCTGCTGATGAGCTGACCCTGTAAAAGATTGTACGTGAAGGCCTGCTGGCTGGTGAGCTGACCCTGTGAAAAATTATATGTGAGGGCCTGCTGGTGAGCTGACCCTGTAAAAGATTTGAGGTGCGGTCCTTCTGGTGAGCTGATTCTGTAAAAGATTGAAGGTGAGGGCCTGCTGGTGAGATGACCCTGTAAAAAAATGATATACTATCTAAAATGCGCATAACGCGTGGGTCGCGGGAAAGGCAGCCTAACATGAAGTCAGCCATGTGTGCCAGAGTACCAACAGGCAAGACTTTGCTGTCGTCATTAGGAGGATCACTCTCAATCTCCTTATCCTCTTCCTCCTCTTCTGCCCACCCACGCTGAGCAGATGGAATTAAATTTCTATGGGTAGTACACTCTGTAGCGGAGACAACCTTCTCCTGCTCCTCCTCCTCCTCTTCATCGTCCAATTCGCGCTGAGAATGCGAACTGAGGGTGGTCTGGCTATCACCCTGCGTAATGTCTTCCCCCATTTCAACCTCTTCCACATGCAAAGCGTCGCCTTTAATTGTTAGCAGTGAGCATTTGAGTAGACACAGAAGTGGGATGATTAGGCTGATAATAGCGTTATCGCCGTTCACCATCCGTGTTGATTCCTCAAAGTTTCTTAAAACCTCACAGAGGTCAGACATCCATGCCCACTCCTCGCTTGTGAATAGCAGAAGCTGACTGGAAAGGTGTAAACCATGTTGCAGATTGTATTCCACAACTGCCCTCTGCTGCTCACAATGCCTGGCCAACATGTGGAACGTAAAGTTACAGCGCCTGCTCACGTTGCACAACAGCTGGTGAACTGGCAATTTCTAGTGCTGCTGCAGCATTGACAGACTGGCTGAAACTGTCGATGACTTTCAGAAATGTGCACACACGCGGCGCACCTTCACCAGTAGCTCAGGCAAATTGGGGTTGGTTATGAGAAACCGCTGAAACACTAAGTTTAAGACGTGGGCTAGGCATGGGATGTGTGTGAGCTTGCCGAGCTCCAAAGCTGCCACCAAGTTACGGCCATTATCAGACACAACCATGCCAGGTTCTAGCTTGAGTGGTGAGAGCCACAGCTCAGTCTGGTATCTTATCCCCTGCCACAGTTCTGCGGCAGTGTGCGGTTGGTCACCTAGGCAGATCAGCTTCAGCACAGCCTGTTGCCGCCTCCCCACTGCAGTGCCACACTGCTTTCAGCCACCAACTGATGACTGACTGGTGCTGCACACAGATAATTTGGAGGTGGAGGTAAAGGAGGAGGCAAAAGAGGAGAAGTGGGGGTTGGAGCCACTAACATAGGAGGTGGCGGAAACCCTGATGGAATTAGGGCCCGCAATCCTTGGTGTTGGTAGCACCTGTGCCATCCCAGGGTACAACTAAATCCAGACCTCCACAACATTCACCCAGTGTGCCCTCAGGGAAATGTAACGTCCCTGGCCGAATGCACTTGTCCATGTGTCCGTGGTTAAGCAGACCTTCCCAGTAACTGCGTTGGTCAGGGCATGTGTGATGTTACGGGACACATGTTGGTGTAAGGCGGGCACGGCACACCTTGAAAAATAGTGGCGGCTGGGGACTGCGTAACATGGGATGGTCACAGACATCAAGCTGCGGAAGGCCTCAGTATCCACAAGCCTGAATGGCCACATTTCCAGGGCCAGTAATTTGGAAAGTTACGCATTTATTGCTATGGCCTGTGAGTGGGTGGCTGGGTATATGCGCCTGCGTTCAAATGCCTGGAGTAAGGACATTTGGACGCTGCTCTGGGGCACAGAAGTGGATGTAGTTGCTGATGGTGCTTGCAAAGGTCCAGGTGCAGGACGGGAGGCAGGGGATTGGCCAGCACCTATCAGAGGGGAAGAGGAGGCAGTGGTGTGACCCGCAGACACAGATTGTGGACCCAGGCATTCGTCCCACTTATTACAGTGCTTGGATGCCATGTAGCGGATCATGCTGGTAATGGTGAGGTTGCTAGTGTTAACGCCCTGGCTCATTTTGGTACGGCATAGGTTGCAAACTACTATTCTTTTGTTGTCCGCACTTTCCTCAAAAAAGCGCCATGCTGTGGAACACCTACCCCTTGACAAGGGAGATTTCGGCAAAGGGGTGCTCCGTGAAACAGTTGTGGGCCTGTTTGGTGTGGCCCGTCTTCTCCCTTTTGCCACCCCATTGCCTCTTTCAGCCTGTTGTGGAGCAGCAGATCCCTCCCCCTCTGTAGTGCTGTACTCGGTCGGCTTTCCACCTTCCTAGGTTTGGTCAGTGACTTTATCGTCCACCACCTCCTCTTCCACTTCCTCACTCTGCTCATCCTCCTGACTTGTTAACCTAACAACTACCTCAGTAATTGACAACTGTGTCTCATCCTCTTCATAAACCTCTTGAGACAATAATTGCCGTTTAATCAGGGCACAAGATCTGTCCCTCTTCAAGCGTGCTTGGCAAGTGGGCCAAATCAAGGAATGGTGCTGAAAAGAACTCCTCGGAATATCCGAGTTTGGGATCACTTGTTTGCCCAGACTCTACATGGTGGGAGGAAAGAGGATCAGGGTGAGGATTGTGTGGACCAAACTCCTGGCTACTGAGACTGGACTTGGTGGAAGACAGGGTGGTGCTTAACTAAGTGGAAGCATTATCTGCTGCAATCCAACTGACCACCTGGTTGAACTGGTCTGATTCAAAAATGGTGTCCAGTGCCACCCTGCAAACTAGGACATGAAGCTAGGTATCGTGAATGATTGTTTTTCTTGTGCTCTGGCAGCAGGCCCAGTTTCATCGCGCCCAGGGCCACGGCCTCTGCGTGCAGCATCAGCATCACGGCCACTGCCACGTCTCGTACTGCTCACCTTCTTCATATTAAATGTCATATGTATTTGAAAGTCTGTCACACGTACAGTAGTGTAGGATTTGGAAGTGTATGCGCAAACAAATTTAAAAAGGTATTTGGGATGTGGAAACGTCACATATATCCCGCAGGTAATGTCAATTCTGTCATCAGCAGCTAATGAAAAATTACAGGGAATGTCACAGGTATTTGGGATGAGGAAACGTTATACAGGAGAGGTACCACCGGTAATGTCACTGTCCGCAGCATCTACGCTAGAAAGTACACTGTATGTCACAGAAAAAAATATTAAGCGCACACTTTACACTGCAGATGTGGCACTGGGTATGTCACTGTCAGAAGCGGTCACCGTCTATTGAAAAATTACACTGTATGCCAAAGATATTTTTGGGATGCGCACACTTTACACTGGAGATGTGGCGCAGCTAATGTCACTGTCCACAGCGGACACTGTCTACGGAAAAAATACACTGGATGTCAAATTTTTTTGGGATGCGCACACTTTACACTGGAGATGTGGCGCAGCTAATATCACTGTCAGCAGCGGACACCGTCTACGGAAAAGTAAACAGGATGTCATAGATATTTTTTGGATGCGCACACTTTACACAGGAGATGTGGCACAGCTAATGTCACTGTCCGCAGCAGACACAGTCTACAGAAAAAGTACACTGGATTTCACAGATATTTTTTGGATGCACACACTTTACACTGGAGATGTGGCGCAGCTAGTGTCACTGTCCGCAGCGGACACCGTCTACGGAAAAGTACACTGGATGTCAGATATTTTTGGGATGCACACACTTTACACAGGAGATGTGGTGCAGCTAATGTCACTGTCCGCAGCGGACAACGTCTACGTAAAAAGTACACTGGATGTCACAGATATTTTTGGGATGCGCACACTTTACACAGGAGATATGGTGCAGCTAATGTCACTGTCCGCAGCGGACAGTGTCTACGGAAAAAGTACACTGGATGCCACAAATATTTTTGGGATGCGCACACTTTACACCGGAGCTAATGTCGCTGTCTGCAGCGGCCTAACTATTGTACACTATTTAGTGCAGGATGAGCTAAAAATAGATATTGCTGCCATACACAATAGTCCTTAGAAGGACTTTTGGGTCTGTAAAGTTTTAGCAATTTAACGCAGTTTGCGCTTAAAATATAGATTGCTGGGTCTCTCAAAAGTTTTGGTGCTAAAAATATTCTTAAATTACTCCCTACACTGTCTGTCCCTTCCTCAGCACAGCTCTCCCTGACTAAGAAAGAGCCAAACATGCGTCATTGGGTGCTATATAGCACCCGATGATGCGTTCCGGCCAGCCAATCACTGTAATGCCAGCAGCCAACATGGCTACGGCATTACAGTGAGGGCAGTATTTATCTGCATGTTTATTGGCTGCATAGCAGCCAAGAATGGGGCGGAGACTCAAGCATTGCGCTTGAGCACATGCTGTGTTCGACTGTGCATGCTCGATCATCACTAGTAGCTATCCTATAAGTACAAAGGCTTGAAAAAGGCTCCAGTATAGTATAGAGCTGAGAATGCCGCCTGTTTTAATTTTTTGTATCCTATAAGTGTTTTTGTGTTTTTTTTTTAAACCTGAGGAGCGTGCTTTTCACACCTGTGCAACAAAATCCTGCAGCATGCCACACAAAAATGTGCACAAGGTTATGGTCTATCATAGGCCCTCTCGGTAAGAGAAGGGTCCCCCATAAACCTTTCCCAGTGCTCCGGCCTTCACCTAGGCTGCCACCCAGGATGTTGGCTTGGAGCTTCGACTACTAGGTTTGGGTTCTCCACAGAGGGAGGATTCAAGGGGTTTTGCAGGGGGGTGAGGAACCAGTATTGCCACACACACCAGCCCTAGACCACTAGGGGGGTACCCATAAGTGCGACACAACCCAATAAATCCTTGTGACAAAAAACGTGGAAAGTGAACACACAGTGAACAAAAACATTAAATAAATAGTTAATGTGTGCTGACACTCAGCCTGGATATCCGGACGGAATTATAAAAATTCCTTCTCCTTACACCAGGCCTGACGACCTATTAGTCAGTGTTTGACCTTTTAAACAGGCCTTGAAACATGA
Source organism: Bufo bufo (assembly GCF_905171765.1). Lineage (NCBI taxonomy): Eukaryota > Metazoa > Chordata > Amphibia > Anura > Bufonidae > Bufo > Bufo bufo. Next base: position 211,340,629 of record NC_053389.1, read on the forward strand.
CTTTGATAAAAAAAAATAAGCCAATACCTCATCTGAAAACAGCTATTTCAAGGTGATTGTCCTCATCAGAGCAGAACAGGGAGTATTGGCTTAACTGGGTGAGAGGCTTAGGTCAGGATTTCAGGAATACAATATATCCTTATAGGGAGTGCCTAAATGATGTGAGGAGTCTTACAGGCTAGGGAATGCTCCTCTGAAATTCTGGGAGGAAGGTAGCTATTCTATAAGTCAAAAATACAAACACGCTCTTAGCAAGCTCTGCCTCTTATGTCATCCGATGTACTGTAACTATACTATAAGTCAATGTTCGATCTTTTTTTATATCTGTGGCACTAGAGGCAGAGCTAGCTAAGAGCTCATTTGCATACTTTCCTCCCAGTTAGGCCGTACTCTCTGCTCTGCAGAGGGGCAACCACTCTGAAATAGCTGTCTGCAGATGAGGTGCTGGCTTTATTATTATTATTTAAGTCATGTCCCATAGCCTAAAAATAGACCGATAGGTTAATTGGCTTCTTATGAAATCAGCCCTATTGTGGGTGTCTCAGATAGAAACTAATATTCACTGCATTGCAGAATATGTTAATGCTATATAAGGAATGAGTCAATTGTTAGTGCTGTGTACAGTAAATATTAAGTTGATAGATTTTTCCTGAATACCACATATCAAAGCTTGTGCATGTTTAAACATTTAGAGTAATATAGAGTATAACATGCTGTGTGAAATTCTCCAATTTTATAAAGCATGTGGTTACAATATATTTTTAGGGTACTTTCACACTAGCATTTTTGTTTTCCGGCATTCAGTTCCGTCCTAGGGGCTCGATACCGGGAAAAAACTGATCAGTTTTATCCTAATGCATTCTGAATGGAGAGCATTCCGTTCAGTATGCATAAGGATGCATCAGTTCAGTCCCTCTTACGTTTTTTGGATGGAGAAAATACCGCAGCATGCTGCAGTTTTCTCTCCGGACAAAAATACTGAACACTTGCCGGAATGCCGGATCTGGCATTAATTTACATTGTAGTGTATTAGTGCCGGATCCGGCATTAGGTTTTCTGCCAAAATAAATCTGCATGCGCAGACCTTTAAAAAAAATTTAAAAAAATAATACTGGATCCGTTTTTCCAGATGACACCCGAGAAACGGATCTGGTATTTCAATGCATTTGTCAGACAGATCCACATCCGGATCCGTCTGACAAATGTCATCAGTTTGCGTGCAGATTCTGGCGACGGATCTGCCTGCCGGAATCCTCTGTCGCAAGTGTGAAAGTACCCTTAAAGGGGTTGTTTAGCAATATACATTTGTATATATGACGCACAGTGGGTTAAAAATGAAAAAAGCCATCCTCATCTTAACTGATTGCTCATCACTACTTTTCTGACGCTGCTCTGGTCCCTGATAATCTCCACTTTCTGCTCCTGGTTTTACACACCGAAAATACCAGGAAAGTCCCACTCAGCCAATCACTTGCTGAGGTGGATCACCATTACAGCCAGGAATTGGCTGAGCAAGCATCTCCAGGAACTTTGTGTGCGTCAAATCTGAAAGTGAAAAGCAGAAAGACTTATCTGCCACCCACTGAAAACTGGGTGTGACCCGCATCTGATCAGCACAACGTGCATGTAAATATCTGTGCATTTCCATCTGTCAGCAGCATACAGTATGAATATATGTGTGCTTACATCTGTGAAAGGCAGCGGAGGCCGCTGAGTGAGGAGGACACGTGGAGTGCCTGGAAGAGGGACAAGCCATCTCAACCACATGTTTGTATCTATTGACCAAGAAGCCAGTCATAAAAGGAGATTTACAGTGTCTCACAAAAGTGAGCACACCCCTCACATTGTTGTAAACATTTTATTATATATTTTCATGGGACAACACTGAAGATACAATGTAAAGCTTGTATAACAGTGCAAATTTGCTGTGCCCTCAAAATAACTCAACACACAGCCATTAATGTCTAAACCACTGGAAACAAAAGGGAGTACACCACTAAGTAAAAATAGCCAAATTGTGCCCAATTAGCCATTTTTACTCCGTGGTTTCATGTGACTCATTAGTGTTACAAGGTCTCAGGTGTAAATGGGGAGGGAAAATGGCTAACTTGGCACAATTTGATCATTTTCACTTAGGGGTGTAACTCACTTTTGTTGCTGGTTTCGATATTAATGGCAGTGTGTTTTATTATTGAGGGCACACCAAATTTACGTTATATAAGCTGTACACTGACTACTTTACATTGTATCAAAGTGTCAGATATTCAGTGTTGTCCCATGAAAAGGTAGAATAAAATATTTACGAAAACGTGAGGGGTGTACTTACTTTGTGAGATACCATATATCTACTGCAAAGTGATCTGCTGTATGGAAGTTGGTAAGAGATAATCTTGCTCTGATGTGACTTACTATATATAATTTTATCAAGTAGAAACAGTATTGCGGTTTAGATTAAAACAGCTAGCCTATTGGAAGAGCCGCGATTAATCAGTTCACCCAGCATTGACTACTTAGGAAACACTGGACAGTGTTGGACTGAATGTTTCTCTCATATGATATATTGCATTGACATGAATTGTTTTATGTACAGTCGTGGCCAAAAGTTTTGAGAATTACATAAATATTGGAAATTGGAAAAGTTGCTGCTTAAGTTTTTATAATAGCAATTTACATATACTCCAGAATGTTATGATGAGTGATCAGATGAATTGTATAGTCCTTCTTTGCCATGAAAATTAACTTAATCCCAAAAAAAACCTTTCCACTGCATTTCATAGCTGTCATTAAAAGACCTGCTGAGATCATTTCAGTAATCGTCTTGTTAACTCAGGTGAGAATGTTGACGAGCACAAGGCTGAAGATCATTCTGTCAGGCTGATTGGGTTAAAATGGCAGACTTGACATATTAAAAGGAGGGTGATGCTTGAAATCATTGTTCTTCCGTTGTTAACCATGGTGACCTGCAAAGAAACGCGTGCAGCCATCATTGCGTTGCATAAAAATGGTTTCACAGGCAAGGATATTGTGGCTACTAAGATTGCACCTCAATCAACAATTTATAGGATCATCAAGAACTTTAAGGAAAGAGGTTCAATTCTTGTTAAGAAGGCTTCAGGGCGTCCAAGAAAGTCCAGCAAGCGCCAGGATCGTCTCCTAAAGAGGATTCAGCTGCAGGATCGGAGTGCCACCAGTGCAGAGCTTGCTCAGGAATGGCAGCAGGCAGGTGTGAGCACATCTGCACGCACAGTGAGGCGAAGACTTTTGGAAGATGGCCTGGTGTCAAGAAGGCCAGCAAAGAAGCCACTTCTCTCCAAAAAAAACATCAGGGACAGATTGATCTTCTGCAGAAAGTATGGTGAATGGACTTCTGAGGACTGGGGCAAAGTCATATTCTCCGATGAAGCCTCTTTCCGATTGTTTGGGGCATCTGGAAAAAGGCTTGTCCGGAGAAGAAAAGGTGAGCGCTACCATCAGTCCTGCGTCATGCCAACAGTAAAGCATCCTAAGACCATTCATGTGTGGGGTTGCTTCTCATCCAAGGGAGTGGGCTCACTCACAATTTTGCCCAAAAACAAAGCCATGAATAAAGAATGGTACCAAAACACCCTCCAACAGCAACTTCTTCCAACAATCCAACAACAGTTTGGTGAAGAACAATGCATTTTCCAGCACGATGGAGCACCGTGCCATAAGGCAAAAGTGATAACTAAGTGGCTCAGGGACCAAAATGTTGACATTTTGGGTCCATGGCCTGGAAACTCCCCAGATCTTAATCCCATTGAGAACTTGTGGTCAATCCTCAAGAGGCGGGTGGACAAACAAAAACCCACTAATTCTGACAAACTCCAAGAAGTGATTATGAAAGAATGGGTTGCTATCAGTCAGGAATTGGCCCAGAAGTTGATTGAGAGCATGCCCAGTCGAATTGCAGAGGTCCGTAAAAAGAAGGGCCAACCCTGCAAATACTGACTCTTTGCATAAATGTCATGTAATTGTCGATAAAAGCCTTTGAAACTTATGAAGTGCGTGTAATTATATTTCACTACATCACAGAAACAACTGAAACAAAGATCTAAAAGCAGTTTAGCAGCAAACTTTGTGAAAACTAATATTTGTGTCATTCTCAAAACTTTTGGCCACGACTGTATATGTATTTTTATTTATTATTAATGATTAACAGCAAGGGCCCTGCTGATGTCGTATATTGTATATTTTATTAATAAGTCATTTAGATTTTTACTACCCTGTACTATACCAGATTATTTCAGGTGGGGGAGTGCCTGCTATTATGTTGTATTTGGCTATGGTGCTTAGTTAAGAGCCTGAACTGCTTAGAAACTTTGGAAATGTTGAGATTAAAATCAATTATTTAGGATTCGTGCTACAGTATGTTGGAGATTGAAAGTTATACAAAGCTCAGCACTGAAGAGGTTTGGGCTGTTTGCCAAGGACTTTGATCAAATAATACATGGGCGGTAGCATTTTCCTTTGATAAGCAGTGATATTCTGTAGAAAAGGGAGTGTATACTGTTTCACGCAGAAGCACACTCAGACTAGTACCATACTAGATAGCTCTTCATACATTGAATAGACCCTTTGTTCACTATTACTTTGAGTAGTCCCTTTTATTATGTGCGAAATGTTGGATCAGATTTTCTTGGCCAAAATCGTTAATTGAAGCATTTATGTATGATAACGGCTATCAGGCTCACAGCTCGTACATCATGAAAGGGCATTAGTCACTGATATCGACAGCAGTGTATTTAACAATTTCAGAAAATGTACAGATCTATTTTCTAACGCTGTCCAGGGACAGATCTGCAGCTTTTTGACCAAAGGTAAAATTAATCTTCCTGACTGGGATATCAGGCCATTAGTATCTGTCACACTCCCACTTCATATATGGTAAAAGCCTGGCAGGGATAAACTATTTGTTCTGGTGATTGGAATTCATGACCACAATGACTTTAGCCTCTGAAGGTCCTCTTGAGGAATGTTACATAAAAATGCCTGCTGTCATTTCCTAAGAGACATAAATGTATGCTTCTTAACAATAAATGTGAGGGCCATTTTATAAGAAATAGGAATTTGTAATTTATATTAGTGTTTACAGCATCCATTATTCTCAGGTGAACTGAGCTTACATTAATCATGTGTTTTCTCCAAAGCTATTTGCTAAATGAAGGAGCACCTTGTTTGTAGCCTAAAACCAGAAACTATTCATAACAGTATAACATATAAAATCATATTCAATCATGACAATACCCTGATGCAAATTATTTTCTGAAATGTAAGTAAAATTTAAAGACTATAACATTAACTTTTTCAATTTCTGATACCGTAAATAAATTAACCCTAAAGCAGAGCTGGGCTTTAGTCTTTGCAAAAGGCACATGCCATTGAGCTGCCACCATTTTAGGAGCTCCATAATACATACAGATCCAAACCTCCAGAATTAGTTGTCTCTACCTTTGATCATGCAGTTGGGAGCATAGGCACTCTTTATGGTAATGTATATTTTTATGTGACAGATCTCTTGCAGACATTGAAGTGTCCAGTCAACTTAGTTGGGTTGTTTTGGTAGCTGGCACTAGGATTTCTGCAAACTCTATTCGGATAATTGGAAAGTTGCTGAAATTTCCGCATATTTCTATACCCTTACAGTAGTTTATGGTACTGTTGCACGCAATAATGAATATTATTCTCCATTTGCACCCCCTTAAAAATAAGCAAGGTGACCTCATACAGTATATTTCATTTTTACTCCTAAAAAGTATGTGCTGTGTATATTAGAAATGTGGGACCTCATATTAAATCAACCCATTAGTGAACCCCTAGTTGTAATACTCCAATGATTCTAATTCAAACATTACTGGGGGTCTCTATTAAATCTTCCCCATTAGCCCATCATGGTCTAAAAAGTAAATTGGAAATACTGTATACCAACATCTTGGTTATATCAATTTGGATGGTTCTTGTATTTTTTTTTTTTTTTTTGTTTTTTTTTTTTTGTTTTTACAGTTCTTTTTTTTTTTTATATATATTTATTTTTATTTTAGAAATCAAAATATCAATACATAAATCCATATGGAACACATTGGCGTAAAATAGTATATCAATTATAAACATCATTATAAACAAATTATATACGTCCACTTGAGTTCACATCTAAGATAATAGAAAATCTAGATGAATGTATATCCCACCCCACCCTCCCCATTGGCTGTCGTCCACACCATATTAAAATTTAAATGTCAGCCGCGAGCCGAGATGGAAGCTTGATCTCAGAGCTCCACACAGACGCTGCTGCAGCTTCGGTTTAACGGGTGACAGAAGCCCCTAAGATGGTGAAAACTAACAAAGAAAGGAGCGATACAGTACAGGGCACTCAAAAAGCGTGCCGAACGCAATCAGAAATGGATCGTTTTCTCAAAAAACTGAGTTTCTCGCCAGCCCACAGATCTAAGATGGCGCCGGAGGGAGCCGGAGCCGCCGTGCCACCAGAAGACTCCGATGGTGAAAGTTCCTGTGCTATGTCAGAAGGTACAGAGCCTGCAGATCTACCCCTGTCTAGAGCCTTCTTTAAGAAGACGCTTTATAACGCGCTGCAACCCCTGCACAGAGACATTTCTGATATCAAGACGGAGGTTAAACAGATTGGGGGACGTGTTGTATCTTTGGAGGAAACGCAGGCGGCCATAATTCAGCACGGAGAGGCTGTTAAAAAGGCCATACAAGACCATAATGCGTTACTTACCTCAACGATCCTGCACCTGGAAGACCAGGAAAATAGAAATAGGCGGAAAAATATCCGCATAAGAGGGGTACCGGAGGATGTCCCTCCTGGAGAAATCACAGCAGCGGTCACCGCCATATTTGCCTCACTTGTGGGGGAAGACAGGGCTGCGCAGATAATAATTGAGAGGGCCCACAGAGCCCTAAGGCCTAAGCCACAGGAGAACGGCCCACCCAGAGATATTGTATGCGGATTGCTAAATTTTCGGGACACTGCCTCCTTATTAAGAGCCGCAAGAGAAGCCAAGAATATTTCATACAATGGAGCGCGCATCCAATTTTTTCAGGACCTAGCATCTAGTACCTTGGCTAAACGCAGAGCGTTGAAGCCAGTTACAGAAGCTCTTAGAGCCCACAAGTTGCCAGTGAGATGGCTATTTCCATTTGGCCTTGCGACCTTCAAAGAGGGCCGACAGATCATCATCAGAACACCGCAAGACTTAACTGATGCTTGGGATAAGCTAGGTATAGCTCCTGTGGAAGTTCAACCGTGGATGCCAGTCCCAGAAGATCTAGGCTTGCCTGACCTGCCAGAGATTCCTACATGGCAGGTGGTAAGAAAGCCGAAATCACCAAAGAACAGGAAGACATCATGAAATTTCATGGGAACTGTTTTTCTCCTTTTTTGCTTCTTTCCTCACAGCAGTACTTTGTAGGAGCACTCTAACACCATAATAGAGGGTGCTTGAAAGTTGGAAGTGGTTAGATGATACGCATTATCAACACCAGAGGGCATGAGTTTATGCTGTATTGCTGATATGATGTTACCTCTACATAGTAGAGAAATATTCAGTGCCTCCTCTGAGTGAAAGATTATAGTGCAGTTATTAATGCCTTTTCACCACTTGGGGATCATATATTGTCATAATTTGTTGCTTAGACAACATTATAGGTTTCCCACCCGTTACACAATAAGGTGTTAAACATTTTGTTTATAATAGGGCAGTTAGTCTTGATGTCAAAGGCTTTCCTCCCTTCCGGGCAGAGTTGGGGTGTTGCGCTGGGCCTGGCCTACCCTTCCTACCCATTTGGTGGGGGTGGTGGGTTGGGGCCGGGTGGAACGCTGTTAACTCCTTTACTGCTTATTTCAAAGTCAGTTGACAAGTGTTTGTTCACAATTATGATTCACTGTACAATGTGTTTTTCCCCAGTTCTTTACCTGTTTAAGGCTCTTGAAAGCTCAATACTCACGTCTTCATTGAGGTATGGCTAACTTAAACATATTGTCACATAATGTGAACGGAATTAACATCCTTCAAAAGAGACGTCAGATATTTAACTTACTCTTAAACAAAAAAGCAGACATTGTCCTTTGGCAAGAAACCCACTTTCGCCATGATCATATTCCCACACTTCCCACGACAAAGTATTCGCAGTGGTTCCATGCAACACACTCATCTGCTTCTAGTGGGGTATCCATCGCCATAAGCTCCTCTATTCCATTTAAATTGATTAAATCCTTTATTGATCCAGGGGGACGCATGCTTATTATTCAAGGTACCATCTTTAATTTTAAAATTACAATAGCCAACATATACTCTCCTAATACAGGCCAAATTCCCTGGTTGACTAAGGCCCTTAAGAAAATTAAGGAATTTTCAGAAGGTATGTTAGTAGTGGGGGGGGACTTTAATGTTTCATTGGACATCAGTACACCAAAATCTCATAACATCACTAAGAAACAAATGGGGAAACTAATGATGTCATTAGCAGAATTGCGTCTGTTGGACATTTGGAGGACCATTCATCCATCAGAAAAAGATTTCACATATTTTTCCCATGTCCATAATTCATACAGTAGGATAGATTATCTTTTCTTGCCTGATGCATATTTAACCTGTGTGAAAAATGTGGAAATTGGGAATATAGTGATTTCAGATCATGCACCCGTAGTAATGTCGCTTTCTCTCCAATGTCTCCCACATAGAGCTTGGTCATGGAGGTTGAACACCACACTTCTAGAGTCAAAATCTCATGTGGACACTTTGGCAGATAAATTAGACAACTATTTTAAAACCAATGCCACCCCGGAGATCTCTCTCCCAATGTTATGGGAGGCCCATAAGACGTATATAAGGGGGGAATTGATAGGACTAGGTTCATATATTAAGAAGAAATCTACAAAGGAATTGATGTCCCTACTTTCCCAGATTCAAACACAGGAGAAATTACACAAACTAACACACTCTGAATCACATAAAGAGGCCTTGGTTACACTTAGATGTAAAGTTAAGGATCTTCTTAATATTAAGGGAGCCAAATCACTGATGAATCTGAAAAGTAGAATATATGAACATGGAGACAAGGGAAATAAGATGATGTCTTACTTAATTAAAAAAAGAAGGGAAAAAACCTTTGTCTCCTCAATAAAGTCTAGTCCAACACTAAGGACGACCTCGACCCCTCTCATAGCTAAGGCCTTTCAGACATTTTACTCTAAACTTTACAACCTGCCAGCACCAGAGATACCTGCGGGGGCGGGTGACAAAACGAGGGCCTCCCTGATTGAGGAATTTCTTGCCTCGATTAGGGCACCCTCGTTATCAGAAGAGGAAAATGAAAGCCTCCTCAGACCCTTCTCCACAACAGAAGTAGAGAAAGTCCTCAATTCTATCCCCATAGGGAAGAGCCCTGGTCCAGACGGGCTCCCTATTATTTATTTTAAAAAATTTAAAAGGATTTTGCTCCCTCACTTTACAGATCTTTGCAACTCGTTGCTGGGAGGGTTGTCTCTGGCTCCCCAGGCCTTGAGGGCGCATATCACCATCCTACATAAAGAAGGAAAGGACCCGGAGGACTGTGGGAGCTACAGACCTATATCCCTTCTCAACTGCGACTTGAAATGGTGGTCCAAGTTGTTAGCATCTAGAATTTCCCCCATGCTAAATAGACTCATAGATCCTGAACAAGTAGGGTTTGTACCTGGGAGGGAGGGAAAACACAATATCTGGAGAGTGATCCACTTGATTCATAACGCCCATGTTAAGAAAACACCTTTGCTGCTACTGGGAACTGATGCGGAGAAGGCATTCGACAGGGTTAGCTGGGATTTCATGAGAGCCTCTTTATTGAAATTTGGTTTTCCTCCTACATTTGTCTCAGCTATTTTTTCATTATATTCCTGTCCTATGGCACAGGTTTTGGTTAATGGTGCCCTGTCGGATGCCTTCCCCATCAGGAATGGAACTAGGCAAGGTTGCCTCCTCTCGCCCACCCTCTTTATTTTGTGTTTGGAGATGTTCCTCCTTAAGATCCGACAGTCTGACAAAATTCAGGGTGTTTCTCTGGGTCAATACCAGCATAGAACTGCAGCCTTTGCAGACGACCTGTTAATTGTCATTTCAAACCCCGAAGAAGCCCTTCCCACAGTCATGTCCTTATTTGACCAATATAGTTTAGTCTCTAATTTTAAAATTAACTTTTCCAAATCGGAAGCCTTACAAGTTAATATCCCAAATAGGATTCTGGACACTCTCCAACGCGCATCACTGTTCAAATGGCCAACAACAGCAATCAAATTTCTGGGGGTTAACATCCCGACAGATTTGAATCTGCTATTCAAATTGAATTATACTCCGCTACTTACAAAAGCCAAATCCTTCATTTCTTCATTAAAGGTACCGTACATGTCTTGGTTTGGTAGGAAGAACTTGCTGGCCACGTTTGGCGTATCGTTACCAGATATGTCTCTTTATAATAAAGCTATCCACTTAGCTAGATGGGCACTTTTAGCGAATGAGAAACTACAAGCTCCCTTTCTAGACATAGAGAGGATTCTTTTAGGTACACATAGGCATGCACTAATGTGGCTTCCAGAGGCCCCTCTTTCTCTCTGTCGAGAAATGTGTACGCTGACAAAGAGTATGCTGATCTGTTATCGTAACTCTAAGAGGGCTTTAATAAGAGGAAAGTTGATCTCCAAAATTGCCCCGCTAGATGTCCTTCCTTATCTGGTAGATAAAATGGGAGGAGATGATAAGAGCTGGTGGCATTCATGGGGAGATGTGAGGATAGGTGAAGTTATAGAAAATAATCGCTTTTTGTCATTAGAGGAAACATATCACAAATTGGACAGAGGACGTCCTGCCCTAATACATAGCTGGGACTATAAAAATATATGCAAGAAATATATGAAAGGTTCGGGTCAAACGTTTTTGGAACCCACATGGCTCGAAAATTTTACGGCTCTACCCACTATTTTAAAAAAGTCACTTTCAGTTACATATAATAACCTTTTATCTGATCTTAGCATTCCCAAGCCATATTATTTGCATCAATGGGAGAGGGACCTGGGCAAGATCATCTCAGATACTGAATCCAATTATATTTTATCCCATGCACAAGGTTTTTCCTCTTGTGTTCGTTATCAAGAGAACTCATACAAAACCATTACCAGGTGGTACAGAACCCCTGAATATTTACACTCCATAGGCCTTTCACCCACAGACCAGTGTTGGAGATGCCAGTCCGGGGTAGGTTCTATGATCCATATTTGGTGGTTGTGCCCCAGAATCAAACAATTCTGGAAAGACGTTGAACAGAGCATAAATTCTATATGTGCAACAGATATAACATTAACCCCTGAGCTGGTGCTTTTGTGGATCCCTATCCCCAACTTTAAGCCATCAAAAGCGGATCTAATTACGCATATGATCGCCACAGCTAAGTTACTTATCCCAACAAAGTGGAGAGATACCTCCCCGCCAGATTTAAAGATGTGGTTCAACAAAATGCATCAACTACACAGAATGGAGGAGATGGTAGGATGGATTCATGGTAATAGGTCCAGATATTTAAAGACTTGGCTTCCCTGGAAACAGTCTAAGGAAGCTAGGGATGTGGCAGCCCTTGACGAGCTGGGGGTGGTATCCTCGTAGGAGTAACTGTACCACGAATAAGATTAAGTTCTCATTGTGTGAATTTTGTCGAGCTCTTTCATGAGCTAGCCTAACTCATTGTATAGTGGCAATATAGTGAGTGTTTAGCAACCCTATACGTTATCCGTGACTTAACGGATGATAGAGTATTAACTAAGTTTAATCAGAGAGCCTACCTGTTCGTTTACCCTTATATTATTTTGTCCCCTTTTTCAATTTTATGTTTTTTCCTTATTCCCTTACCTCTTCTTCCCGTAATTGTTAAACATCTGCATTGAAAATGTACTTGAACATGAATATATAATGTTGTGCACACTAAATTACAATGTGGAAATGTAATGTTATGTTCTTAAAAAAATCTGAAATAATAAAAAGAGATTTACAAAAAAAAATTTAAATGTCATACATATCGCTACGTAGTTATCCGTGTAACTCTCCGCTTTCTTTCAATATCCTCATAAATTCTAATTTGTTGAAGGTATAAAACCCACTCCCTAATCGAGGGCGGGGAGACAGAGCCCCAATACTTGACCAATATAGCCTTAGCCACCATCAATCCCCTCATCCAGAGCTGTCTAACCTGGCGTGAGGCTTCAATTTCAGGCGAGTCATATCCCAAAATCACTGTCAAAATCCCCGGATTATAGTTCGTTAAAGACTCCTTTTGTAAAGTAGAGAAAACCTCATCCCAGTATTTTTTTATTTTGCTGCAGCTCCAAATCAAATGGACATAGCCCACATTAACATATCCACATTTAGGGCAGCAACATTCCCGGGCCCTATTTTGGGGAAATTTTCCTTGAATTTTAGGGGTATAGTACAGTCGATGAAGGATCTTAAATTGGATTAGTCTATGAGCACTAGAAACTGTCGCCTTTCTCACATTCCTATAAATAGTGGACCATTGCAGTGGAGAACAATTCAACTCTTGCTCCCACTTACTTGGGCTTTTAAAAGGTGTTACAGTTGCCAATGCTGTTCGGAATTTAGCATATAATCTAGATAACTTCGCTTTCTCGTACTTCTGGGTGTCACAGTAATCAAAAAATATATTCTCTCGTGGGTAAATACGGCCCCTATTCCTAGTGGCTTCAAATATGTGTTTTAATCGTGTATACATAAATAAGTCTAATGGTGAACTATCTGTAGAACCAAATTCTGAAAATGATTTAAAATGGCCCAAATAAAAAAGGTGAGACACCCTATTAATACCTTTACGTGCCCAGTAACCAAAGTCTGTAATTTTAAAGAATTCCTCCAGCCCCCTATTCTCCCACAGGGGGGTGAAGGCAAACGGATCGGAGACTTTGAGGATCTCCTTCAGCTTGTTCCACACCCTCTGTAGTGAGTAAGGGATCAGCAAGGACTTCCTCGTTCCCATATACCCAGTCTCCAAACATGAAAAGATGTTCTCTATTGGTTTATCTATTACTTTAATCAAATACGGTGACAGTAAGTTCCCTTTCCAATAACAACAACGCTGAATCTGTGAACATAAAAAATAACCTTGAAAAAAAGGGAGTGACAGCCCACCATCTGCCTCTGACAACCATAAGTATCTCTGCTTTATCCGCACCCTCTTCCTTCCCCAAATTAAATCGTTAATCAGGGACTCCAGTCTGTGAAAGAAGATGTCATCGATCCAAATGGGGGAAGCACACATCGGGAATAAGACTATAGGTAATATAATCATCTTAATCAGTGCTATACGATCTGTCTGTGCCAGTATCAATTTCCGCCAGGCGCTTATTTTAGCCTTAACTTTATTCAGGACCGGGGCCAAATTAAGCTCGTAAAATCTATTTATAGGGAGCCCTATCTTAACCCCCAAATAATCCAAAGTGTCATTAGGAATCAATACCCGTACTCGCTTCCCCTCCTCTACAGCTTTCCGGTTCTTGTAGTTTTTTAAGTGATTGTAAGGTGTAGTCCAGCTGCTCAATTTTGCCAGAAAATAGTTATTTTAATGAGCATGCAGTATTATGGGGAAAGTTCACTGACAAAATCAAGTAGCCGGACAGGTACAATTGATTAGAAAACCACAGCGAATATATCTCATTTGTTCCTCAGAAAAGTATCATTTTGGTATGAAGAATCGTGATGCTGCAATATTATCAAAATCAAACTCTAAATTTTGGTATTGTGACACCTCTACTCTAAAATATATACCAGTATTTACCGTTAGATTTACTTATTTTATCCCTCCTTATCCGGGAGGACAAATACAGTACATCAATAGATCAATCAGGTCAATAAAAGTAAAACTAGTCTCACAAAATACATTTCCCATTTTTATATTCTGCAAAAGATTGGTGGCTCACTTCCTGCTCCACTATTGGGTAGGTGCACTGCCCAACAGCACTCCCTATTGCTGGTAGAGTAAAAGAATAATTTATTGAATTGGGCGTCACTCTTTATCAGGCAACACAGACAAGTTGGATTATATATCAGATATTTCTATGTATATATCACATTAAAATAATTTACAACATGTTGCATAAAATTCATACACTAAAACAATATGTTAAAAACTTAGACTAAAACTAAACCTCTATGCACTGAAAATCCTTAGGGGGGGGGGGGGGGGGCTGTTGAGCCTGTCAAGGTGGATGGAAATAGACTGGTATGTAGCACATATCACAAATCTTTGAGCAGAAACAGCTACATACTATACACAAGTTGTCATCTGCCCATATGGCTCATTAATGTCCCAAAGAGCCAGTTTAGGAGGCTAAAGAGCAATTGTACCCAAGATCAACAATTCATCTCTGAAGCGGAAGCCTTAAAACAACAGTTCATTGATAAGCAATATCCCGTACACAATTTAGAAAAATCAGTGGAGGAAATAAAAAGAATGAAGAGGGAGGATTTCTTCACCTGGAAACATAAACAGGAACCAGATGAAATACTGAGGATGATTTTGCCATTCCATGCACAATACAAAAATATGGAAAGAATCATTGGAAGGCATTGGCACCATCTACTTGGCGACAAGGTAGTTGGCCCAATGCCTACTAATACACCACAAATTACATACACTAGGGCCTCCAATTTAGGCCTAAAAGTGACACCTTCAATAAAAAGCAAAAATCAAGGTGTAGAAAACAAACAGAACTGGTTAACTTTTAATGGCTTCCACAGATGTGGGCAATGTTCAAATTGTAGGATAACTACATTTCCGAAAAAAACCATAAAAGCAATCTCAACTCAAAACACATTCAGCTTAGACATTAAAGAAGGTCTCACATGCGATTCAACTAACGTAATATATCTGATAGAATGTCCCTGTCACAAACAATATATAGGACGCACTAAATGAACGTTAAAAAAGAGAATATCAGAACATATCGCTAATATAAAGAAAGGATATGAATTGCATTCATTATCTAAGCATTACAGAGATTATCAAACGTGACCCAACCACCCTTGTCTGTATGACAATTGAGAGAGTTGCATACCCATGGAGAGGGGGGAATCATATTCTTCAGATGTCGAGGAAAGAATCCAAAAGGATATTTGAATTTGATTCCCTCATCCCAAAAGGATTAAATGCTGATATGGAACTCTTTGCGTTCATTTAAATGGGGCGTTGGCCTACCTTTGAATGGGACATCTGTGTCAGGCTGTTTTCCAGCATCCAGATCTCCCCTTCTAGGTAGGCCCGCGCCCCTCTACACTTAATTTCGTTTTATACCACATATAGTACTATATGAGAACGAAGACTCAAAAGATATCCAAGAACGACATGCAAAGTCTCCAATTTTACTAATTTTAACATTTTTACAAAAAACGCATCAAAAACGCAATGCAACCGCATATGCGTTTTTTCAATTTTGATGCGTTTTTATTGTTCTTAATCATATTTCGCAGTTTTTAACTATATCTATGTATTATTTTTAGGATAAGCACACTTACCCTATGAAGATTTAAATAAAAATAAAAATATATATGATCTTAGGAATATGTATACCATATAATGGATGATCTCTGGGAGTAATATACTGTGCATTGTGATCAATACACTCATAATTTAAGTCTTTCTCATCTATGTTGCTAGTTATGGTCTTGAGGTCCTGTGAGCTTGTAAGTACTCTAGAAGTAAATTTGTATTGTTATCACGTCCAAAAGTCATGAAATAATAATTAATTAGTTAATTAAGGTGCCAATAAACTGATTATTACAAAGATCGATGGTCTAGAAAACCTGGCCAGCAACTGAAAGGGAATGAAATTTTCACAAATGGCCTCATTTCCTGTTGACTAATTAATTATTTTAACCCTTTGCACTGGCATAGCGATGCCATTAAATACATTGCCTGACAGTTAGTATTAGATGGAATTGAGCTAAGGAGCTGTTTTATCTTTACAATGACTGAATCAATGACATCTAATTTTCCACTGCTCATGATGTAGCATTGAGTTCTTTATAACACAAAGATCTTAGTTTGGCGATATAGTCAATTATTACTAACAAAGATTGTTTTCGCGTAGATTGTTAGCACTAGATTTCTTTTACTTTTCTCATGAAACAAGTACATTAAGACAGACATTTCCTTCATTTGTGACTCTTGCTTTGTTTTGTTGATTGGTGCAGTAATTTGTTGATTGGTGCAGTTTTCACAGTAAGCTACTTAACAATGATAGTTCTATTTTCAATTTTATTTTAGCAAATTATAATATATAAAATGATGCTTCAACTGTAAGTATATATTACTAAATACTTTTATTCCTAAAAATAATTGTGGTGTCATTTTACTTCTGGGCCATGCACATTAGAATAGCATCGATTAAACCCACCATCTAAGGGGGATTCTTGACTCTTCTCCCATCTCAGATGTCAGGGAAGAGTAGAATCAGGTTGATGGACTTCAACATTTTCAATCCTTTCATTTTTAAGGAAGTTCAGCTCCGGCCAGAGGTGTCTAGAAGCAGTCTTTCCTCTCTCTTATGACATATGTACACATGGCTTTGCATGTTTATGGAAGAGCCAGAGAAGATAGCTGTCAGCTGAATGAGTGTTTGGCAGACTATCTGAAGTATATGGATGGCTTAAAGTGAACCTGTCACATTGAAAATACTGTGGAATCTGTAGGCAGCGTGGTATTGAACAGGAGGAGCAAAGCTAAGCTAAGTCTGGTTTTGAGAAAAGATTCAGGATAACTTGCATTTTATTCATTTATATCCCCACTCATTTTGGGATTGGGAGTCAAGGAGGCGGTAATATCAGTGATTGACAGCTATCTCTCTATTCACAGTCATAGATGGAAGGCTGTTCAGTATGACAGGTTCCCTTTAAGATGGGTGAGCTGGTTATAGGGTAAAACATTATTTGAAAAGGAGCTGGAATTTCTGTAAAAAAAAAAAGAGTTTTTTCTGACACTTAGGCATCAAATGATCTAAACTAACAGCATCATAGGAAATTCAGATACAATACACAATGAGGCCTGAGTATAGATGCAAAAATGGTCTTTGTACTATATAAAGTGGATGCACACTACAATATTGTATAGGGGTGCTAGCCAGCTTGAATAAATGTGCTAACAAAAAAAATCTATGAAACTTGGACATAAAACTGCATCTTCTTGCAAATTTGGAAAAAATTCAAATTTTTCTTACAAAATTTTTCTTACAAAATTTCTAATTTTTCTTACAAAATTTCTAATCTAACAGACCAACAGACAAGATTAAAAACAATTAAAGGGATTGTCCCACGAAAAATATTCTACAGTTTTCAAACTAGCACCTGGATCTGAATACTTCTGCAATTGAATGTAATTTAAAAAATAGCGCCAACTACTTTTTTTTTATTATTTCTTTGTCCTGCTCACTGAGATGGCTACACATGCTCAGTTTCATCCTTCAACTGCCTCCTGAGTTGTGATAGTGAGACCATTGACACGTCCCCTTAGCTACAAAAGAAAAGACATGTATGTTGAGCTGTCAGCTTGATATATATCTAGCAGAGCAATGAATGGGGAGATGGATCCATGTGAGGTAAGTTCAAGGCTGGTTCTAGATTTGTTAGAAAGATATAGTCATGTACTATGTCTATGTACGATGTCTGATTTTCATTTTTTACATTAATCATGAAATAACCCCTTTAAATCACACTAGAACTGTCATTCCATGTCCATGGCAAATAATATGATCATATGATCAGTGGACACCCCCCCCCCACTCCCCACTTCCCCTCCACACACACACTTGGCCATTTCAAAATAGTAACTACTACAAGGAAAAGAAGATATATAAAGAATACCAGAATATGAATCTAAGCCCCAAACCAATACCTGTTAAGGGAAAGTGGGAGCAAGACGTGGGTGGAATTTCCCAAGAGCAATGGGACGAAGTTCTGGCCTTGACCCCTAGTCTCACGCTTAGTGAATCTCAAAGTTTATCCCAGCTATATCTGATTAACAGAGTATATAGAACCCCCAAATTCCTATTTAAGATAGGTTTGCGATTAGACTCAACCTGCACCCGTTGTGGAAGGACAGAGGCGTCATAAATACATAGAGTGAGGAACAGAAGTATTTGAACACCCTGCGAGTTCTCCTACTTACAAATCATGGAGGGGTCTGAAATTTACATTGTAGGTGCATTCCCACTATGAGAGACAAAATAAAAAAAACATTCAGGAAATCACATTGTATGATTTTCAAAGAATGTATTTGTTTTGCACTGCTGAACATAAGTATTTGAACACCTGAGAAAAGCAGAGTTAATATTTGGTACAGAAGCCTTTATTTGCAATTACATAGGTCAAACGTTTCCTGTAGTGTAGTGTAGACCAGGTTTGCACACACTGCAACAGGGATTTTGGACCACTCCTCCACACAGATCTCCTCTGGATCTGTCAGGGTTCAGGGCTGTCGCTGAGCAACACAGAGTTTCAGCTCCCTCTAAAGATGTTCTATTGGATTTTGGTCTGGAGACTGGCTAGGCCACTCCAGAACCTTGATATGCTTCTTACGGAGCCACTCCTTGGTTTTCCTGGCTGTGTGCTTCAGGTCATTGTCATATTGGAAGACCCAGCCACGACCCACCTTTAATGCTCTGACTGAGGGAAGGAGGTTGTTGCTCAAAATCTCACAATAAATGGCCCCATTCATCCTCTCCTTAATGCAGTGCAGTCGTCCTGTCCCCTTTTCAGAAAAGCACCCCCAAAGCATGATGTTGCCACCCCCATGCTTCACTGTAGGGATAGTGTTCTTGGGATGCAACTCGTCCTTCTTTTTCCTCCAAACACGACGAGTGAAGTTTAGACCAAAAAGTTCCACTTTGGTTTCATCTGACTACATGACTTTCTCCAATGCCTCCTCTGGATCATCCAGATGGTCATTGGCAAACTTCAGACGGGCCTGGACATGTGATGACTTGAGCAGGGGAACCTTCCGTGCAATGCTTGATTTGAAACCATGTCGGCGTAGTGTTCTACCGACAGTGACCTTTGAAACTGTGGTCCCAGCTCTCTTCATGTCATTGACCAGCTCCTCCCTTGTAGTTCTGGGCTGATTTCTCACCTTTCTTATCATCAGTGATACCCCACGAGGTGAGATCCTGCATGTAGCCCCAGTCCGAGGGAGACTGACAGTCGTCTTTAGCCTCTTCCATTTTCTAACAATTGCTACAACAGTTGATCTATTTTCACCAAGCTGCTTGGCAATTGCCCCGTAGTCCTTTCCAGCCTTGTAGAGGTCCCCAATTTTGCCACTGGTGTCTTTTGACAGCTCTTTGGTCTTGCCCATGGTAGTAGTTGGCGTCTGACTGACTGTGGGGTGGACAGGGGTCTTTAAAGAGCTCAGACAAGTGCTACTAAGTTAGGTTAATGAGTGGTGTAGAGGTGGACTTTTTAAAGGCACAGTAACAGGTCTTTGAGAGCCAGAATTCTTGCTGTTTCTCAGGTGATCAAATACTTATTTTCAGCAGTGCAAGACAAAGAAATTCTTTAAAAATCATACAATGTGATTTCCTGATTTTTTTATTTTTATATTCTGTCTCTCAGAGTGGGAATGCACCTACAATGTGAATTTCAGACCCCTCCATGATTTCTAAGTGGGAAAACTTGCAAAATTGCAGGGTGTTCAAATACTTCTGTTCCTCACTGTATGTTCAGTATGTTTTCCAGCCGAATCCTTCCAATAATGTCAGAAAGAGGCTGGTTCCCCGCTGGGTCCCATTATAGTCAATTGGCTCTGGCAGGGAAAGGTTTATTTGGCTATGTAGGATACAATGAACTCTGGTCGTCTCTTCCTCTCTGTTCCTGGTCGTCTGTTCCTCTCCCGGAACAGTTTAGCACTAGTTTGAAACTAGCCTAAATTATGTACTTTTTGAAACTGTTGCAGCCATTGCTATTAGAATAGAGTTGGCAGAACAGTACTTTCCTGCTCTTCGCTCCCCCCATCTTTCACACTCTTATGTATCTTGTTCCCACAGTCACGGTCTTATGCCTACCTAGTACTAGGAGGAATGTACTCTTATGGTATGTTCATCCGCAGCACATTTGTACAGAAATGTCTGACTGAAAATTTCATACTGAATGGGATTGTTTCTGCAGCAGGTGCATGGATTCCCGTAGTCTCCAGTCAGAGGAATGAGACAGCTGCAGAAACTTCCACAACATATCTGCTGTGTGTGCACCTGCCCTTACAGGACACCAAGTGGAAATGGCCTGATGACACCACACATTTATCTCAGAGTAAACATCGCATATACTTTTAGATTTCCATTCATTTCAGGGAGGCTCACAGAATGACTATAAAAAAATATTCATGTCATTTTAAATATTTAAAAGTACTAATGTGTGGCAACTGGAGCTGATGAAAACTGACTCGGGTGACTTACTCCCTATTTATCAAGCAGTTTGAGGTACTTATAGCAATTTTACAGTTTGAAAGTAATCATTTCTTGATTCTCAAGGTTCTTGATTTTAATGTAGATGGTTGTGAGTTTGAATCCACACAGAAACAATTTAAAAATAGAGGCTGAATAAAACTTAAATGCATAGGGTGTGCCCAACAGTTAAAGGTTTGATTTTATTGAGAAAACAAATGGAGCAAAATGTAAAATATGATCAAATAACACCAGTATTAACCCACACCAACCATTTTAACTTGTGTAGCCAGTTGGGAAAGGTGGCAACTCTAACAGCCCCCCCCCCCCCCCCCCATTCAGGACCTCTATAGGCCCGCTCACTGCAGCAAGCTAAGCCTCATCAGGATTCACTTAGTAAAAAAAAATTTGTTTCTTTTCATCGTGATATTCTGACCCTCATAATTTTCTTATAGTTATGTCTATGGAGATGTGTGAGGGCTCATTTTTGCGGTTGTTTTTGACAAAACCATTTTGGGGTGTGTATGACTTGATCACTTTTTATTAAATTTTCTTGGGAGATAATGTGATGAAAAAAATGGGAATCTGCCTTTTATTTTTTTCCTGTTACGCCATTTACCATATGGCCTACTTTTTAAAAATATTTGAATAGTTATGGGAATTTTCACATGCGGCGATGCCCATAATGCTATTTATTTTTTGTTTCTTTTTATTTTGGGAAATGGGGTGATTTAAATTCTTAGGTTTTTTTATATTTTCAAAACTTTTTTTAATTTTTTTTTTTTTTACTTTTTGTTAAGTCCCCCAAGTGGACAACAATTTACAATCATTAGATGTAAATTTCTCCATAGAAATCACTATATCACAGCTCAGTGCTGCCATCTAGTGGCCTGAACTGGGATATACTAACAATGAGCCTGGAAGTCTAGTACAGGCTGTGGCTTATTTATAGAACAGGGTGCTTTCCCCAATCTCCGCTGGGGGAAAGCGCGCCTAAAGAGGAATCCTACGATTCTGGTTTTTAACACTCTAAGATGCCGTAAGTGAGGGGAACTCACTGCTGTGAGGGGATGGGGCATGTGGCGAATTCTGGGGTCATGAGGGTGAAGAATTGTGTGAGGAAGGGCCATAATCGACAGAATGTAACTGTGTTGTTAGTATATTATTGCAAGATTTGGGGCCCCACTTTTGATTTTGCCCAGGGCCACATTTTGTCTAAAAATGGCCCTGCATGCATGACTGCCATTCCTTTCAAGAGAGCACAGGGCCATGTTCTCATGATCAGAGGGGACTCCAGCAGGACAAGCATAGCACAGTGCCCATGCTCACCGATGAATTGTCTGTTTCATATACTAGAGGTACCACATAGAGAAAGAGAGTGAGAGGAACATATTTTTTTTTAACTGCTCTTTGAGTTCCCTATTGGGGTATATAAAAATGGGTTTTCTAAATTGTAAAACCCTTTAACCCCTTAAGGATGCAGACTGGGTTGGTACTTAAGGAAATGGTGATTGCATTCATTTTCTAATGTCAGCATTTCAAAATTATAACTTTTTGTTTTACTTTTAACGTAGCTGTATGAGGGCTTGTTTTTTTGTGGGATGTGCTCTATTTTTAATGGCATCAATTTGTGGTCCATGTAATGTACTATATACTGTAACTTATTTTATAATTTTTGAGGGGCTGGCATGAAAAAGACTGGAGTATTGCCTTTTTATGGCATTCACTGTGCTGTAAAAGTGACAGAGCTGTGCAAGGTCTTCTTTTGTATGAGCTAAATTTTAATTGATTCCATTTTGGGGTACATACAACTTTTTGATTGAGTTTTATTGCATTTATTGGGAGGTGCAGTGAGCTAAAAATTGCAGTTGTTACACTTTAAAAAAATGTTATGCTGTTCATCATGCAGGATGTGGTGATACCAATTATAAGCAGTTTTATCATTTTAAATTTACAAAAATATACATTTATAAGCAAAACAGTTTTTTTTACTTATTTTTTAAAATTTTTCCAAACATTTTTAATTTTTTTAATCTTTATTCTAATTTCCAGTAGTGGACTTGAACATGAGTTCTCCTTATTGCCTATATAATACACTGCAATAATTCTATATTGCAGTGTATTATGTCAGCTACTGTAAAACAACTGACATTAGACCTGTTTTTGGCCCTGCCAAAAACGATTGTTAGGCATCTAGCTGTCATAGTAATGTTTTGGCTCCCAGTGAGCCCCTGCTCTCTTTCTAATTACTTAGCTGCATCTAAGGGACTAAACTGACAGTATCAGAGTTCTCTCCAATCCTGGGATGTAGAACTGGGTGCCAAATATATAATACAGTTGGTGCAGGCAAATTATGTTTTTGGTACAGCTTAGATCCATCATAGTGCTGTAATTATACATTGTAACGGACCGTTTCAGCAGACAAGGGGTTAAAATCCGTTTAGGCGATAAGCCCCTTTCTGAGAGACAGGCACAGCTACTGCAGGATACACCAAACTCCCGAACTGGATACAAAGTAGCACTCCAAACTGGAACCTCACAAATAGCTGCTAGCAGACGAACAGGAATCAGCTTACACTTCTGGCAATCGGTCCTCTAACAGCATACAGTGAATCCCCCCAATAACGAGACAAGGCTCCGTGTTGAGGGTCAAGCAGTGGTCATACATATAACTTACATTAATTTAAACAGTATAACTTGGGGACAAACCTATCCAAAATTCACTTGAATCGGTTCAGGGGTTTAAAAGTTAGTATATGGCCCATAATCCTGGGGCAAGAGGCCAGCAGCCAGTCCTCTCCAAAACCCAGTGGCGAGGTCGGTTTCGCCACATACATCATTGAGGGTTAACTACCAGCTTGTAGTGATAGACTATTACACCACTGCATCTTCTTAATGGGTTACACCAATTGCTAAAGGTAAACTAACAAGCATTATAACAACTGTGAGGGATTTAAACATTTGCTATATTTCAAAGCTGCATAAGTGTTCATCATGCACTAAAACTACTTTCACACCTGTGCTTTCCCTTTCTGCTATTGAGATCCGTCATAGAGTCTCAATACCAGAGGAAAACGCTTTAGTTTTGTCCCCATTCACTGTAAATGGGGACAAACTGAACTGAACGGAGTGCGCCAGAATGCATTCTGTTTCGCTGAGTTCCAATGAAGCACACAAAAGCGCTGCAAGCAGCGTTTTTGAGTGTGTCATGGGATACTGATCAAGACTGATCCGGCATGAAACAAAATGTAAGTCAATGGTGATGGATCCATTTTTTATGACATGAAAAAAACGGATTTGGCGCCCATTGAATTACAATTATTTAGTGATGATCCATCTTGTTCATTTGGGATATAACACAACCATATATTTTCTGAACGGATGCAGACAGTTGTATTATATACCAGATGTGTTTTTGCTGAACCCATGATGGATCCAGCAAAAATGCAGATGTGAAAGTAGCCTAAATTGCATTTAATTAAAACTATAAAAAAAAACTTTAATAGGGTTACCTCATGAATACATCCCCCTTCCATATGCCCTGTTAGAGCTGCTCTGTCCAATATATAACAAAGCCTAATTCATTTGAATGGTCAGCATGTAGTACCGCATTATCCTTGCAGTGGTCGTAATGTATGGCCAGCCTCACCCTCCCTGGGCCATATTGGCTGTTGACTAGAGGTTTTTGAAGCATTGTGGGGAATTTATCATGAGGCTAATATTTAAAGTTAGTTTTGTTTGAATTGTTGGTGTACTTTATTCCACATTTATCAAATGTTGCATGTTGATAAATTTGTATTATTCTTAAACCTAATACTTTTGTCTAGAAAAGCTACTCCAGTTTTCCTACTCTATCCTCCTACTAGAAGGAGATTGTGACTTTTTTTTTGACACTTTAAAAAAAAATCTCAAAGATAAATCTGGAGAGAAACTCATTAACATAGCTAACCACACCCACATTTCCACCCACATTAAAAAACTTGAGTCAGTGTTGAGACGTGAATGTGAGGAGTTCCTCTCAATATAAGCTGCTGCCCTTCCGAACCTCCAAAGTTTGTAAACCATCTCCCAGTAACACCGGAATCTGATTAGAGGCGACAAAGACCTTGGGTGGCGCATTTACAGAGTACGACAAGCACTGACTACGCTCCAGGTTCAAACCCTGTCATTTCAACTACTCACTAAACGAGAGTGGTCTTGGTGCCTAAATAATAAACTGCTAGATAGACCCCAAAACAGGGAGGCTTTGGAAATGGAGCTTAAGTCCTTCTTTGATATAAATACCACACCTGATGTCAGCTTGGCCCTAGTTTAGGAAACCCATAAGGCATTCAGTAGTTGCCAATTTATTGCTCTGGGGACTAAACTGAAAAAGAAGAGCGAGAAACTAACTCCCTACTACAGCAGATCGCAACATTGGACCATCAATGTAAGACAAATCCCTTCCTGATGAATTGAGCATTATTAGAAATAAAATGAAGGAGGTACTGAATGCACGCTCAGCCAAATGACACATATACTACAAACATAACATATTTGCCCATAGAGATAAGGGTGGGAAACTCATGTCTGCACTGATCAAAAAGTGGGGAGCTCAAACCCATATTAAAATTATAAAAGATAAAGGTAACAATCCATTATTTTCCACTGAGGAAATAGCTGAAAAATTCAATGCATTCTATACTGCATTGTATGGCCTATTATCTTATGATACTTCACCCCTCACTGCAGTCATATCAAGAGTTACTGACAGTACTACAGAGTTGTGCATCTGTTTGGAGCCCTGGTCCTGACAGGCTACCTGTCTCTTTTTTCCGTGGGAGGAGGAACGGGCAATATGACTCACCAGATGGTATAAAACACCGGAGTTCCTGTATACTCATGGCTTGTCAGACACCCAAACTTGCTGAAGGTATTGTAGTGCCATAGGTTCCTTTTCTCACAGTTGGTGGGGGTGTCCTATCATAGCCCCCTTCTGGTCGACCAACGTGACGATAAAATTGTGTTGGCATGGAATTCTCCAAACTACACTTCAAAACATGCCCTTTCTGCCAATTTGATCTCGGCAGCTAAAGCACTGATCCCAGGCATGGGATTCAGACAGTTCCCTCAGGTTCTCCAGAACTGGAGATGAGCGCTTCCATTCCATAGTTTAGCGCCTTAGGCTTTTTAAAAGTTGGGTAGTATGTGTGTGTAGTGTATATATGGTGTATTTATGTATGTGTACCATGTATATGGTGTATTTATGTGTGTTGCATATATATGGTGTATGTATATGTAAACATGTGTTGTGACTCCGCTTGTCCTCAGTTGAGTTGGGAACCTTTTGTTAAATATTTGAATCCCACCCCTGTCTGATCGCACTATATTGGTTATATTGGCAATGTGGACGGATAAGGTGAGTCAGATCTATAGAATTGAGGAACAATCTAGCTGAGAATTAGGGAGACATCAGACATTTATGGAAGTGTGATGATCTTGGGTGGCTGGGACTTTCTCAAGGTCGAATACCTGATATGATTTAGTTGTTATGATATATGGATTTACCCTGGCTTACATAGGGGGAGATATTGTATCCCATGCTTGATCGCTATGCAATGTGATCTAAGCTTGTGTATATTGCAATCTGCATGATTGCCTTGAAATTGGTTTTTGATATCAATCTGCTTACCTGGATGAAGTGCACACTGTGACAACGCTATGACATCTTCATACCTGTCTCTTTACCCTCCTACCCAATTTTACCAAGTTTACCCCTACTCCCCCCCCCCCCCCCATAGTTCCATACTGAATAATCAATACTGTGGCCCTGACAGGGAGAGTCTTCAAGTACTAGGAATTACATTTGTAAAGCTAGGACTCCCAGAAGTATGTCTTTGTTTATATAATGTGATGGCCTCTTGTTATAAAATATCTATGTTTTCAGTAAAAAGAGATACAAAAAACTGGAGTGAATGGTGTAAAATTGAAAAAAAGTCATAAAATGTTTGCACAAGCAAGTACAAGTGATTTGAAAAAGCCCTATTGAGCGACTTTTTGACGCCAGAATTCTGGAGTGAAGGAATGAAAAATCAGGGTCATAGAATGTGGTGATCAGCTGATTACAAGGAAGTTTTCAATGGATATCAAAATGAGACAGTTCCATTGGAGGCCAAGACATGTAGTTGGGTATGCTTTACTCTTTTGTAATCTATGTATCAATGTCTGATGTGTCATATAGAAGTGCAAATAGTTTAGGCTACTTTCACACTTGCGTTGTTGTTTTCCGGTATTGAGATCCGGCAGAAGATCTTAGTACCAGAAAAGAGTTTTTGTTTAGTCCTCATGCATTCTGAATGGAAAGAGATCCATTCAGGATGCATCAGGATGTCTTCTGTTCCGGCAGAATTTTGTTTTGTGACCGGACACAAAACCACTGCAAGCTGCGCTTTTGTGTCCGGTCATAAAAACGGAAGGAAAAAAAACTGATTCCGGCACTGAAAACAATGTAAGTCAATAGTGATGGATCAGTTTTTTTAAGGAGCCAAAAAAAACGGAGCCATCACCAATTGACTTTTAATGTATTTAGAGACAGATCCGTGTTTTCCATTTTGATTTCACACAACCGCATCCTAACACAACGGATGCATCCTGATGTGCAAAATCAAAATGGATCTGTTTAATTTCAGTATTGAGATACTCTACCGGATCTCAATACCGGAATTCACAACGCAAGTGTGAAAGTAGCCTTAGATACATCAGGCCTGTTATACTGATACATCTACCTCACAGTGAACCCTGAGACACTTAGGTATTTTTTATCAAATCGTATTATGTTCTGTACAGCTTATTGATGGAGCTTTTACATATTTCAATAACTTCATTCACATTTTCTATCTTTTCAGAGAAATTCAGGGGTAGTCAACTTTAGGGCTCATGCACACGAACATATTTTCTTTCCATGTCCGTTCCGGTTTTTTTTCGGACCGTATACAGAGCCATTCATTTCAATTGGTCCGCCAAAAAAATGGAAGGTACTCCATATGAATTTTGTTTCCGTATGTCCATATTTACGTTCCGCAAAAAAATAGAACATGTCCTATTATTGTCCGCAGTACAGACAAGGATATTACTATTCTAATAAGGGCCAGCTGTTCCATTCCGCAAAATACGGAATGCACACGGACGTCATCCGTATTTTTTGTGAATCCGTTTTTTGCGGACCGCAAAATACATATGGTCGTGTGCATAAGGCCTTTCTGAGGGCACTTTGATCTGTCTGGCTAATTAGGTGGAATGTATGCACTGCTTTCTGAGTATTTCTTGAAGTGTTTACCAAAGTGTATGACTTTCTGACTAGTCTAGTATTACGTGTAATTGCTCTCTGTTGTTTACAATTTATATACTAATGTAATTCTTTATGAAAACTGTCACAATGAATTAGGTAACATTGCTGTTCTCGTCTTTGCCTAGTGTGCTCATTCCCATTTTTGGCCTGAAATCTAGACTATTTTTTAATTTATTGTGCCTACAGCATAAACAAATATATGAAGTACAACATTTTAAAAAGAAGATGGAAACATATTGAGAACAAAACTCAAAGGCAAACAGAAAAAATAGGACCCGTAAATGTAGTTTATGGGGATTTTCCACAAGGATTTTCATGTATGCGTTTGAATCCAACAAAGGGCACCATTTGTTTGGAGTTTGTATGTTCTCCTCATATTTGTGTGCGTGTTCCTCTAGGTCCTCCACCCACACTCCATAGACATACTAATATGGAGTTTTGATGAGAAGTAAATAAACTGCCCAAATCACTGGACTTCAGCCTTCCTCAAGCAAAGCCATGGATTTCTTTGTTATTCACTATAACTATTAAAAGGGTTATTCAAGATTAAGACAGACCTCCCAGAGTGGCCGACCCATGGTGGAGATCCTACTTACCTGGTCCCTGGCAGTTAGTTTCTGTGTCTAACACTCCCAGACTGGCTCTTCCTCTCTGTACTGCGCTAAGATCCACATCCATGAGACATGTGACCGCTGCAGCCATTCAAAGAGAAAATCAGTGACATGCTCCCCTTGTGGCATGTGACCAGTTGTCGTGATCCAAGGGGAGCAGGTCAAAGCTGTGGCCTGTGATTGGCTGCAGAGGTTACGTGTTC
Organism: Bufo bufo; assembly: GCF_905171765.1. Classification (NCBI taxonomy): domain Eukaryota; kingdom Metazoa; phylum Chordata; class Amphibia; order Anura; family Bufonidae; genus Bufo; species Bufo bufo. The sequence continues at coordinate 211,369,273 of NC_053389.1, forward strand.
CCTGCATCAATGGATTTTGATCTCAGCATAGCAGGGAGAGGAAGAGACATCTCTAGAACATTACACACCAAACACAGTGGCAAGGACCAAGTAAGTATGATTTCCACTACAGGTTGGCCACTTTGGGAGGTCTACCTTACTGTTGGATAACCCCTGTAAAGAATATCTTTAAAAATAATTAGCAAATATTGGAAAATAGCTCATCTTCAGAAGACAGAAAACTCTCTCAATTGCTACCTATAAATGGCTAACCTGTACCTCAATATACTCATTAAAGGAGCATTCCCATCTCAGACTTTTGTGGCATATCCACAGAATATGCCATAAAAGTCCAATAGATGCAGGTCTCTATCTCAAACTGCAGCTTATAGAGAGTTGGGCTGCACATGCACAGCTCTCTCCTTTCAGTTCTATGCGAATTTTGAAAACTGCCGAGCAACTGTGCTCAACTCGGAACTCCCATAGATATAAAGGGATAAATGGAGAGAGCAATACATGCTTTGACACCACTGCATACACTTAAGCCAGGATTTGTCCACAGGTGGGACCCATATCTATTGGGCTTTTTTGGCATATTCTGATGGGAATGCCTCTTTAAGGGGCCTTGGAACATAAGGTAGATCAGCAAAATCAGAGACTAATGTCTGTAAATAGAACTCAAAGTTATTGCTTCTCGGCGCTACAGAGTAGCGTCTGGTTGTGTCAGATGATGCGTGTACTGCCTCTCAGAATTTATTGATTATTTTTGTACAATAGGTGGCACTAGATAGACAGTTTTCTTCTTAACGGCTATTTTTCATACTTTTTCCCATTGCCCTAAAGAGTTTTTGCTAGTTAAATCACCACAAACTACTAGTTTAGCTAAGCTGGCACTTTGTATATGACTAAATAGGGCATAAATTAGAGTCCCAGGGCTCCCCTGCAGAATCTGTAACAAGCTCGTACAACTATGACAAGTCCATGCCCAGTGGATGAAAGTGTTGATGTCCTCTCAGGAGGCTATGGGGCAAATTAGTACCCTCGCCAAAGCTGATTTTCTGTCTTTCTTACCTCTCCCTGAAACAAATCACAAGAAATTCAGGACAAATTCCAAATCTGATTGATTTGCTCATCTCTAATTCTATGCAAAAGTAATGTTGGCCAGAAGGGGTTATCTCCCCTAGAATAATAAGGAACATAATTGTTGATATAACAAACAAATGCTTTAGCCTGAGAATCTCACTACAGTGACATGAATTGTTTACTTTTCAAATTTTTTTTTACTTCTCTTATGAGATGAGAGGGCCAATCTTTATGTACTTCCTATGGGACATTGATTAAGCATGCTGCGTCAGAATTATATAGTAAAATGCACCAAAAAGAATGGCATTTTAATTTGCACCAAATATATAAACAGTTTTCTCCAGAATTTTTACAATAAAGAATGCATCAAGCCAAAAATTTGTTATAAATGTCAAAGTGGGCGGGGCTATCAAATTGGCACATATTACACCTAATTTATCATCCTCTTATCTGCAGAAATGGCTCAAATTGTTGCAGAAAATTAAGCCAGTTTATGTGGTGGTGTTATGTTTAAAAAGTCACATTTATGGTATAAAGATGTGACTTTTTGTTAAAAAGTCGCATTTATGAAAAGAAAAACCAACTTGTCGTGTGAACAAATGATAGGTAAGTATTAAAACTGTTGATTTTGATCTAATATAAATGAGCTAAACAACAGGGTTTAAGACAAAAGTCGCAATTTACCAGTGGAAATGTCGCAAATATGCTTCAAAAGTTGCAAGTGTCGTCTGGCAGGGTTAGCTGAAATGGCGCATTTCACTTTAAAAAAAGTCGCATTTTAGTGCTATTGGCGTTAAAATGTTGAAAATCAAGGCAAATAGGCGGTTAATCAAGTTTTCCTTTAAAAAAGTCACATTTTACAAGTGGTGTGAGCCTTTTGATATAAGAGGTTAAACAAATCACTACTTTTGATTTGTAATGTTAGTAATTTTTTGTGCAAATTGCGCCATTATTAATAAATGCATCTCCCCCTGTGTTTTTCTTGAACCATAGAGCTAGACCAGAGCATTTTTTTAAATGATGCCGGACTTTGCCGGTTGAGGCTGCACGTCTGTAAAAAGGCACACTTTCCAAGATACTATGCCTTTCACTAGCCGCAGTAGAAAACAAATAGTAGTAATAGAGATGCCAAATTCTTCTCTATCCCTTATATTCTTACCAGGTGGATCTTGATGTCAGGGAAGTTGTAATATTTATTTGGCACAGGGATGTTTTCATGCAGTCAGAGCTGAAGAATAATTAATTCAGTCAGATCAATATTCAGTGTTCTACTGAGCGCTGAAGACGCCTGTGTATAACTTACAGAGGAAGCTTCCTGAATACCTCACTACCCCAGCCCTTACCTCTCTATGTGTGCCCTATCTTTGCTGTGTCCCTGCCTAACCACTGGTAGCTCTGTTAGTTTATTTCTCTTCCCTGTGCTTCTCTCTTAGTAATTGCAGGGAAAAGATTCAGGATCAGGACTGTCAGTGCTCAATGGTTATAGTAAGTATACTTTATACAGCGCACTTACTGTCTGCACAGAGTGCTGCAGCCCCACTCCTCCCCCTATCCTCCCTGTGATAAGAGACACACTCAGATGATAGGAAGAGGAGCTGGGCCGTTAAATTCTGCATTGATGACAGTAAGTGTGCAATTTTACTGTACAATTACTTTCAATTCCAAGCACTGGCAGTGTACAATTAATGTCAGCTCCAAGCACTGGCTGTCGCAATCATTGCTCTATTCCCTGCATTTACTAAGAGAGAAGTACAGAGGAGAGAGCTAAACAAGCAATGACAGCAAGTAAGTTACAGTGCCTTGGAAAAGTATTCATAGCCCTTAAATGTTATGTGATAGAGCAACACAAAGTAGCAAGTATGTGTGAAGTGAAAAGAAAATGATACATGGTTTGCAAAACTTTTAATAAATAAAAATCTGAAAGTGTGGTGTGCATTTATATCCAGCCATCTGTACTCTGATACCTCTAAATAAAATCCAGTGTGACCAATTGTCTTCAGAAGTCACCTAAATAGTAAGAGTCCACCTATGAGTAATTTATTCTCAGTATAACTACAGCTGTTCTGTGAAGGCCTCAGATGTATTTAGTGAACATTAGTGATCAAACAGCATCATGAAACCCAAGGAACACACCAGACAGGTCAGGTATAAAGTTGTGGAGTGCAAAGCAGGGTTAGGTTATAAAAAAATATCTAAGGCTCTGAACATCTCATGGAGCACTGTTCAATCTATCATCTGAAAATGGAATGAGTATTGCACAACTGCAAACCTACCAAGACATGGCAATCCACCTAAACTGACAACCTAGGGAAGAAGAGCACTAATTAGAGAATCCACCAAGAGGCCCGTGGTGACTCTGGAGGAGCTGCAGAGATCCACAGCTCAGGTGGGAGAATCTGTCCACAGGACAACTATTGGTTGTGTACTCCACAAATCTGTTCTTTATGGAAAAGTGACAAGAAGAAAGTAATCTTTGAAAACGAGCAATAAGAAGTAAGGTTTCCATTTTGCCACAAGCCAAATAGGGAACACAGAAAACATGTTGAATAAGATTATCTGGTTAAGTGAGACCAAAGTTGAACTTTTTGGCCTAAATGCAAAACGCTATGGGGGGGATGGGGGGGGTTAACACTGCACATCACTCTGAACACACTATCCTGACTGTGAAAGACTGTGTGGATACTTTTTTGAGCAGAGAAAGGAAAACTGGTCAGAGTTGATGGGAAGATAGATGGAGCTAAATATGAGGCAATCCTGGAGGAAACCCTGTTAGAGGCTGCAAAAGACTTGATATGCAGGTGTTAAAATTAGCCCAGTGAAAATCCAGACCTAAATCCCATTGGGAATCTGTGGCAAGACTTGAAAATTGTTGTTCAAAGACACTCTCCATCCAATCTGACTGAGCTTCAGCTATTTTGCAAAGAAGAATGGGAAAAACTTTAAGCCTCTATATGTGCAAAGCTGGTTAAGACATACACTAAGACTTGGAGCTGTAATTCCAGTGAAAGGTGGTCCTACAAAGTATTGACTCAGGGGAGCTGAATACAAATGCACTCCACACTTTCCAGATTTGAATTTTTTCAAATCTATATATTGTTTTCTTTCCACTTCACACATACTTACTGCTTTCTGTTGGTCTATAACAGGCATGCTCAACCTGCGGCTCTCCCGCTGTTGCGAAATTACAACTCCCAGCATGCCCGAACAGCCTAGAGCTATCAGCCTACAGCAGGGAATTGTGGGAGTTGTAGTTCTACAACAGCTGGAGGGCCGCAGGTTGAGCATGCCTGGTCTATAACATAAAATCCCAATAAAATACATTTAAGTTTGTGTATTGTTTGAATACTTTTTCAAGGCACTCTATTACGGAACACAGCAGACAAGGGACAAATAAAGGAAGGCAGGGGCTGGCATAGTAAAAAGAGGAAGGCTGGAAGCCTCTGTATTTTGTAGACAGGCATCCTCAAAGCTCAGATGAATGCTGCAGACTCAAGATGAAATTCCCTTGCTTAGCTATAGGAGACTCTTTACAATCTGTTTTCTAGCAAACTTTCACTATTACAGTATATAATGAAAATGTTTAACATTATTGTCCCTACACAATATTAAAAATAAACTGAAATGACAGGTGCATCTTAACCCCTTAAGTGCAGGGTCCATTTTCTGTTTTGAATTTTCGTTTTTTCATCCCCACATTTCAATAGCCATAATTTTCGATTCATATAGCCATATGGAGGCTTATCTTTTTAAGTATAAGCTGTATTTTAATGGCATCATTTAATTTACCATTAAAGTAAGGTTTGTGGGTGGCTCAATATTATTGCAGTGATACCAAATTAGTATTTTTGTATTTTGTATTGTTTTAGTATTTTTTTTACTATCTTTGAAAAAAATCAACATTTTTTTTGCATCACCATTTTCTGACAGCCAAAACTTAAAATTTTTCTGTCCACAGAGCTGTATGATGGCTTGTTTTTTGCAGGATGAACTGTTTTTATTGGTACTATTTTGGAGGTATATACACATTTTTAATACCTGTCATTCAATTTTTTTTTGGGGGAGGAAAATGGTGAATCAAGTGTTTTTCTTTTTTTCTTTATGGCGTTCACTGTGGAGGAAAAAAATATATTTAGTTTAGACATTTTCAGATGTGCTAATACTTGCTATGTTTAGATATTTAATAGTTTCTTTATTTTCATGTAAAATTGGAAAAGAGGGGATTTAAACTTTTAATATTTTTATGTTTATTTTGAAACTTTATTTTACACAACTTCTAGCCCTCTTAGGGGGCTACAACCTGGGATCTATTGATCCCTTGTCCCACTCCCCTAAATGATCCCATTCTGATGCTCTACCTGCTAAGCTGTGCCTTGTGCACAGCAAAGCAGACAGATTACCATGAGAGGCCTGGGAAGTTTCACCAGACCCAAGGCTGTCATATTAACCCATGGTAACTAATCAGAAGGCACGACATCCCTTTGCCAAACCTGTTGTGATTTATATTGAACGTGGCATCTGAGGCGTTAAATGACTGGTATCGGCATAATCGTTAATCTTGGTTATTGCGCTGGATGCCTGCTGTATTATACAGCAATTCAGCCAGCTCCATACATTTCCTCATCCACTATGACATGCAGGTATGTCAAGGCGATTGAAGAAGTTAAAGAGAAAAAGTATTGAAAACATTTTCAGAGATTAGAATATTTTTTAATAAATCTGGTTAATATTTCTGAATAAATTTCAAGTGCGTTTATATTACAAAGTGAGGAGGCTTATAGTAGTAATCTCTGAACTGTGGCTCACCAACAGTTGCTAAACTTAGGAGTGTAGTTATAGAAGGTTTAGAGGTGGCAGTCACACTACTGTATAATTAGTCTAAATGGTGCATGGTAGGTGGAGTCTTGTTCACAATTTGCCCTGTAGCACAGTAGCTTCAAGTTGTGCCTCTGGCCAAACTACAACTCCTGGCACACCTTGCCAGCTGGGAGCAATTGTAGTTTGACAACACTTGTAGAGCCACGGGTGGCTTAGAGAATATCAATGTGTTCATCAGTTCAGTTTAGATCCAGGATGTGTAATTATATCACTACACTGTTTTATATTAATGTTTATATTTGATTAGGATTGTTGCAAGTAATTAAAAGATAGAAAATAACACATATAGTATGTAGTTAAAACCAGGCTACATTTGCTTTAAATTCTATTTAAAAAAGCTTCCAGCCTAAATGAAGTTCAGGGAGATTACACAGGCGCACTAGAGATCTTCACAAGACCCTGCTCAAAATAATGAATTCCAATGAGAATGAAATCATTTGGATAAGTTTAAATATTATAACCAGATTAATAAGTAACAATTATACACATTCCTCTCGAAATGTAATTTCGTTTTTCTACAACTGTTTCCTAATTCACAGCAAATCCTACATATTTTATTGCTAACTTGTCCAGAGTTAAGTCTTAATGATAATTCCTAATGCATCTATTTGTGATGTCAGCTGAATTTATCTTCCTAGTATTCATCATTTGAAATTGAATCTGCCATGCTCATTGAATAATTTGCTCATTTTAGCCAAGTAATAATGTTACTCTCAGTTTCAGTGCGAGTGCAGCATGCTTCAGTAGTGATTTTTCAACATCCATACATTATAAAGAATGTATCCACTTATTTATTTTTTTGTAATTAGCACCACAGATGAAACATAGTTTATTTTCAGGTTGCATTCACATTGCATTTGTGAAAATTGAATGCCAAAAGTATCAATAGGCCCCCATTAACCCTCCATCTGCCAAAAGGTTATTCATACATTAACACGAGTCGACTAAGAAGGTAATGATCAGGAAGGAACTGTTCCCAATAATGGACTAATCGTCAAAGGGGGGTGAGAGCTGCATTTACATACAGTAATCACATCCACTGTATAGGGTACATTGACATGAGCCTATAACCAGTAACTAGTGTTTGTATGAAAATCTGTTCACAATACACCTGTAAAAAAAGGGATCTTTGAGAAAGCTGAATTAAGGGGCTGAGATTATCCAATGGGTGCTACAACCACTTCATTGTTTACTAAGAATAGCATGCAATATCTGCTAGTGGATTTGTCTGGTATTGCAGCTCAGCCTCATTCACCTTTTGGGGTCCTATACATAAATTTGGCTTTGGTATTGTTTAAAAAAAATAAACACACCAGAATAAACGTAAGCATTTTTTTACCACCTTTGTGGCAGTTTTTCTGCCTTTTTTTGCACACAGTGGGGGAGATTTATTAAAGCTCTTCACTAGTTTTCTGGCATAGTAAAGTTGCAAATCTTGGTGCAAATCCCAGCTGGCAACAAAATTTTAGAGTTTTTTTTCCAAAACTAATACCACTTTTAAATTAAAAAAGAAAAGTGGGTGAGGTGTGGATGATAGGTTGTGGACAGGGCCTCTGAAGCCGAACTTATTACAACATGTGCACCATAAAACTGGTGCACATTAGACCAGAAATCTACTCCAGCTTCTGTTCAAGTGCATGGGCAGCCCAATATTCCCCACAATTATTAAGAGACATGCCAGTGTGCATTTTAAGAATTGTGGGGCATCTCATCCCAGTACAGGAAATATTAAGACTGGCATACACAACTCCAGTCTTAAAAAATCTCCCCCATTGTATCTTACCACTAGTGTTTTCTTCATGACACTAAGATCAGCATTTAACAAAAAAACTCCAAGAGCAAAAAATACTAGTATATCCTGCATTTCCCATAGACCTACAACTAACATTTGTAGCTGGCCTCTTTACCCCAAAAAAATGCAGTTGCAGAAAATTCCACAAAAAATGCAAAATTGCAGATTGGTGGGGGAAGTTTCACCAACTATAATCTCAAAGATGCCGTATCCTAAGGATAAGCCCTCTATATCAAAGTCAAGAAAACCCCTATAATACTTGCTATAGTATTACCGCAGGTCTGTAACCTGTGGCTTTTGTTTAAAGGGGCCTGCCATTTTGAAAATTAGGATAGTACTGTGAAAAATTCAATTGATTCCCCAACTGACAGTCTCAGTAAAATTGAGAACAGAGGTTTGGACAATATTTTTTTTTTTTTTTTGGAAAATGCTCTTTATTAATAATTCTGGTTTACCAGAGGACATCTAGAGAAATGCTTATCCTCTTTCTAAATTTTACCTTCTTCTGGATTAATAAAGCTAAATGAGATTCCCTCTGATTAGATATGAGTGAAATGAACAAAATTCTTTTTACCAGCATTTCAGTGATTTAACTTCTGATAGTCTTGTAGGCTGAATGTGAAGACAACAGGGTAGAATATTGATGCACATTATAGCATTCATTATCTTGAAAATGTGTGTAGCAAAAATAGGATGTACAATTTTAAAATATTTTTTGAATCTCTAAAATCTCTGAATCTATAAAAATAAAGATATATTTTCTTACTGAGGCCAGGTTCACATCACCATTTAGCTTTCCATTCTTCTGATCCAACAGAAGAAGAAAAAACGGGTCCATAACCATTAGTGTTCAGCGAGCATGCTCGGCCGAACACCAGTTCATCTCGAGCATCGCGATGCTCGGCACATCGCAGTGTTTGGCTGAATACATTCTGTGCTCCAGCGTGATGCTCAGAGCAGGGGGTGCCCGGTTTAATGCTCGGTTTCTCCCATTGACTTCCATTGTGTTCTACTCAAGCACCAGAGCACCCAAGCACGTTGGTGCTCGATCAACACTAATGAGCATCTGTTGTGCTCATTTTGAATCTGTTTTTTGTCAGCTCTATCTAAGATCCGTTATTCTTGACTGGAGAAAAAGTTCTGTGAGGATGTTTTTGTTGTCTTTTTTTATTTTTCTGTTCTTCTACATCAATTTCAAACTGTCTCACAAATTGTGTTCATATAAACATTCCCCCGACTTGTCTTTTGTAAAGCTACTTGTACACATCACTATTGACCCACCTCCACCATATAATGGCCTGTGTTGAGCCAGCAAAAAAGTATACTGTGCAGCATACTTTTTTTCTATGAGAGCCTATGTAAGAGCATGAGGCTGAGTTTTGTATCTGAGAATTTTTCTGATGGAAATCTTGGGTGGACTTGGATGCCTAATGCAGTACGGAAAGAGCCCTTTCCAGCCTTGTGGAGGTCCACAATTTTGTCTCTGGTATCTTTTGACAGCTCTTTGGTCTTGCCCATGGTAGTAGTTGGTGTCTGACTGAATGTGGGGTGGACAGGGCTCTTTAAAGGGCTCAGACAGGTGCTACTAAGTTAGATTAATGAGTGGAGTTCAGGTGGACTTTTTAAAGGCAGAGTAACAGGTCTTTGAGAGCCAGAATTCTTGCTGTTTCTCAGGTATTAAAATACTTATGTTCAGCAGTGCAAGACAAATAAATTCTTTAAAAATCATACAATGTGATTTCCTGAAATTCTTTTTTTAAAATTCTGTCTCTACGAGTGGAAACTCATCTACAATGTAAATTTCAGACCCCTCCATGATTTCTAAGTGGGAGAACTTGCAAAATCGCAGGGTGTTCAAATACTTCTGTTCCTCACTGTAGATATGTTAATGTACAAGTAATTAAGTGTTCTTCCAGTGAGCTGTGACTTTTGGATCTTCTTGTGTTTTCTACTTTTTAATGCTTATACCACTTTCTGTACATTTTGAAATGTGCTTTTGTCTATTTCTGTAACTTTCAAGTATTTTACCTTTGTACACATGCCTGGGATAAACAAATATCTGTCCTAAGATACTGTAAGTAATATAAGGGCAGATTAGAAGGGCCTTATGTCAATATTCTACTTTTCTATGTACCTTAAGACCTCAGTCTAAAACTTTGATAGCTTTGCCTTGTTGCCCTAAATAACATGGTATGTCTCTGCAGAGAATGTTTTGATAGCTTCTGTGCATTTTTTTGTGATGTCACTGTAGTGTTTGTTCTCATTCCTGGGCTGGAATATAAAAACTTTCATATTAAAATTGTCAACATTTCTAGACAACTATAAACCCAAGCACATATTAATAAGTAAAGTATATTGGAAAAGTGGTAAACTTTTTATTACAAAATGATAAAGTCTTATTTTCTAAAACCATCATATCTAAGAAGAACACGTGGCTGCTGGGGCTCAGAAATTGATGACAAACATTTCTGAAATTGAATTTCAATGCACAAAAGACCTGAGAATTGTATATCAACAGCATATAGTATAACTGTTTTTATAGATCCTGAGTTATTATAAGTCAAGTCTGCATTTACCATTTTCAAGACATCAGACATAAAATTGACCATCACACCTTGATTTCAGCACAGGGCTTTTTTTCTGGTGAATTGAATCCTGGTAGTGGAATACCTTGCAGGTTAAGGCTACTTTCACACTAGCGTTCGGGGCTCCGCTTGTGAGCTCCGTTTGAAGGGGCTCACAAGCGGCCCCGAACGCATCCGTCCAGCCCTAATGCATTCTGAGTGGACGCGGATCCGCTCAGAATGCATCAGTCTGGCGGCGTTCAGCCTCCGCTCCGCTCAGCAGGCGGACACCTGAAAGCTGCTTGCAGCGTTCGGGTGTCCGCCTGGCCGTGCGGAGGCAAGCGGATCCGTCCAGACTTACAATGTAAGTCAATGGGGACGGATCTGTTTGAAGATGACACTATATGGCTCAATCTTCAAACGGATCCGTCCCCCATTGACTTTCAATGTAAAGTCTGGACGGATCCGTTCAGGCTACTTTCACACTTAGAAATTTTTCTAAGTTATAATGCAGACGGATCCGTTCTGAACGGATGCAAACGTCTGCATTATAGGAGCGGATCCGTCTGATGAAACGGACCCGCTCCGAACGCTAGTGTGAAAGTAGCCTTAGCTAGCTATCTCCAGGAACTCAACAGTAGCTCACCTTAGATACAGTTGTGCTGTTTATCTGCAAGATTGCTGATTGTCTTCAACAGCCACCAGAGAATTCAGCCTTGAACCATAATACAGACTATAACTCATGACCAGTACAAGATAAATTATTGTTTATGTTCTCCAGATTATATTTACACATGAATTTTACAATGGTGGGCAAATGTGAACATACACTTTAAAGGGGATGCATCACCAACAGTTTTAGCACAAAATTTATATTTTCTGATTATACATTTTTTAATCCACTTTCAGTAGATGATTATGGTGGAAGCCATCTTGCCCGAACTGCTGTTAACAATATTTAGAGATATGCCTTACAGCAGCCATCATGGGCCATAGACACAATATGTGGACTCATTGGCTTCTACAGCATATCGTTTGACCTGTTCAGAGGTCACTGTTTAGGGAGGGGAGTATATAAGCACCTATTGTACATAGTTTATGCTGTATTATCTGTATATGTGTTATCTGTCATTACAATCCTGTCTCTGATGATAATGAGATGGTTGCTGAAATATGATCTTTGTAGAACAAACATTGTCAGCCTATTATTAGCTTTAGTAGCCAATGTAAGAACTGCAGGATTTTAGGATTATTTTTTTTTAATTGATAGTGACATGGAAAAAAAATCTAATAAAATCAGCTAAAATGCAATTTAAGTATATATATATATATATATATATATATATATATACAGTTGCAATAAAAAGTATGTGAACCCTTTGGAATGATATGGATTTCTGCACAAATTGGTCATAAAATGTGATCTGATCTTCATCTAAGTCACAACAATAGACAGTCTGCTTAAACTAATAAGACATAAAGAATTAAATGTTACCATGTTTTTATTGAACACACCATGTAAACATTCACAGTGCAGGTGGACAAAGTATGTGAACCCCTAGACTAATGACATCTCCAAGACTAATTGGAGTGAGGTGTCAGCCAACTGGAGTCCAATCAATGAGATGAGATTGCAGGTGTTGGTTACAGTTGCCATGCCCTATAAAAAACACACACCAGTTCTGGGTTTGCTTTTCACAAGAAGCATTGCCTAATGTGAATGATGCCTTGCACAAAAGAGCTCTCAGAAGACCTACGATTAAGAATTGTTGACTTGCATAAAGCTGGAAAGGGTTATACAAGTATCTCCAAAAGCCTTGCTGTTCATCATTCCACGGTAAGACAAATTGTCTATAAATGGAGAAAGTTCAGCACTGCTGCTACTCTCCCTAGGAGTGGCCGTTCTGTAAAGATGACTGCAAGAGCACAGCGCAGACTGCTCAATGAGGTGAAGAAGAATCCTAAAGTGTCAGCTAAAGACTTACAAAAGTCTCTGGCATATGCTAACATCCTTGTTAGCGAATCTACGATACATAAAACACTAAACTAGAATGGATTTCATGGGAGGATACCATAGAGGAAGCCAGTGCTGTCCAAAAAAAACCCATTGCTGCACATTTACAGTTTGCACAAGAGCACCTGGATGTTCCACAGCAGCAAAATATTCTGTGGACAGATGAAACCAAGTTGTTTGGAAGAAACACACAACACTATGTGTGGAGAAAATGAGGCACAGCACACCAACATCAAAACCTCCTCCCAACTGTGAAGTATGGTGGTGGGGGCATCATGGTTTGGGGCTGCTTTGCTGCGTCAGGGCCTGGACGGATTGCTATCATCGAAGGAAAAATGAATTCCCAGGTTTGTTTAAGACATTTTTCAGGAGAACTTAAGGCCATCTGTCCACCAGCTAAAGATCAACAGAAGATGGGTGTTGCAACAGGACAACGACCCAAAGCATAGAAGTAAATCAACAACAGAATGGCTTAAACAGAAGAAAATACGCCTTCTGGAGTGGCCCAGTCAGAGTCCTGACTTTAAACCCGATTGAGATGCTGTGGCATGACCTCAAGAAAGAGATTTACACCAGACATCTCAAGAATATTGCTGAGCTGAAACAGTTCTGTAAAGAAGAATGGTCAAGAATTACTCCTGACCGTTGTGCACGTCTGATCTGCAACTACAGGAAACGTTTGGTTGAAGTTATTGCTGTCAAAGGAGGTTCAACCAGTTATTAAATACAAGGGTTCACATACTTTTTCCACCTGCACTGTGAATGTTTACATGGTGTGTTCAATAAAAACATGGTAACATGTAATTCTTTGTGTGTTATTAGTTTAAGCAGACTGTGATTGTCTATTGTGATTTAGATGAAGATCAGATCACATTTTATGACCAATTTGTGCAGAAATCCATATCATTCCAAAGGGTTCACATACTTTTTCTTGCAACTGTATATATATATATATATCCTTAAAAGGTATTAATGAAATAGTTATTCTAAATACCCTATTATGGTATTATACAGAGCTAAGTATGGTCTCCCTCTCTCTCGCTGCCTCTCCCTATAGCTATGCACATGCATATTATGGATTATGGTACATATGTTTTAATAATTTGGTGGGTTATAATTTACGTAACAAGCAATCAGTGAAAGTGCTTCTATTCTTGGAGTTGTAATCAGTAGGGCGCAGTGTACTGTCTCAATCAGGGCTGTTCAGTGTCTTTTTTTTATTTATTTAGCGCAGCTGTGGTTGATCAGAGGTGTCTCCATAGGAAAGAGGGTGTAGAATAAAGACATTGCTACCCTTTTCATCTTTATGCATGTCTGCAGATCACAAGCTGTTTAGGCTCTATGACATTTTGCTAAGTATCTTGCGCTGCTCTAGTCCTATTGTTTCCCAATGCATGGGATGTGGAACACTTTCTATTAATGGTACCATGTTGACATTGTCATTCATTGAAGAAAAATACTTTTCTGCACTTTCTTTGTTCCTGAAAGAGAACAAATTGGATTTGTGATTATGAGTTGGAAGATGGGAATAACTTGCTAATAAATAGATGGCACATCTGGGAAGGACTAGAAATAAAGGAGCTGACTAAAATGATTTTTTTCAAAAAGAGGACCTGTTATGACTTTTACAAATTCTGCTGCCTTCTGATTCTGAGTATTCCAATTTTTTCTTTATGCGACTCTAGCATTCCAGACATATGGTTCCCCATTAGGTATATGCCAAATATATCACAGTTGTCTCATTGTTACCAGTTGACTTGTTATGAACATACTGGTAAAAAAAAAAAAAAATATATATATATATATATATATATATATAAAAAATGTGGCCTGAATAGATTGACCTCATAAAGTACATGAAATGGATGATAGAGAAAATGCACATTACAGGGGACTTATTAGGAAAAATATGAGTAGTTGACAATAGTAACCAATCAGATTTCAGCTCTCACTTTTCAAACACCCTTCGGAAAATAAGAACAAGCTAATTGGCTGTTATGGGAAACTCCTTTTCCACTATCCCCTTGCATCACCATTGATAGATCAAAAATTCGGTTTAATGCTGTACGGAGATATGTCTCTGTACAGCATTAAAATGTACGGCCTCCGATGAGACTTTGGTGAATAACTTCGGTATTTGATTTTCAAAGTGGAAAACCATTTTAAAACTTTGATCCGAACGCGCCTTTGGTACCGACTGGTATCTCGGAGTTCAGATCCAAGTTTTAAAATGTTTTTACAGTTTCCTTCTCCCCTACCTAGAGAGAGATATAGCAATATATTTTGCACAATTTAGAAGTAGGGCCATATGAATGAAAGATGTCTGAACTGAATGCCGGCATTGAAAGGAGAAAGCGAGCAGATAAGTAACTGAGCATTAGTCCACCACTGAATGCAGGAGAAGATGGACTATAATTTTGGTCACAAGAGAAACAGCAGGGGGCGCTATCAGATAGGAAAATGTAACAGAAGAAACTATATTTTTATTGCATATATATTGCAATATTGCTTAATTTTAAATGCCCTATTCATTGAATGGTCATACCTCTTTAAGTAAATACAGTACACCATTTGTCATTCTCTATCCTTATTAGGCTCATTTTTCTGTTGAATTAGTTTAACGATAAGCAAGTGAATAGCCAGCAATGCTATCTGCATATTTCCTGTGTCTTTTCTGCTAGACTTCATGCATAGTTAAGTATTAGACACAAATTGGCCACTAATTAGAGCCTTTTAAGAGGGTGCTATGAGTGTCAGTCATTCCGGTAGAAGCAATGGACCAGAATCACTGACTTTGTAGAATCACACAGAAATAATTGAAATAGTTATGTCAGTCTACAAAAGCTGGATATTCTGTAAAATGACTCTCTCACGAGAGCTTTTCCAATTTTTACCCCGAGCAAGCAACTGAATCAAGGTCACATAGACAGAATCACCAAAATGTTCCAGCAGCATCAAGAGTGTGTCTAGAAAATTAATTAGGGAAAACCTTCAGTATGCAGTACTTACACTTGTGCATGGCATAAATTAATGTGCACTTACACCCTTTTAGAGAGCATATTGTTTCCTAGAGCTCTTTCTGAAGACTATTGGATGGGCACATTAAAGACATTTGTACAATTATATCAGGCACTTCGAGGTCATTATTCCCATGTTATACAGAGGATGGAAAAATACTCCTAATAGAAATCCAGTCAAAAAGCATAATAAAGATAATTTTCCCTCTGAACATCATTTAGGCACCTATGTTTTTTTTCTGGTTATCAGATTGGACTTTAGCATATGAACTTTTAACCGTTTGCTGTCCTTCAATATGAATTTGAACCCCTTTAAGGAAATGTCAAAATACATTTTTTTTCACTAATTGAAAACAGATCCTGATACATATTCATTTTTTTCTAATCTATTTTTATTTTCTGATTGTAATTCTAATTCTATTTGCACACAGACTATAGGAACCTGTGGGCCTATTGACTTCTATTGGAGAGAGTTCTAAGCAGGCTCTGTGGTCTGTGCATGGGAGAAGAGGAGATGAGCTGTAGCTATCTTTTGTTGTCAATGAAGAATATTGTGTTAATTACCTTCAGCTTTATAACAAAGGTGATACTTTTCATTGCAATCCTAGCTGTAATGATAACAAAATGACTGCTTAGAAGTGATCTCTACTGAACAGTGTCAGCTCAGTGGTCACTGTAAAAGCTTGTATATATTACCCCCTGAGCTCTTGAGTTCTGGCTCAAAAAAAATCACAAAATAGGGCTTTGCGACTTTTTTGGACTTGAAAAATGGTGGGACTTTTTGCATTTTTACCATTCCAGTTTTGGGAAATTAGCGGGAAACTGGGTGTGGTTAGCTATGTTAATGAGTTTTACTACTTAATGAGTACACTACAGACCGCACTATATAGTCCTTCCTCATTGTTAGTGGCCACACAGCACAGGCACTGTTGTTGGTATGCAGCTTGGCTGGTTAGGTGGGGACACAATATCAGATTATTGCTGCTCAGGCTTTCAATCTCCTGCAGGTTATTTGACAGTTAACACTGAATATCAATCAGCTCTGGCATACCCACTTCTCCAACCCCAGCGCTTTCCTGCCCTACAGGTGGGAGCCCTTCTTCTGACATCTGTTTTTCCTCCTTTTCCATATAATCTACTGTCGATGATAATCTGTCATCAGTTATATCCATCTTTCTGCATCTTGTGGACTTTTCTTGGACACAGAGACTTTGAAAGATGATTTGGAGAAGTAAAACCAGCAAAAGATGAGGATGGTCACCATTAAGACCTGCCCCCCCTCGGTCTTACTGGATGGTATTGGTTGGCACGCTGGCAGTGGAATAATAAAGGCTTCCATCTTATTGGTATTGAATTAAATTTAAGGCTGATGTAGGAATAAGTAAATGCAGGGATAAATGAGACTGATATAGGAATAAGTCTCCCTGGACTCTCTTTGTACTCTCATTGCACTCTCCTTGCAGTCTCCCTCTCCAACATTCTTATATTAAACATTTTTAGCACCACTGTCCCTAGCCTATAAGCGCTTGCCACGTCTCTCCCTTTGCTCACTCACAAGACAATGGCGGAGACAGCACGGGATTAGGGTTTTAAAGGGTTGTAACATCACAAGGGAAGACTACCTGCAGATTGGCTGCACAGCATTATGGGTGATTTTGCATTCCTGGGCTCCTTATATTTACTTTGTAACACATGCAGCCATCATTTTAGGAAAAACGTATACGTGATTAGTAGTAATATTCTAATCAAAAAATGTTCTCGCGAATATCGGCAATTTAGTGCTATATCTTCGTAATCGCGAATATTGTAGATTTTTTTTCCTCAGTACCTTCGCTGCTTCTTGCTTGTGGGCCAATGAGAAGGCTGCAATATCTTTGTCTGAGCTTAGCAACATCCCTAGCAACCAATAGGAAAGTTGCCTACCCCTTACTATATAAAAAACTCCCCCGCAGCCATTTTCTGCTGTTTTTGCAGCTCTGAGAGAGAGAGAGCAGTGACATTGCTGTGCTCTGTGCTTTGCTGAGTCATCTGGATCCTATTCCTTATTCAACTACATTAGATAGTTAGTTAACTCATATATATACAGTTAGTGGGAGATAGTCAGTGTAGGTTAGATAGTGATATAGTGTAGCTGATAGGTTCCAGTGCAGGGTGTTAGGTAGTGTGATAGGAATTACTGTACTGTGCATTTTATCCAGTCTCAGGAAACTTCTAGCAGCTTGAAAAATGTAGCAAAAGTGAGCCACACCTGTATTGTGCGCGCAATACGAGCATATTACATTGCCAATTTTCGCAATCAAGAAAATAATGACTGGAGATCAGGAATTCTAGATTTTACAAATTTATGGCGAATATTAGGCCAAAAATTCACTAAATATCGTGAAAATGATTATTGCCTATGCTGCTCATCACTAGTGAATAGTTGCAAATCAAAGTTTTCCTAAACTTCGTACCGAATTCCACTTTGAATGCTTTGCTTCGCTGAACACTAATTAATAAAAAAAAAATTGGGGGAAAGGGGAAGGGCATAAGGGTAAAAAACTGATATTCAGCCATAGGCTGGAAGCAATACAACTGCAACTGCTGGTTGATACTAAAGATGAGTGAATTTTTCAAAAGTTTGATTTGGCTGATTCGCCAAATTTTACAAAAAAATGTGCTTTGTGACGAACTACTTCATCACAAAACTAATTTTTTTGTAAGTAGTGGGTGCAATGACAGGGAGCTGTCATTGTACCCCTCAGATGCCACGTTCATACATGATCGCGGCATCTGAGTGTAAAATTAGCATAAACAAAATTAAATCAAATTTATCGCCTCCATTTGTTTGTGACGTGCCGGCTGCCGCCGTCTTGCTTGAAGATCTTGCGCGGCAAGGGATTACGTCATCACGCCAGCCGATGTGATGACGTCATACGTCACCAAGCACGGAATTTCGGCCGACATCTTCAATCAAGATGGCGGCTGGCGGCCCGTCGTGAGCAAATGGACGAGGAAAGAATCACTTTTTATGTTTTTTACACTATTTCAGGTTAAATTCACATACAATCAAACTCAACGCTAACCCAGATATGAGCTGGTATTGAATTCAGCATAATTTACACTAGTTTTTGCCATAAACTATGATAAATAAATAGTACAGCTGTGACTTCTCCACCTTCCACCGTGCCCAGCCCACTTTTTTTTTAAAGTGACGAGAGCGGCAGAAAAAAGCAAAAAGATGTTGGTCCCAAAATGACAATAATTTGCAGCTTTTTCAAGTCAGTAAGGGAGATGATAAATTTTGCCCAATGTTCTATGTATGATTCTTCAAGATTTCTCAGAACGCAAATCACAAGAACAAGTTCTGTGTAGTCACCAGGCACGCAGTGAAAGGACTAAGCTTTCAGCTCAGAAATCAGAAATCAGCAGAATTACAAATAAAAGAAGATACTGTATTACTCAAAATTGGTACAAAGGAAACATTGCACTGTTTATGTAAATTCTGTGCAGTCACCGGCTGTACAGGGGTCTACTGGGGAGGAGAGGTCCTCTTTGATAGGGTTAGAAGCAGAAGTTGGCTGTTGCTGGAGGTGTGTGTGTGTGTGTGGGGGGGTTAAATGTGTATCAGTACTGGGGATTGGCCTAGTGGCACTGGCAATAGGATGTGGCTCATCACTTTCAATGTGCCCAAAGTATAAGTGGTGCATGTGCAGTATGTCCCAAGCATATGAGTAGTGCATGGGTAGCATGTGTCCAGTATTTAAATGGTGCATGTATCCTGCATGTGGGTGGCATGTGTGCAAAATGTGTCCAGAGTGCAGAGAGAGTCTGTAGGTGGCCAATACACACTTTTATAGAGGGGCCCTCACACATGTCCACATACAGAATGATTTCACATACATTGTTGTGGTATTTGTGTGACAATTACTTTCTGTCCTCCTCTGCCTGTCTACGTCAGATATAAATACAATGAAGGACACTCAGTGACATTATGGTGATTTATGCAGAGGTGACCCTTTTTTCTTCTAATCAGGAGAAAGCTGTCACATGGCACGCCTCCTACACTACACTTGTTCAGGGCAGATCAATAAGACTTTTTTTTTAAAGAAGTTTGGAGGGGAATGAAGATTGGGAGAGAAGAGGATATCATTAAATAGATGAACAAATTATTTTTCTTGTGACCTGTAGGCTACAACAGCTGGATGCTCACACTGATTACTATGTGATCTGCAGATAATGGCTAGCTCTCTGGCAAGATGTTGAAGTGGTCCAGGTGGCGTTTTCCTTCTTGCATTCATTTAGACATGCCCTTTAGATATGCACTTAGCTTATTGTGTTTCCTTTCTTTTCTAATATACTTACACATTTCCAATCCTTGCGGACCTACTTACGGAAATCAGATTCAGATCAATTGCAGATGTGACCCAATTGTTTTAAGTAAATGGTTTTCAGATTGTCTTCAATTATTTGAGGAAACTGTAACATTTAATGCAGTCTTCCGCTTTCGCATTACAATGGCCATGTTTATTGTATTAGAGAAGAGGGTCTATTGGGATGAAGAATACTTTAGAAAGTATAAATGGAAATATCTGTATACAGTATTATATGACAACTCAGAAGAAAAATACTTCTTGCAGCTGGTCTAAAAAAGCTATAGAAATCCTCCATTAACCACCTCAGCCCCTATAGCTTAAACACCCTTAATGACCAGGCCAATTTTTACACTTCTGACCTTCACTACTTTCACCGTTTATTGCTCGGTCATGCAACTTACCACCCAAATGAATTTTACCTTCTTTTCTTCTCACTAATAGAGCTTTCATTTGGTGGTATTTCATTGCTGCTGACATTTTTACTTTTTTTGTTATTAATCTAAATTTACCATTTTTTTGCAAAAAAATGAAATTTTTCACTTTCAGTTGTAAAATTTTGCAAAAAAAACGACATCCATATATAAAATTTTCTCTAAATTTATTGTTCTACATGTCTTTGATAAAAAAAAATGTTTGGGTAAAAAAAAAATAGTTTGGGTAAAAGTTATAGCGTTTACAAACTATGGTACAAAAATGTGAATTTCCGCTTTTTGAAGCAGCTCTGACTTTCTGAGCACCTGTCATGTTTCCTGAGGTTCTACAATGGCCAGACAGTACAAACACCCCACAAATGACCCCATTTCGGAAAGTAGACACCCTAAGGTATTCGCTGATGGGCATAGTGAGTTCATAGAACTTTTTATTTTTTGTCACAAGTTAGTGGAAAATGTTGGGCAATGTATTTTACATATACCCATGCTGGGTGAGATAAATATCTTGATCAAATGCCAACTTTGTATAAAAAAATGGGAAAAGTTGTCTTTTGCCAAGATATTTCTCTCACCCAGCATGGGTATATGTAAAATGACACCCCAAAACACATTGCCCAACTTCTCCTGAGTACGGAGATACCACATGTGTGACACTTTTTTGCAGCCTAGGTGGGCAAAGGGGCCCACATTCCAAAGAGCACCTTTCGGATTTCACCGGTCATTTTTTACACATTTTGATTTCAAACTTCTTACCACACATTTGGGCCCCTAGAATGCCGGGGCAGTATAACTACCCCACAAGTGACCCCATTTTGGAAAGAAGACACCCCAAGGTATTCGCTGATGGGCATAGTGAGTTCATGGAAGTTTTTATTTTTTGTCACAAGTTAGTGGAATATGAGACTTTGTAAGAAAAAAAATAAAAAAATCATAATTTTCCGCTAACTTGTGACAAAAAATAAAAAATTCTAGGTACTCGCCATGCCCCTCACGAAATACCTTGGGGTGTCTTCTTTCCAAAATGGGGTCACTTGTGGGGTAGTTATACTGCCCTGGCATTTTAGGGGCCGAATGCGTGAGAAGTGGTTTGAAATCAAAATCTGTAAAAAATGGCCGGTGAAATCTGAAAGGTGCTCTTTGGAATATGGGCCCCTTTGCCCACCTAGGCTGCAAAAAAGTGTCACACATGTGGTATCTCCGTACTCAGGAGAAGTTGGGCAATGTGTTTTGGGGTGTCATTTTACATATACCCATGCTGGGTGAGAGAAATATCTTGGCAAAAGACAACTTTTCCCATTTTTTTATACAAAGTTGGCATTTGACCAAGATATTTATCTCACCCAGCATGGGTATATGTAAAATGACACCCCAAAACACATTCCCCAACTTCTCCTGAGTACGGCGATACCACATGTGTGACACTTTTTTGCAGCCTAGATGCGCAAAGGTGCCCAAATTCCTTTTAGGAGGGCATTTTTAGGCATTTGGATCCCAGACTTCTTCTCACGCTTTAGGGCCCCTAAAAAGCCAGGGCAGTATAAATACCCCACATGTGACCCCACTTTGGAAAGAAGACACCCCAAGGTATTCAATGAGGGGCCTGGCGAGTTCATAGAATTTTTTTTTTTGGGCATAAGTAAGCGGAAATTGATTTTTTTTTTTTCTCACAAAGTCTCACTTTCCGCTAACTTGGGACAAAAATTTAAATCTTTCATGGACTCAATATGCCCCTCAGCGAATACCTTGGGGTGTCTTCTTTCCAAAATGGGGTCAGTTGTGGGGTGTTTGTACTGCCCTGGCATTTGAGGGTCTCCACAATCATTACATGTATGGCCAGCATTAGGAGTTTCTGCTATTCTCCTTATATTGAGCATACAGGTAATGAGTTTTTTTTTTTTCGTTCAGCCTCTGGGCTGAAAGAAAAAATGAACGGCACAGATTTCTTCATTCGCATCGATCAATGTGGATGAAAAAATCTCTGCCAAAAAAAAAAGGAGGGGAAAGGCGTCTGCCAGGACATAGGAGCTCCGCCCAACATCCATACCCACTTAGCTCGTATGCCCTGGCAAACCAGATTTCTCCATTCACATCAATCGATGTGGATAAATAAATCATTGCCGGGATTTTTTATATTTTTTTATATACAAAGTGTTTGCCAAAGCATATGAACACCGGCACCTCCTCAGCTCATATGCCTCGGCAAACGTATCTTTTACTGCAGAGGAGAAATCTCGTCTTGCAGCGCCGCATACACCGACTTGCGTGTAATCTGACAGCAGCGCAATGCTTCTGTCAGAATGCACATCAGTGCTGCAGCTAGTCGATCGGTTGGTCCACCTAGAAGGTGAAAAAAAAAAATATGAAAAAACCAGGCCGCAACCGCAATAATTTTATTAACTTTGGATCAGAACATATAAACTTTAACTTTTTGAACTGAACATTAACCTTTTTGCTTACTGGTGTTTTTTTTTTTTACCTTTATAGAACAAACCTCTCCTTCCCCATGGGTCAATGTGCAAAGCGCAAATCGCCTAAAGATGTGGCGAAGTGCGTTATGCACTTTGTCCCAGGTGAAAGGAGACGTTTGCAGCAGCTGTGAGTGAATGGGCCCTAATAGCCCTGTGTGCCTGTCCTGGTGAGATGTGATCCCTATGCTAGGTGTACCTGTGTGTGGTACTTCCGGAAACACTCCCCTAAGCATAGGGCAGGGTGGTCAGGACAGTCAGGACAGAAATAGCGGGTGTCACGCCTTATTCCACTCCTGCTACAGACACGACATCTTTTTCGGGGTGACGTTGGGTTGAGGTACCGGCAACGACATTGGGGAAATGTCGCTCGTGTAGACAGCTAACTACACTGGTGGATGTGGCCACGGAACCTTCTGGATACAGGAGGTTCTCGATGATCTCTTCCTGAAATTTGAGGAAGGATCGTGTTCTCCCAGCCTTACTGTAGAGAACAAAACTATTATACAGAGCCAATTGAATCAAATATACAGACACCTTCTTATACCAGCGTCTGGTTCTGTGGGACACTGAATACAGAGACAACATCTGGTCATTGAAGTTCACCCCTCCCATGTGAAGGTTATAGTCGTGGACTGAGAGGGGCTTTTCAATGACACGGGTTGCTCGCTCAATTTGGATTGTCGTGTCTGTGTGAATGGAGGAGAGCATGTAAACGTCACGCTTGTCTCTCCATTTCACCGCGAGCAGTTCTTCGTTACACAAGGCAGCCCTCTCTCCCCTTGCAAGACGGGTGGTAACGAGCCGTTGGGGGAAGCCCGCGCGACCAGTTCTCACGGTGCCACAGGTGCCAATCTGTTCTAGAAACAAATGCCTAAAGAGGGCCACACTTGTGTAGAAATTGTCCACATAAAGATGGTACCCCTTGCTGAATAAGGGTGACACCAAGTCCCAGACTGTCTTCCCACTGCTCCCCAGGTAGTCAGGGCAACCGACCGGCTCCAGGGTCTGATCTTTTCCCTCATAGACATGAAATTTGTGGGTATAGCCTGTGGCCCTTTCACAGAGCTTATACAATTTGACCCAATACCGGGCACACTTGCTTGGGATGTATTGTTTGAAGCCAAGGCGCCCGGTAAAATGTATTAGGGACTCGTCTATGCAGATGTTTTGCTCTGGGGTATACAAATCTGCAAATTTCTGGTTGAAATGGTCTATGAGGGGCCGAATTTTGTGGAGCCGGTCAAAAGCTGGGTGGCCTCTGGGACGGGAGGTGGTATTGTCGCTAAAATGCAGGAAACGCAGGATGGTCTCAAATCATGTCCTGGACATAGCAGCAGAGAACATGGGCATGTGATGAATTGGGTTCGTGGACCAATATGACCGCAATTCATGCTTTTTAGTTAGACCCATGTTCAGGACAAGGCCCAGAAAAATTTTAATTTCGGAAACTTGGACTGGTTTCCACCGGAAAGGCTGGGCATAAAAGCTTCCCGGGTTGGCGGTTATAAATTGTGTGGCATACCGATTTGTTTCTGCCACAACTAAGTCTAAGAGCTCCGCAGTCAAGAACAGCTCAAAAAATCCCAGGGCCGAACCGATTTGAGCTGTCTCAACCCGAACTCCAGACTGGGCGGTGAAAGGGGGAACTACTGGTGCGGCTGAAGTTAGGGACTGCCAATCAGGCTTTGCCAGCACCTCAGGGATTCTAGGGGCTCTACGGGCCCGTCTTTGCGGTGGCTGCGACGGGGTAACTACTGCACGTGCCACCGTACCAGCTTCAACTGCCCTTCTGGTGCTCGCCACTTCACCATGTTGTACGACAGTGCTGGTACTAGGTCCAGGAAGGGCTGCGCTGCTGGTGTATGCCTCGCCACGTAATCCGACAGCGCCAGCCCCACTCTGCTGCTCTTGAAGCGGATCCTGCGCAACCTGTGGTCTAGCGACACGGGGCCAGGTATGCCTGGTGCTATCAGGGACCTCAGCCTCCTCGTCCGAACTTTGGGTCAGAGAGCCACTGCTTTCTACAGGTTTATATTCTGACCCGCTAGATTCATCAGATGAGGGTTCCCACTCCTCATCCGACTGGGTCAGAATCCTGTAGGCCTCTTCAGAAGAATACCCCCTGTTTGACATTTGGGCAACTAAATTTAGGGGTATTCCCTGAGACTACCCAAGAAAAAAAGCAAGCCTGTCTTACAAATGGGAGGCTAGCGAAGTACCGGAGGCCGCTGCGGTTGATAGAAAATATCAAAACTGATTTTTTTATCGCCGCAGCGCGTGTAAAGTGAATGTGCAGTGATCAAAAAAAAATAATTTTTTGTCATTGCGGTGGGGCGGGCGTGGGTGAACTCACGTGTGGGTGACCGATCAGGCCTGATCGGGCAAACACTGCGTTTTGGGCGGAGGGCGAACTAAAGTGACACTAATACTATTATAGATCTGACCGTGATCAGTTTTGATCACTTACAGATACTATAAAAGTACAAATGCTGATTAGTGATACGCTAATCAGCGAATAAGTGACTGCGGTGCGGTGGGCTGGGCGCTAACTGATCCCTAAACTACCTAACCAAGGGGCCTAAACTATCCCTAAAACCTAACAGTCAATACCAGTGGAAAAAAAAATATGACAGTTTACACTGATCACTTTTTTCCTTTCACTAGTGATTGACAGGGGCGATCAAAGGGGTGATCAAAGGGTTAATTGGGGTGAAGGGGGTGATCTGGGGCTAAAGTGTACTGTTGGTGCTACTCACAGTGATCTCTGCTCCTCTGCTGGATCCAACCGACGAAAAGGACCAGCAGAGGAGCAGACAAGCCATATAACAGATCATATTTACTAATATGATCTGTTATATGGCTTGTGATTCGATTTTTTAAAAATCAGCAACCTGCCAGCCACGATCATTGGCTGGCAGGTTGCTGACGAAATACTCCTTTAACTTTTGCCGGCCTGCGATGCGCATGCACGGGCCGGCTCTGACCGAAATCTCGCGTCTCGCGAGATGACGCACGGATGCGTCCAGGAGGAATGAATCAACCACCTTCCGGACGCATCTGTGCGTTAGGTGGTACGGAGGTGGTTAAAAGGGTTTTTCGGGATCACATTATTCATAAGTTTACACTTTTCTGGTGTATGGACCACAATAAACAGGGAAAAGGCTACAGCGCTTTCAAGATCACCATAGTCACTTCAAACAGCTCAGAATCATAAAATGATCTGATATTGATGACCTTTCCTAAGGCTAAGCCATCCATATTGCATTCTCAAACAACCTATTTAATATATTCTTCTTACATTTCTCCAATCTGTATTATATTGCAATCAAAACTGAGAAACATACAAACAATGTCCCTAAAATGTGTCACAAGACATGATCCCCTTCCTGCTTACAAATCTCTGATCAACCCTGTCTCTGGCTGTATGATGGCTGGCAGCACCATGAGACCTCTTCCACTGCTCCATTTACAGAGATCAGGAGGAAAGTGCAACGTACTGTAAATCAAATTCCATTCTAATAACTCAGACACAAGAATTAGATATAATACCTTTTTTTTTTATATAACTGCATGAACACAGAGGATCAAATGTAAGCCAGACTGATAGGTTGTTTAGTTTCCTATGAAGTTGCCCTAGTGTGCCTTTGTGGAGTAATGTGAATGGTAAGAATTACTACACAGCACCATATAAAGAAAAGGAAGTACAAAAGTAGCTGGGATGCGCTGAAAATTATATGGTTGTGTCTTCTCCTTTTTCTATGACAAGCTATAGACCACAATGATACATAGACTATTAGTCTGTATCCTGCTGATCATTTGACAGTGAATTTGATGGAAGTTTGGCCTGCACTCCATGTAGTGGTCAATGGCAGAAAGAGGCCTGGCACTGGACTGCTTGGTAACATACAGTTGGCCTTTAGCCAACAATAAAGGGTGCTCTTTGCATAGAGATTTCTACAGCACCCATTGTATTAAATAGTAGCTATAAAAAATAAATAAACTATATGCAGTGGAGCTCCCTCTAGAGGTGAATACAGACAGTCACATTTTTTTCATCCAGGATTCAGAGGATGGAGATAGATCCCATTCCAAGTTTTGCTAGTTGGCTCCAGGATTTCTGTGTAAGCCTCTGGAAATGGGGAGAACCGGTGGCTATTGATGAGCGATAAAATTATTGTTTATGAAGCTAACCAATATTTAACATCAGCTGTATACAGGGAGTGCAGAATTATTAGGCAAGTTGTATTTTTGAGGATTAATTTTATTATTGAACAACAACCATGTTCTCAATGAACCCAAAAAACTCATTAATATCAAAGCTGAATATTTTTGAAAGTAGTTTTTAGTTTGTTTTTAGTTTTAGCTATTTTAGGGGGATATCTGTGTGTGCAGGTGATTATTACTGTGCATAATTATTAGGCAACTTAACAAAAAACAAATATATACCCATTTCAATTATTTATTTTTACCAGTGAAACCAATATAACATCTCAACATTCACAAATATACATTTCTGACATTCAAAAACAAAACAAAAACAAATCAGTGACCAATATAGCCACCTTTCTTTGCAAGGACACTCAAAAGCCTGCCATCCATGGATTCTGTCAGTATTTTGATCTGTTCACCATCAACATTGCGTGCAGCAGCAACCACAGCCTCCCAGACACTGTTCAGAGAGGTGTACTGTTTTCCCTCCTTGTAAATCTCACATTTGATGATGGACCACAGGTTCTTAATGGGGTTCAGATCAGGTGAACCATGTCATTAGATTTTCTTCTTTTATACCCTTTCTTGCCAGTCACGCTGTGGAGTACTTGGACGCGTGTGATGGAGCATTGTCCTGCATGAAAATCATGTTTTTCTTGAAGGATGCAGACTTCTTCCTGTACCACTGCTTGAAGAAGGTGTCTTCCAGAAACTGGCAGTAGGACTGGGAGTTGAGCTTGACTCCATCCTCAACCCGAAAAGGCCCCACAAGCTCATCTTTGATGATACCAGCCCAAACCAGTACTCCACCTCCACCTTGCTGGCGTCTGAGTCGGACTGGAGCTCTCTGCCCTTTACCAATCCAGCCACGGGCCCATCCATCTGGCCCATCAAGACTCACTCTCATTTCATCAGTCCATAAAACCTTAGAAAAATCAGTCTTGAGATATTTCTTGGCCCAGTCTTGACGTTTCAGCTTGTGTGTCTTGTTCAGTGGTGGTCGTCTTTCAGCCTTTCTTACCTTGGCCATGTCTCTGAGTATTGCACACCTTGTGCTTTTGGGCACTCCAGTGATGTTGCAGCTCTGAAATATGGCCAAACTGGTGGCAAGTGGCATCTTGGCAGCTGCACGCTTGACTTTTCTCAGTTCATGGGCAGTTATTTTGCGCCTTGGTTTTTCCACACGCTTCTTGCGACCCTGTTGACTATTTTGAATGAAACGCTTGATTGTTCGATGATCACGCTTCAGAAGCTTTGCAATTTTAAGAGTGCTGCATCCCTCTGCAAGATATCTCACTATTTTTGACTTTTCTGAGCCTGTCAAGTCCTTCTTTTGACCCATTTTGCCAAAGGAAAGGAAGTTGCCTAATAATTATGCACACCTGATATAGGGTGTTGATGTCATTAGACCACACTCCTTCTCATTACAGAGATGCACATCACCTAATATGCTTAATTGGTAGTAGGCTTTCGAGCCTATACAGCTTGGAGTAAGACAACATGCATAAAGAGGATGATGTGGTCAAAATACTCATTTGCCTAATAATTCTGCACTCCCTGTATAGAAATAGATAAAATATCCAATAACTCAAATCAGTTCAATAAGTTGTAATTTTTTGTCTACAAGTGCAAAACCTGAAATGTTATAAAATAGAATTCAAGGTTTATCACTCTTTCCTTGTATTTCTAGAATGGTCTGTAGACTCTTGTAGCAATAGAGTGACTCACACAGTAAATCAGCATTCTGAATGTTACAGAAGATGCACTTTTACTCTGACCTTCATAGTATTCATAGCTCACTAATGGATGGGTTAAATAATTGACGGTTTTAGCCACAGGCCATAGATCACAGTTCGAATGTGCCCAAATAACTTTCATATGGCTTTAAGTAAAAAAACTAATTATGTCCGACATGAGCCTGTGACTGTAAACTCATGAAATATTTTGTACAGTCATAAATGTAAACTACGTACAGAAGACGGCATTAGACCAAAAGATTTCTCAGTTACGGCAGCAGCTTAACACTAAGATGGAAAAATGAATTATCATAAGCCACTCTCTACATAGATTCTAAATTGCTCTCCTCCTAAACCAATTTTCCCGATTCCACCATCAATTCAGTGTGATGGTTCAGTGCCTTGCATTTACAACTTGGTTCAAATCCGATCAGAGACAACCTCAGTGGCGTAACTAGAGTGTTATGGGCCCCAGTGCAAACTTTGAATCAGGCCCCCCCCACACAATTTTTGCAAAGAGGCGGCAGATTTTCTTTAGACTAAGGGCTCTTTTACATGAGCGGATACTGTGCGGGTAATCTGCTGCGTGAAAGAGAGCCAAGCCCCGCTCCTGACAGCAGAGACACGGAGCAGTAACATAATTGATAATGCTCTGTGCCTCTCTGTGATCTTTTTACTACAAAATCACAGTGAGATAAAGTTGTCAGCGTGATTTTGTAATAAAAAGATCACAGAGAGGCAAAGAGCATTATCAATTATGTTACTGCTCCGTGTCTCTGCTGTCAGGAGCGGGGCTTGGCTCTCTTTCACGCAGCGGATTAGCCACACTGGATCCGCTCATGTTAAAGAGCCCTAAGCCCAATGCATGGCTACACTCACCCAGTCCTAATAAAATCTGGTCCTACCTCATCCAGGGTGTCGCTGGCGTCGGCGTGATGTCCACTGGATCCAGAACAAGGTCCCTGTGGTGATAGAGAACAAAAAGAATAATCACATACGGAAGGGATGGTGACTGCCCCTGTGAAATCACCAGCAGAGGGCAATTCAAAATAGTTACGTCCTCTTTGTGGCCCCTCACAGCAGTTATGCCCAGATATGTGCCTTTCTTACAGTAGTTATAGCCAGATATGTGCCTCCCTCACAGCAGTTCTGCCAGATATGTACCCCTCACAGTGGTTATGCCCAGATATGTGCCCCCTCACAGTGGTTATGCCAGATATGTGCCCCCTCACAGTGGTTATGGCCAGATATTTGTTTCCATCACAGTAGTTATGCCAGATATGTGCCCCCTCACAATAGTTATGCCAGATATGTGCCCCCTCACAGTAGTTATGCCAGATATGTGCCCCTTCAGAGTAGTTATGCCAGATATGTTCCCCCTCACAGCAGTTATGCCAGATATGTGCCCCCTCACAGTAGTTATGCCAGATATGTGCCCCCTCAGAGTAGTTATGCCCACATATGTGCTCCCTCACAGTAGTTATTAGTGATGGACGAACATCTGCCGGGACGGTTTGTGAACGAGATTGCGCGAATGCGATCAAATGTTCGCAAACCGCAAGTTCGCAGCGGGTCCCATTCATTTTAATGGCAGGCGAACCTGAAAAACCTTCAGCTCATATTTGCAGCCAAGAAATAATTACTAGAAGTGCACAAATAGTTCCACAACACGGATAGTGAGATACCAGATGTATTATTCGAATTTGCGATCTCCATTCATTATTTTCTCAATGCAAAATATCGCCAATATAATTTTCACGTACGCGCATGCGCAAATGCACTATACAGTACCCAAAGGCACTATAAAGAAAGTATATTGGTATATAACACCCCACTTCAATCAGTTTTTTTGGGGGGCGACTGGTATATCACACCAGTTATAATTATACCGTTTGTCACTGTGTGTAGCAGAGGGAACGCAGCAAAACCGCAAACAAAAGCTTCAGTACCCAAATGCACTATAAAGAAAGTATATTGGTATATAACACCCCGCTTCTATCAGTTTTTTTGGGGGGCGACTGGTATATCAACCAGTTATAATTAATTTTTCTAATTGTGTTTGTCACTCTGTGTAGCTGCAGTATCGCTGCAGAACCGCTCACCACTGCTGCACTATACAAATCCACTATAATATGCTTTCTATGTTAGAAAGTATAAGTGTATTACACCCCTCTGTACTGCACACCTATCAATAGTACACCTATACCAGACCTTAAAAAGGACTTTTGTGGACCTATTTGATAGCGTTTGGTGTCCCTAACAGCCTGTCCCTGCTCCACACAGCAACCTTTCCCTACACTCACAAAAGACTGAATGTAAAATGGCGGCCAGATCGGGTATATTTATAAGGTAGGGGGTATGTCCATGTGCTGAAACGTCTCAATTGGCTGTCCTGTACCACCTGATGGATGTGTCATGGGTCAAAGTTCTTTACAATGTAAAAGAATATGGCAAACGCGAATATCTCCATATGTTCGCATGTTCGGCGAATCGCGAACGCGCAAAGTTCGCCACGAACTGACCCCCGGGCAAACCGCAAGGCCATCTCTAGTAGTTATTCCAGATTACGTGCCCCCTCACAGTAGTTATTCCAGATTAGGCCGCCCCCTCAGTAAAGATGCCCACTTTTGTGCCCCCTCACCCTAGTTGTTGCCCCCCTTTTGCCTCCAATCTGTAGCTTTATGGGGGGGGACATACTTACCTTCTTCTCTGATGATGCGCTCCCACAGCAGCCAGCAGTGCGATGTACGGTCAGCAGGGGGCGCGCCGGAGCTCAGAAGAACAGTGAAGCAGGGAGCGGAGAGAGCTCTCTGCTTCACTCTGAAAACGAACAGCCAGGCAGTGACAAGACCTGCTGGGTGAGTGCGCTCCCCCTGCCTTCTGCAGCCCCTCATGTTTGAAGAGCGCTCTGACAGGGCCCGGCATTCTCACTGTACTTCATGCTGGGCCCCATCAGAGTGCTCCAATTACATGTGAGTGCAGCGGGCCCCCTCCCCCCGCCGGGCCCTGGACATCTGCATGAAGTTTGTATGTTCTTCCCAAGATCTATTCCAAGCGGCAGCTGCAAATATGGTGCCCATCACTTATTGTTTAGCCCCATAAAGCTTGAAATTTGTGTGAATGTGCAAAATTCAGGGTCTTGTAGGGAAAGATTTATGGATTTAGTTACATAATTTGATTTAATTAATTGATTGAGATAGATTTTAGCTAAGGACATCACAAGGGTCATTTAGTGTACTACTATGTGTTACTTTATTGCAGCCAGCCATTGACAATACTGTGCTTGAATTGCTATTTAAAGCTACAGTACTCCTTTTTTCCCAATGAGCATTTACCAGCTAGCAACCCATTTTACATCTAAAAAATGATATGTACTGGCTGCTAATTTTATGAGCATCAAAGATGCACAAGACATTGTGCAATTGAACATCTTTAAAAAAAAAAAAATGTAAGATATTTTTTTAAAGTTTCTTCAGTTTTGCAAACTGATGGTCAGTGTATTTTTTATGCATACTGTGTCTAGTTGTGCTTTATTTCCCCAAAATCTGTTACAAAGTATCTTCAATCAAAGTGTAAGAAATTGACTGCACATATCATGCAGAGTCATAGTCAGCATATATTTTTGCTGCAGACTGTGTCCAATTGCACATTTTCTTCAATAAACTTTTGGAAAGTTTCTTCATTTAACAATAGTTGTACCAAACACAGGATAGTTATAGCTGTTCATACCCATTCAAGTCAATGGTAGAGGAAGCTGTAATGATTCTGAACCACTACCATAATGTAGATGGCATGGATGTAAACATTGAAGAGAACGCAGCTCTTGCTCCAGCTCCACAGCCCCTTCAGCTGTTTGTTAGGGGTGCCAAGAGTTGGGCCACCATGATCTGATAGGTCATCAATATTCTTAAACCGGAATACTCCTTTAACAGAAAAAATAGAAATAATAGGTGATATCTTCCCTTTAAATAAACAAATGCCAGTTTATTGGTTTATGTATTGTGTCTCTGTGTATCTCTCCATCTGTGCCTTCTGTGTCTAAAATAGATAGATAGATAGATAGATAGATAGATAGATAGATAGATAGATAGATAGATAGATAGATAGAGTCCATGTAATTGTAGCAAAATCAAGTGTAACTTACAAGTTGCAAAAAATAAACTATAAGGAAAGGACTGGGATTGACAGAAGCATGTTCATCTATTGATCTCCACCACAGTCAAGGAATCACTATCTCTCTGACTGTGAAGACTGGTCAATATCAAGCCAACAGTATATGAGCAGTCAGCTTAACTCAGCGGTGAATTTGTTGGAATTTAGCATCTACATTACTTTAATGATTGGAATAGACATAAAGAGCCATAGGTGGTACAATGGTAACAAAACATGCATTGTCTTCCTTTTTAGAAGAGGTGAACCTTAATATTAAAAAGTTGAATGTAAATACACAGGTTTGTTCCAAGTCATAGTGACCAGTGGCTGAATTTTTACAGAAAATATGCAAACTTCGAGCTCATCCTGTGGTACGTTCAATGCCTTGCATTAAATACACTGAAAGTTAAAGGGAATAACATTGATTATCTTGTGACAATGGTACCTGGCAAGGGGTAAGATATCATAGGCAGCAAGTAAACAGTCAGTTCTTGAAGCTAATGTTTTGGGAGCTGAGAATTGCGATGACTGGGTGACTTGGTAAAGACACCTCCAAAAAAGCAGGTTTTGTGGGTTGTTCCCAAAACTGGGAAACTAATAAAAAGGTGATGAGAGTTAAAGGCTTATTGATTGCTTAAAAAGTTAGCACTGGCAATGATTAAAAGGTGTCAGTACACTTAGAACATTACAACTTGCTGCGTATGGGGCTGTCTAGCTGTGAGTTGTGATGAGTGTAGTATTAACATATTTGATTTGGCTGCTTTGCCGAATTTTACCGAATTACTTTGTCACAGAGTGCGTTTCCTTGTAAGTAGTGGGTGCAATGACAGGGAGCGGTGATTGCGCTGCCGTTCCCCTGTCATTGTACCCCTCAGATGCCGCGTTCATAGCTAATCGCAACATCTGACATTAATATTACAGTGTAACATTAAAAAAATGTTTTAAAATTGGACTTACCTAATCCATTTTATCACAAAGAGTCGGCCGCCGCCATCTTGATTGAAGATCTAGCGCGAAATCTCGCATGTCCCTTGGTGACTTGTTCGCGGCGGCCAGCATGATGATATCATACGTCAACGCGCACAGGATTTTATACAAGAGCTTCAATCAAGATGGGGGCGGCCGACTCTTCGCCTTCAAACGGATGAGGTAAGTATGATTTTTTAATTTTTTTATTTTACCGCCATTCAGTAAAAATGATACTCCACCATGAAGCATGAAATCAAATTGCACTTTGTGGCGTTTGATTAGCTCAACACTAGCTGTGAGCATCGGAAGTAAGTGGCCCGGTCTGATGATTTACATGTGCATCGCTTATCTGAGAAAAATATAGCACTGTTGCAAACCAAATGCTTCGTTCATGACAGCAGTATTTCCTACTGGCAGTGGCCTGTTTGAGTAGGATAATGTGCCCTGCCACATGGCAAAAAAATGTTTAGGAATGGTTTGAATTTGGGTGGTACTCTCCTTGGGGAGAGAGCGCCTTAATCGGCGTGAGGAGACCTATAAGGCCATTCATGGTTAGAGAAACCTGACAAAGAGCTCAATTTGTCGATTTGGTCTCGACATTCCTCATGTCTAAGGTTGATTGAGCATCTGTAAGATGTGCTGAAAAACAAGTCCAATCTGTGTGAGGTCCACTTAAAGGATCTGCTGCTCACCTTGGTGCCTGATCTTCTGGAGTGCATTTCTCAATGAGTTATTGTTCTTTTGGTAGCATGAAAGGACCTATCTATATAAATATATATATAAAGAAGGACGTATATACAGTCAGGTCCATAAATATTGGGACATCGACACAATTCTAAAATTTTTGGCTCTATACACCACCACAATAGATTTGAAATGAAACAAACAAGATGTGCTTTAACTGCATTCTGTCAGCTTTAATTTGAGGGTATTTACATCCACATCAGGTGAACGGTGCAGGAGTTACAACAGTTTTCATATGTGCCTCCCACTTGTTAAGGGACCAAAAGTAATAGGACAATTGGCTTCTCGGCTGTTCCATGGCCAGGTGTGTGTTATTCCCTCATTATTCCAATTCCAATGAGCAAATAAAAGGTCCAGAGTTCATTTCAAGTGTGCTATTTGCATTTGGAATCTGTTGCGGTCAACTCTCAAGATGATATCCAAAGAGCTGTCACTATCAGTGAAGCAAGCCATCATTAGGCTGAAAAAACAAGACAAACCCATCAGAGAGACAGCAAAAACATTAGGCTTGGCCAAAACAACTGTGTGGAACAT
Organism: Bufo bufo; assembly: GCF_905171765.1. Taxonomy (NCBI): domain Eukaryota; kingdom Metazoa; phylum Chordata; class Amphibia; order Anura; family Bufonidae; genus Bufo; species Bufo bufo. The sequence goes on from NC_053389.1 coordinate 211,404,195, forward strand.
TCTTAAAACGAAGGAACGCACCGGTGAGCTCAGCAACACCAAAAGACCCGGAAGACTACGGAAAACAACTGTGGTGGATGAACAAAGAATTCTTTCCCTGGTGAAGAAAACACCCTTTACAACAGTTAGACAGATCAAGAACACTCTCCAGGAGGTAGGTTTAAGTGTGTCAAAGTCAACAATCAAGAGAAGACTTCACCAGAGTGAATACAGAGGGTTCACCACAAGATGTAAACCATTGGTGAGCCTCATAAACAGGAAGGCCAGATTAGAGTTTGCCAAATGACATCTAAAAAAGCCTTCACAATTCTGGAACAACATCCTATAGACAGATGAGACCAAGATCAACTTGTACCAGAGTCATAGGAAGAGAAGAGTATGGAGAAGGAAAGGAACTGCTCATGATCCTAAGCATACCACCTCATCAGTGAAGCATGGTGGTGGTAGTGTCATGGTGTGGGGATGTATGGCTGCCAATGGAACTGGTTCTCTTGTATTTATTGATGATGTGACTGCTGACAAAAGCAGCAGGATGAATTCTGAAGTGTTTCAGGCAATATTTTCTGCTCATATTCAGCCAAATGCTTCAGAACTCATTGGACGACGCTTTACAGTGCAGATGGACAATGACCCAAAGCATACTGCAAAAGCAACCAAAGAGATTTTTAAGGGAAAGAAGTGAAATGTTATGCAATGGCCGAGTCAATCACCTGACCTGAATCCGATTGAGCATGCATTTCACTTGCTGAAGACAAAACTGAAGGGAACATGCCCCAAGAACAAGCAGGAACTGAAGACAGTTGCAGTAGAGGCCTGGCAGAGCATCACCAGGGATGAAACCCAGCATCTGGTGATGTCTATGCGTTCCAGACTTCAGGCTGTAATTGACTGCAAAGGATTTGCAACCAAGTATTGGAAGTGAAAGTTTGATTTATGATTATTATTCTCTCCCATTACTTTTGGTCCCTTAACAAGTGGGAGGTACATATGCAAACTGTTGTAATTTCTACACCGTTCACCTGATTTGGATGTAAATACCCTCAAATTAAAGCTGACAGTCTGCAGTTAAAGCACATCTAGTTTCATTTCAAATCCATTGTGGTGGTATATAGAGCCAAAAATGTTTGAATTGTGTTGATGTCCAATATTTATGGACCTGATTGTATGTGTGTGTGTATGTATGTTTGGCAATCACTCAAAAACGCAACCATCAATTTCAACGAAACTTGGTATACACATCCCTTGCTACCTGGAAAAAAATCTTGTGGGGGTCATACCACCCCTACAAAGCAGCTGCATGGAGTTTGTATGCTCCAACTGTTTTTGCTACACACATATTGCTCTGTAACTCAAAATCTCATTGATCAATTTCTACTAAACTTAGTACACATATCACTTACTATCTGGGAAAGAATATTGTGGAGGTAACATCCCGGTACACAATGAGTTTCTGCCTGTCCTGACGCCTGTTTCCTTTATACGCGACTAAACGACTGGACCGATCTTCACCAAATTTGGCACACAGGTACATCAGGTGTCTTGGAAGGTTTTAGACCGGATTTCAGCTCTCTAGGACGTACTCTTCCTGAGATATTCACAAAAATGACCTGCATTAGCCAATACAAGCCTGCAAGTCTTTCTTTTCATATCCCAACTGCCATACACACAGTCACATGTCCTTTATCAGCCAATAGAAGCTCACAGGCCCTTAGTCTCCACATACACACAGTTCTACTCCAGGTTTCCATAACAACCCAGCCATTTGTCTTCACTGCTGTAGGTCAGCTTTAGGCTAGGGCTACACGACGACAATAAGTCGCATGACACATAGGGCACAACTACACTGCTACATGTGTCGCGCGACATTAATGTCGCACAACAATTTTTATAATGATAGTCTATGGTGTTGCACTGCGACATGTGACATACTGCGACGCGACAGATGCAGAAAAATCCATCTTGGATGGATTTTTTGCGACTGTCTTGTCACAGCATGTCACATGTTGCAGTGCGATACCATAGACTATCATTATAAAAATTGTGAAGACAAAATGTCGCGTGACACATGTTGTCATGTAGCCCTAGAATTAAAGGGGTAGGGTGCTGTGGAGGTCACTTTTAAAGGAGCGTTCACTGTGGATGTTACTGTTAAGGGGACAGGCAACTGTGGAGGTCACTGTTAAAGGGGCGGACACTGTGGAGGTCACTGTTAAGGGGGCAGGGGCCACTATTAACCCCTTAAGGACCGGGCTCATTTTCACCTTAAGGACCAGGCCATTTTTTGCAAATCTGACCAGTGTCACTTTATGCATTAATAACTCTGGGACGCTTTTACCTATCATACTGATTCCGAGACTGTTTTTTCGTGACATATTCTGCTTTATGTTAGTGGTAAATTTTTGCCGATACTTACCTAATTTCTTTGTGGAAAGTTCCCAAATTTCATGAAAAATCTGAAAATTTAGCATTTTTCTAAATTTGACACTTTTTGCTTGTAAGAAAAATGGACATGCCATATAAATTATATATTGATTTACATATTCAATATGTCTACTTTATGTTGGCATCATAAAGTTGACATGTTTTTACTTTATGAAGACGCTAGAGGGCTTCAAAGTTGAGCAGCAATTTTGAAATTTTTCATGAAAATTTCAAAATCAGATTTTTTAAGGTACCAGTTCAGTTCAGTGAATTTGAGGGTCTTTATGTTATAGATCCCCCATAAATGACCCTATTATGAAAACTGCACCCCTCAAAGTATTCAAAATGACATTCAGAAAGTTTGCTAACCCTTTAAGTGTTTCACAGGAATAGCTGTAAAGTGGAGGAGAAAATTTCAAATCTCCTTTTTTTTACACTAACATGTTCTTGTAGCCCATTTTATTTAATTTTTACAAGGGGTAATAGGAGAAAAAGTGCCACAAAATTTGTAGCCCAATTTATCCTGAGTCAGAAAATACCTCATATGTGGATGTAGAGTGATCTGCAGGTGAACTACATGGTTCAGAAGAGAAGGAGCGCCATTGGGATTTTGGACAGCCAAAATCCCAATGGCGCTCCTTCTCTTCTGTGTCGTGTAGTTCGCCCGCAGAGCACTTTACGTCCACATATGGGGTATGTCCTTACTCGGGAGAAATGATGAGGAGAACGAGGATGACAACAGGAAAGTGGAGTGATCCTCGTCCTCACTGTGGCTTTCGGAGTCGGAGAGCAGCTGGGCGTATGCCTCCTCGGCTGAGAACATCCAGCGGGCCATCTTAGAACGATAAAGGGGAGTGCGTGTGTGTGTAAAACTTTATTTAGTGTGTGTGTGTGTGGGGGGGGTTTATGTATACCCTACCCTAACCCACCCTAACCTAACAGAATCCCCGGAAAATTGCTCACACCCCAAAAACTCGCTGATCAGCGGTACCAAGCTGATCAGCGGTGGGCGATACGCTAACAGTGGCCGGACGCTCTTTTACGGCTAAGAATGCCGGGCACAGTCAGCGCACCTACAAAAAGAAAAAAAATGCACTTGTGCCCCAAAATATGTGGAGGGAGGTCAAGCAGCAGCACCCCTGGGGGGACGGGGGTCGCACAGGGTGCTGTTGACCCCAGACACCCTCAGATCCGGGTGCTGCACACAAAAAAAAACTATTCACTAGTCACAGGACCCCCCTCGGCATTGTTACAGGGTGCCTGCTGAATAATTTCATCAGGCACACCGTTCCGATCACCACCCTCCACGCAGCGGTGATCGGAAATCCACATGACTCGGACATCAGGGGGTACAGGTATGCCCTGTGTCCATAAGAGGTTAAAGGGGCAACTGCTGTGGAGGTCACTGTTAAGGGAGAGGGGTACTGTGGAGGTCACTGTTAAGGGGGAGGGCCCCTGCGGAGGTCACTGTTAAGGGAGTGGGGTGCTGTGAAACTCACTGTTAAAGGGGCGGTCTGCTGTGAAGGTCAAAGTTAAGGGGGTGGGCTGCTGTGGAGGTCCCATTTAAAGTGGCGGGGCACTGGGGGGGGTCAGTGTTAGGGGGTGGGGGACTGTGGAGTTTACCTTTAAAGGGGCGAGGTGCTGTAGAGGTTATTGTTATGGGGATACTGTCTATCTCTTTTAACGACACACACAAACATTAAATGAAATAGATGAAATATTCCTGTGCGAAGCCAGGTCCTTCTGCTAGTACAATATAAAGTAGGTGGCTTTACTGCTATAGCTTAATTGGTGTACTTTCTCATATACATCCATTAATTCCATAAATGTATTTGTGGGCAGACAAATGGATAGGGGAAATATATTTATAAATAACATATTAAATGTCTCTTGAAAAAACACCATGTATTAAATGACAAAATAATTGAATGACTAAGACATTTAGTTTAATGTAGCCAATAAATTCACATGAAAAAAGTTCAAAAGATGTTTATAGCCATCTAGCCAATGCCAATAGGCTTCATTAAATCCATTGAATTTTCTTAAAACATATAGCTGGCACTGAGAAGGAAAGATATATCCAACTGGCAGTGTCAAGCTACATCAAATATGTCTTTGTGAAGATAAGTGAACTGCTTGTTCCAGAATTCTACTTTGTCTGTCTATAATTTATTAATGTAACCAAAGCAATTCACATACCAGTTATAGTTAGCAAATGGTTAATCTAATAGCCTTGGAAGCCTGCCTTTTAACTAAATTTTCCCCAAAACATTACAATTTTCTCAACTTTCTTAATTTGGCAACTATGGATCACTTTTGGTCCAGAATATTTGTATTTCATATTGTTTATATTAATTATATGTGTATGTAAAGATACAGGGAAAGCTAATGAATGCCAGTGTGCTTTTCATATTTTTCCATCTTCAGCTAATTAAAATAATTTTACCCATCATAAAATGACTTGTTATAATGCAATGCATAACAGAAGCTCAGATGATAGTGATACAGATAAAGCATTAGATTATATGTTTGACTGCAAAATATATACCCTGCTGTCAGTGTCAGACCGGGGTGCCTAGGGCCCCTTCAGTAGAATTTATTTTGGGGACCCACCATACTGATAGACTCAAATATTACCTGCTCACACAGCAGCAAGATGCAACCAGATGATTGAATATGGGGGTCCTTGCAGAGACTTTGAGAAGGTAGGTCCTGGGGAGAAGAGGATACTGGCTAGCTTTCCTCTATACCTAGAAGACATCTCAGCTCTGATCGTGTCTATAATAATAAACTGGGGAGTTTCTTTAATAATCTATCAAGTTTTTTATATGAACATAGCTGGTTGAGGTGCTGTACATTGAATTTATGTATATACTGCAGTAAGTCTACTGTGTTATGTGCCACTTGTGCAGGGGGTGGGAGACTAGGGGCCCACCTTGCTCAGGGGCCCACTGGGGGATTGACCTGTACCCCTGTGGCCCAATCCGAGCCTGGAGACTAGGGGTCCACCTTGCTCAGGGGTCCACCAGGGGAATTCACCTGTACCCCTGTAGGCCAATGGCAACCCCTGTCTGTTCCCAATGGCAGCCAAATGAATTCATATGATGGGAAAAAAAAACATGTTGCCATCATTAGATCTTGGATGAGAGTTACTATTCAGTTAGGAAACAATGCATTATAAATCAACTGTTCCTCTAGAAAGTTTTGTACTAATGTAATTGTCCTTAAACTGACAGCTAAAAGTTCTAATGGTTGCAAATCTGCAATTACTGTAACTGCAAGTTTGTTAAACAGAACAGAAATTAAAGGGGTTTTCTAAGATATTTTAACAGATGACTTATCCTCTGGACCTATCCCTGTGCTTTAGGTCAGCCAAAATGATCAAAGGCTTTTCACATACTCCACTTGGTGTTGATGGAGTGGGGCCCCATTCCATGTTTTGCTATGGACTTGTTTCGCCCTTGGAAGGGGTAAGTCAGACATTAGAAGTAACTTGATTTGACAACATGGACAGTCCAGAGCTGTAATGCTGGTGCTTTTCCACTATTCTGTCTTGTAGAATTAGAATTTGCTCCTTCCCTTAGGCTGTGAAAGAATCCCCATAAAGACTTATCTTTACACATTCTGAAAATGATTTCTTATTAAAATAGCTCCTCCTCGCCAGTGTATCATGTAATTCTAAGTATGCACAATGTGGAAAGGTCTGATTTTTAATGCAGCTAGATGAAGGGATTATGTTTAGGTTGGGAGCGTTGCAGAATGAGTTGATTTTAATGATTTGTGGCATTTCACCTGCCAACACATTGGAAATCCATTTGAGAATAAAGTTTGGAGCATGTAACTTTGGAAAACACAAAATGTTCTTCTGGCTTCTAAGACGTTTGTGCACATTCTGCATATCATTGCATAAAATCATTCTGATCTATATCTCCTAATTAGTGTTTCGGGATTTTGGAAAGGGAAATGTTAAGAAGATCTCAAGCAAATCACCTATTTTTCAAGTATTATTAAAAAAAGGCCAATTCAGACATAAAGCAAAGCTGTCAAGAGGATTCCACCCTAACAGGGAATATATGAGCCTGGCAGTGTCTGATCACAATAGATTTGTGAGGAAGTATTTGTCCCCCAATTGTTACTTTAAACAGTTTCTAGTCTTCCAGGAAAATTTCATAGTAGCTGTGTTTTAATGGATCAGTAGTGGCTAGGATGTAGCCAAAAGCTGTGGAGCCACACAGGTTACTAAGGAAAGAAGTGACAATTTCTTTTGGAGTGTTTTACAAACAAACAAAAAATGTGCATCCAGTAACAATGTTAGCGCATAAGTAAGGGGTCACCCTTGAAACAGCGTGTGTTATGGGATAGCATTAAGCTCAGCATTCTCAGAATGAAATGAAGGCCTGCGAGCCATGAATTGTGCAAAGATATTGTACTGCAAGGCACCAACGAAAAAGACCAGTATAGATGATGGAAGGGGTTTATTCAAAAGAAAATAAACAAAGTCCAGGAAAGCTTCACTGGTAACAAATAACAGGAATACAAAAACGAGGGGAAGCCTGGTATAGTCCCAATCCGTGCTTTAAATCGCTGTGCACTCTTGCCAGACGAAAGGATGCGTCACAGGGAATTCTGGATCCTGGGTCCCACTGGAAAGGACGGAGCCCAGGTAACCTTCAGTCACTAGCACAAGTAGTCATGACCTGTATTTGGAAATGGAAGGAAAACAGTGGGCAGTGACCGACCGGGGAGACCACCTTTTATGTGCCTGCTAACAAATCCCAGGGTGCCAAGTGTCCACTCCCCATAGGTCATAAAACTGCCCTACACCTGTGTACAAGGCCTTGGCCGGTCATTAACCAATTAGACCAATGCCGGCCTCCTAATCTACTTTGAATTTGTGGCCAGGTGCTATTCCCATCACTGATTTCAGCGTCCATTAACAAACCACAATGTGTTACCTCATCTTTCATTAGCTATGTGTGGCAATGTGGTCGTACCTCAGTGTTACCAGTTGACGGGTTCTCAACACAAAAACACTATAATGATTAGTGTTGAGCAAATCGAAGTAACCAAAGTGGACTTCAATCCGAATTTCAGGGAAAATTCTATTTGCTGTGAAGCTAAATTACTGCGTGCTTTGAGGTAACAAATCAATTTTCCCTTAAATGGAGGTAAAAATAAAAAAATAAACATACTCACCTCATCCGTTTGAGCGCGAAGAGGCCACCGTACAAAATCTCGTGCTTGGTTATGTATGGCGTCACCACGACGGCCAGCGTGAGAACATCATGCACTGTGCGAGATTTCGATCCGGATCTTCAAGCAAGATTGCTGTGGGGGCCTCTTTGTGCTCTAATGGATAAGGTAAGTACAATTTAAATCTTTTTTAAATGATTAACCCCTGAAAGGCCCTAATATTAACCTCAGATGCCTTGATCAGCGATGAAGAGAGGGATTCAATTAATGGGGCAGCGCAATTGCCGTTCCCCGTCATTACGCCCACTACTTGCAAGGAAATGAGCTTTATGACAAAGCAAGTTTTTTTGTAAAATTCAGTGAAGCAGTCAAATCGAATTTTTAAGAACTTTGCTCATCTCTAATAATCATCTTTCCAATGCACTCTCTATGGCTCCGAAAAAACTAACAAACATCAAAGCAGTGTAAAAACCCAGCCCAAAAATCCTCTTTCTGTCTTATTACAGGAAGATATCAGAAGATGTGCCCAATTGATCACAGCAGCTCACTTTTCTCTATGCCAGCTAAAGATTGGCTTGCTTTCCAGCATTATTTTGTGCCAGCTGGCACACTCTCCTAAAGGATCTCTATCCTTTTGAGCAATTGTATTAAAAATTATTCTAAATGGCCTAAAATTAATTTTTGTAATATACTTTATTATTATTATTTTTTTACCATTTAACTGACAAAGTAGGCACCTGAAGTTCAGGGTGTCTGTAGCGCTGTGGAATCTTTACACTCAGTTGATATGTATGCAGTAATATGGATATATGGATTCCACGGTCCTACAGGCATAGGGGTCGCAGTGAGCCCTGTACTGGCAGGAGCACACATCACTGATTCTGCCTGTGACTGCTTCATTCAGCTAAATCCTGGCACAGCACATGAGTACAGGGTCTTCTGCACCATTGTTCTATGCTAGTCTTCAGCTGAGAAGAAGAGACACAGGCAGGAGCTCTGTGCATAGCACATCTTCAAGTGAGGGGAGAGGGCACAGACAGGAGCAGTGATGTGTGCTCCTGCCAGTACAGTGCTCAGACATGTCAAACGCGTACTGGTGTATGGATTCCGAAGCGCTATAGACACCTGAACTTCAGATGCCTATCTTGTCAGTAAAATAGTAAAAAAAACTCAAATAAAATAAAGTTTGTTTAAATTTTTAAATTGTTCAAAAAGTTGTGTCCACTTTAATAAGTGTGGTGGATTTTCTAAACCCTCCTAGCCGCAGCCCTTTTCTATACACTTTACAAATTGTGCCTGGTGTGTAGCAAAAAGCATCAATCACCATTAATAAATGTAGTGAACGTGGAATCGTGACTCAATTTAAATAATAAATCTGTCCCAGTGTCTATTGAAGGGCTCATGGACAACCAAGGTTCAACAGCATTCTTCAAGAAGCCCTGCAGTTTAGTATTTAAAAAAATTCCCTATAAATGCATATGAGACTAGAATTTTTTTTTTTTCTTAAAACAGTCCTCAAATTGGAGCTTTGCATTAAAATACTGCACAAAGTACACAAATGGCCCAGAATGGAGGGGTGAATGTCATCGGGTGCTTATTAAAGCATTGTGGGTACAGAATGGACTCCAAGGGCAAAAGTCCCTTCTTCTATTAGAAAGTGTAATTTGCAAATGCTAAATGGAAAGGGGGAAGCTGTGACCTATGGCTCTCATAAAATAATCAATTAAATAAAATCTGCCCACTTGATTAACTTTTCCTTTCCTTTATAACTTAAATTACATAGTAATTATCAGACCAGGGTGCTGAAGTTGTAGTTGGTTAACATAATGGGATTTACATCTTCTGTAGTCCCAAACATCAATATTTGACCACGGCAATTTTCCACCTAGTATAAAGTACTGAGATCGAACCCTTGCGTCGCTAATAAAAGCAAATGTCACATTTACTTACACAAAATCTATATCTCCAACCTAGCTTCTTTTACAAGGGCTAGGACACAATATCTTACTATTACTACAGCTGCATCAACACAATTAAGTATTTTCAATGCACATTGTCAGAGATGTATACAGATAGTAACTAGAAAATAATAGGTTAACAGATTCATTGATTGCTCCCACTTTTGCAATATACTTTGTAATCAACCTGCTCTATAGGATTTTTTTTTATTCTTTCTATACTGGTAAAGATGTTTAGTAACATAGGTCTACTTAGCCATTCTGTCTACATGGTTCCTTAGAGGTTTCCTCCTGGTTTCTTCATTCTTCTAAGGGCTCATGCACATGACTGTTGTTGTTTTGCGGTCCGTTTTTCATGGATTCGTTGTTTTTTTCCCCCTCTGATTTAAGTCCTCTTCCGTTCCATTATTCCACAAAACATATCCGTATTGTTTCTGTATGCGATCCGTTTTTTGCGGATCGGAAACGGAAACAGTAACTTATTAATCACCAAACACATGAGCAATAAGGGCTGGGCATAGAATTTCTACAATATGGATCCGTAAAATACGGATGAAATACAGATGACATACGGATGTGTTTCGTGTGCGTTCCGTATTTTTTGCAGACCCATTGACTTGAATGGGGCCTCGGACCATGATTTGCGGACAATAATAGGACATGCACTACTTTTTTGCGTAATGGAAATACGAAATTATGGAAACGGAATGCACACGAAGTACCTTTCGTTGCTGAACGGAAGTGGAAAGAAAATACGTTCATGTGCATGAGGCCTAAGACCATGGTTCCCTAGAGGTTATGAGTTTTATTTCTTTGCTTTATTTTAATCTTTTGTGACCAAAAGACAATTATTATTTTTTTACAACTTTACTCTAATTTGAAATTCTATAGTCGAAGGATATGTCAAGGATACCTAAAGCAAGTCTGTAGAAAGCCACAGGAAAATGTATAGTGGAAAATCCAAACAAAACCCACAGATTTTGCTGTGGATTTCCCTTGGGCAGAAAATTGTTTAAAATTATTTATTCACCTACAAATCTCCAGATGCTCCACCAGTGGTCCCCATCTTTGTTTTACAGGTTCCAGAGATGATGTGTCGACCATTAAATATGACACACCATTGCTGGAGGCTGCAAAAGATCAGCATGGGAGCACCAGAGGATTGTTAAGTGCACATATAAATTTCAGAAATTTTTAGTGATGTTGTATCAATTTTTTTTGTGGATTTTGATTCAATGGAGAAAATCTGCCACAAATCGGCAACTATAAAAAAAACTGCAGATTTAGAAATTTTCTACCTGCAAATCGGGACAGAACATTTGCAGCATTGCGCCATTAACCTCTTCACGCATTTGGATGCAACTGTACATCCAAACTGTGAGTAATTTAGTGCATTTGGATGTAAAGTCACGTCCAAACTGCTTACAATGGCTGTGACACTATAAAGTGTCACAGCCCCATAGTCTCCACACTCCCCGCGAGCAGAGACACCGGGGAAGCCGGCAAGGGACCAATAAGAGTGGCCCCTTGCTGGCAAGCTCTCTGATTGGTTAGTCTCTGCAGATTAACCAATCAAAGCACTCCAGAAAGAAAATGAGGGTTTCAGGCTGTGATCTAGTAATCAGCGATGACCCCTACTGTTCCCCTCCGTAATCCTGATTATACATTGTCCCCCATTGCCCCCAGATGCCCCCTGCAGCCTGATCCTATGTGCCTACTCTAATAGCAACATCTCAGGAACGGAGTCGCTGCCATCAGCAGAGAGTGTCAGCTATTACTTACATTTGCAACTGGGGGTTCAGAAGAAGCCACAATCTGAGCTTCAGTAGAGTCATTGATACCTTTAATATATCTAGTCTAGGAAAGAATGGCAAGCCAGTATTGTGCATCCACTGTCCAACTTTGAACTTGTCATGTCTTGATTTGTGTTCTATTCTTACTTCTCTAGAGTTCATGCTTCCAATGCTGGAAGAGATCAGAGTTCAGTTTGCTTTTAGTAAGAAATACCCAGCTCTATCATTGACTGCCCATACAACTATATAAAGGGAGCTTACTACAAGGAAGACTTGAAAGACCAATCATGGTTAATGTATAAGAATATTTAGATTTGAAAAGGACATGTTACCTCCCCCCTTACATGCATTAAATACTTGCGTTGTGCGTGGTGTCTTTCTGTAGAGACGGATATAGATTGGACAGTCTCGGGCCCGTTCCATTGACAAGGGGAATGGTTATATCCAGTTGTCAATTTCTACATTCATTTCCAGAATGATACCAGAGGTATGAAACATAGAGTTCTTTAAAAAATAAAGATGCTGCAAAATTGTTATTTAACAGGGCGATACAACTATTTTATAAAACAGCAGAGGTGAAAGGTCCTCTTTAACTATGATATAAGAAGGTGACAGGAGAACATACATTTTACCTACAATGGAAAGATCACTAATGTCTGTGACTGATTGTGTCTTGTGTATGAAGGATCTCACGCAGCTTGCTGATCATTTGTGCAGATGACGTCTGGTGTATGGCTGTTAAGCTGTTTTTCTGCTCCTTCAACTTTGATTTCATATTCATTTTGACCAAAAAAGCCTGAAGCCTTCAGTAGGGGATGTACATGCCAACTCCTGCTGATTGTTCACATTTTCTCAGTGTTTGCCAGACAATACACAGCTCATTTCCATGCACACATCAAAACCACAAAAAATATATCATCTTAATCTTTCTAGATAAGGCTCTTTGAAGTATACTAATGTCACTTTTATGACAGGGGATTAGCAGCCATATTAATTTAGATTTTGGACTGTTTTTAAGTAAGTACGTAATTATTGCTCTGCTGAAATGCCACTGCTGTTACTGTTTCAATGACTTTTGCAGACGCTACGCTTGAAGCTAGTAGTTCTTAACCTTGTTTTGAGGCCTGCTGAGATCTTTGATTAGTGGAACAGGTGTATTAATTAGTCACTGACACATTTGGGATTATGTACTAAGAGGATTTAAAGGGTTACCTAACGTGGAAAGAAAATAGAGCAAAATTACTTAGCTACAGAACATACGATATCAATTTTCTTTTACAGTGTTACAGTGTTGTTCACATTTCTGTGCCTATTTAATATCCTTGGAAAATCTGTATGTGTTTCGTGTCTTGAAGGATCCGTGTTTGGTGCATATGTCAGTTTTTTGCCCTCCATGTGTCATCTGTATTCCACGGACACTCCAGAGCATCACCTATCAGTTGTCAGTGAAAAAAGGACCAAAAACAGATGACATCCGTGTCATGTCAGTGGTTTTTCACAGACATAGGCCTCATGCACACGGCCGTATTGCGACCTGCAAAAGGCGGGTCAGCAATCCACGGCCTTTTCCTATGACTCTCCCTAGCATCTGCACACGTCTCTGCCTGCCTGTGAAATGATTCCTCTCACTATCCTTTCCCTGCACTAGTAAATCGCTTCTTTCCTTTTTTTTTTAACAATTTGTTTTTCTTTCACTCTCCCTAGCGCCTGCTTACACGTCTGTCCATGAACAAAGTACGATAGTGAATGGCAGACTCTAAGATGGCCGCCGTATTTATAGGGCTGTGACATCACAGGGCTGGCTGGCTGCTGATTGGCTGCATGCATGTCACTATAGGTCATCCCGCCTTCCCAGAGTTCCTTGCCCCATGTCCTCACACTTGTAGCCGCCATTTTAGCTGCCATTGTAGCCGGCTAACAGCAATGTGAGGAAAAATTGCGATTCGTTACCACGAAGCGTGAGGAAATTCACATTCAATCAGAATCAAATTTTTCCTGAAATATGGAACGAATTCGTCAGCTTCGATTCGCTCATCTCTAGTAGCAATCATTCCTCCTCCTTTCACTTTGCATTGGCCTGTGTAATTGACCAAAGCAAACGACTGCTGATCAATGTGTTTATGGTCAATTGGTGTTCGTCCACCTGCCTGAAGGGCGGGGAGTGTAATAAGGGCCCAAATGCCTCTTTCCCACAAGTGATATGGAATGTGTCAGGAATGGATCTGTTCAGGGAAAAACTGATGGTTTTGCACGCAAGTTCAGTTTGGTCTGTGATTGCGTTCAGTGTTTGCGATTTTTCTGTATGGATTATATACGGATTACATGCGTTTTTCATGCTTGTGAAGAAAAACTGAAGAATGACACTCTGTATCACCTAGCAACTAACAGTGAAAAATGCATTGCATCAGAGTTGCATCATTTTAACCACGTCCCGTCCGCCCATTGAATATAAACATCCGGGAGGTGGTTGTCTATCTCCTAATGATCTTATTAAAAAGTCCTTTCAGAGATCGCAGCTGCACGCCAATCGTGCAGCTGCTGATCGGGTTGCCCGCTGTCAGTGACAGCAGGGCAACCCTTAGAGAAGGCAGGGACAGTGCCCAGGTGTCTCTGCCTTCTAGATCGCTGTATACACAACGCTCACTGAGTGCTGTTTATACAGTGCAGGAAGCGCTATGCGCTTCCTATACCGACCCGGCGGTCATGTGATCGCTTGAACCGGAGAGTGCAGGAGCTGTGTGAGGTCTTTCAGAGACCTCGATCAGCCCTGCACTGAGGCTGAACAGCACTGTATTGCGCTGTACAGCCTCTCTGGGGGGTGCATTTCTTCTGTAACTGGGGCTACTATGTCAGCCCCAGTTACAGGAGAAATCAACAGTGAAAAAAAAGTGAAGTAAATGTCCCCCAGGGGTCTTGTATGACCTTATGTGGGATGCAAAGTGTAAAAAAATAAAAAATAAAATAAAGTGTTAAAAAAAAAAAAAAAAAGATTTCACATGTAAAAAAATAATTCCCTATGTAAGGAATAAAAAAAAATTTAATAGAAAAAATAAAATAAAATAGACATATTTGGTAATGTCGCGTCTGTGACCCAGTCCGGTAAACACCATAAAAAAAAAAAAAGTTTAAAAAATGCTATTATTGTGTTAAAGTGAAATAAATCAAAAAAGTATACATATTAGGTATCGCCGCATCCGTAACAACCAGCTCTATAAAAATATCACATGACCTAACCCCTCGGGTGAACACCGTGAAAAAAAAATAAAAAACTATGTCGAAAAAAGCCATTTTTGGCACCTTACATCACAAAAAGTGCAACACCAAGGTTTGTCACCTTGCCCCATAAAGTTTTATAATAAATGATAAAAAAATCATATGTACCCAAAAATAGTACCAATAAAACTGGCACCTTATCCCCTAGTTTCCAAAATGGGGTCACTTCTTGGGAGTTTCTACTGTAAGGGTGCATCAGGGGGGCTTCAAATGGGACATGGCATCTAAAAATCATGTGGCGCTCCTTTTCTTCTGCGCCCTGCCGTGTGCCCATACAGCAGTTTATGACCACCTGTAGGGTGTTTCTGTAAACCGCAGAATCTGGGTAAAAAATATTGAGTTTTGTTTGGCTTTTAACCATTGATGTGTTAAAGAAAGAAAATGGATTAAAATGGAAAATCTGCCAAAAAAGTGAAATTTTTAAATTTGATCTCCATTTTCCTTTTTCCTAAAGGGTTAGCAAAGTTTGTAAAATCGGTTTTAAGTAACTTAAGGGGTGTAGTTTCTACAATGGGGTCATTTATGGGGGTATCCACTATGTAGGCCCCACAAAGTGACTTCAGACCTGAACTGGTCCTTAAAAAGTGGGTTTTGGCAATTTTCTTAAAAATTTTAAGAATTGCTTCTAAACTTCTAAGCCTTCTAACGTCCCCAAAAACTAAAATGACATTTCCAAAATGATGCTAACATAAAGTAGACATATGGGGAATGTTAAGTAATAAATATTTTATGAGGTATCACTTTCTGTTTTAAAATCTGAGAAATAGAAATTTCGAAAATTGCGAATTTGTCAAAATGTTTGGTAAATTTGGGATTTTTTCCTAAATAAAGGTGAAATATATTGACTCAAATTGATGACTAGCATGATGTACAATGTGTCAAGAGAAAACAATCTCTGAATGACTTGGATAAGTAAAAACGTTCCAAAGTTATTACCACATAAGTTGAGATATGTCAGATTTGCAAAATTAGGCCTGGTTAGGAAGGGGGCAAATGGCCCAGATGTGAAGTGGTTAAAAATAAATCTGCAGTCAGGTTTGGTACCGGCTGGTACTTCGGTACCAAACCTAACTTCAGATTGCTTTTTTAAAATGTTTTTAAAGATGCAGATGTGATTACCGAATTAATTCATCAAAGTCTCGCAAGACTTTGGGTGACAAGAATTTTGCCTACACGGAGGCAATAAATTTTAAGAATTGCTTCTAAACTTCTAAGCCTTCTAACGTCCCCAAAAACTAAAATGACATTTCCAAAATGATGCTAACATAAAGTAGACATATGGGGAATGTTAAGTAATAAATATTTTATGAGGTATCACTTTCTGTTTTAAAATCTGAGAAATAGAAATTTCGAAAATTGCGAATTTGTCAAAATGTTTGGTAAATTTGGGATTTTTTCCTAAATAAAGGTGAAATATATTGACTCAAATTGATGACTAGCATGATGTACAATGTGTCAAGAGAAAACAATCTCTGAATGACTTGGATAAGTAAAAACGTTCCAAAGTTATTACCACATAAGTTGAGATATGTCAGATTTGCAAAATTAGGCCTGGTTAGGAAGGGGGCAAATGGCCCAGATGTGAAGTGGTTAAAAATAAATCTGCAGTCAGGTTTGGTACCGGCTGGTACTTCGGTACCAAACCTAACTTCAGATTGCTTTTTTAAAATGTTTTTAAAGATGCAGATGTGATTACCGAATTAATTCATCAAAGTCTCGCAAGACTTTGGGTGACAAGAATTTTGCCTACACGGAGGCAATAAATTTTAAGGGTACATGTACACGAACGTTGTTTGTTTCCGTGTCCGTTATTATTATTTTTTTTGCAGATAGGATGCGGACCCATTCATTTCAATGAGTCCGCAAAAAATGTGGACAGCACACCGTGTGCTGTCTGCATCAGTATGACTGTTCCATAGCCCCGCCAAAAAAATAGAACAAGTCCTATTCTTGTCCGTTTTAGGCATTGTTACAATTGATCCGCAAAAAAAAAAAAACGGATGGCATGCGGATTTCATCCATTTTTTTTGCGCAAATCACATATGGTTGTGTGCATATAGCCTAATGCTGTACAGAGACAGCATTAAACCAAAGTGTTTGAACAAATCGACTTTAGATCTCTAATCCGAAGCTCGACACTTTATCATCAATGACTGTGAGCCAAAACCAGGAGTGGTGGCTACACAGAGATAAGGTATAATGGAAAGATTTGATCCTGTTCTGCATTTTGACCCCAGTCTGGTCTTGGCTCACAATCTCTGATGCAAACACTGACCAAACACTGACTGTAAAAGCACTTGCTGAAAATTGGGCAGATCATTGCTAACAAGCGTTTGTAGGAATAATCCACCAGTGTAACGGTGCCGCCGATTACCTGATGAATGAGCTAAATGCTTGTTCATTGGTTAATTGGATCTTTCATGGGGTAACCTAAATCACTGTTTGCCGGCAGCAGATTGCGGTGTCCTCATGTGTTTTGTAAACGATAAGACAATATGATACAATATAATAATAATATGATGGCATCAGCGATCATTCCTTCCTATACTGTGGAGGGGATCGCTGCATGTAAATGTAGCTGTCTGCTCCATTAACACTTTCTTCAGGACAATTGTCTGTTTAATTAAGCAGTGTCAAACGGCCATAAGACTTGTTTAGCAGTTCAGTAAATTGCTGGTGTGTGCCATCCACAGACATCCTATGTATCCACTGATTGTAATGTGTCTATTCACACATAGTTGTTTTTCCATCGACTGTAGGTAGTCATGCACTACTTTGGTTCTTGTCCTACAAACATGCCCATTGAAGTCTATGGGTCACAGATGGCAGTGATTTTGACTGACCACTGTTAATAGATGTTCTCTCTAGACATCCCTTTTTAGTCTAGTAGTGCAAGTGGAATATAAATGACACACAAAGGGCAAAAACGGACATGCAGACCCACAATGGGCCCTTCACAGACATCTTCAGTTCATTTACCATCTTGTCATGATGGGCGCACATGTGGGAAAGAGTCCTTAGTTTGGATTTTCCTGCTGAATTTACCCATACATTTCAACAGTTAAAAAAATGCAACTGCATTTCCCTCAAACTTTAGTAATCTGAGTAGTACAGGAGCAATTTAGTTTGGTCTCTACTGTTCAAATCAAGCAATTCTGCTTTTAGTGCTTTTGGCTGAATGGATGAAACAAATGATGAAAACTCTATGAGCTTTAGGCAAATGGTAATGAAGTTCTTTTATCGGGACACTATAGGAGGACTGATAATGTGGTACATAAAAATGTCCTGATTTGTGCAAATGAAGTACTTGTCCAGTGCTAGCTAGAGGGGATAGGGGGATGGGGTGTCCATTTAAATTATGTGCTCACATTTAACCATGGCATCCGAGGCGTTAAATGTCTGCCATCAGTGTTATCATTGATCAAAGACATTAGCTTCATTGTCTGATGTGTGAAACAGGAGGCACCCAGCAGCTATGACGCACACTCTCTCAGTCTACTCTTGAGCGGATGCCACCTTTAAAGAAACAACATCCACCATAGATGTATAGCGGATGTCCTCAAGGGATTACAAGAACACAATTGTCAAGAAAACTGCAGGCATTTTCTTAAAAGGATATTACCTAGCCATGATCCAGTGCATGGCTTGTTTAGGAGGGTTGCTAGGCCAACCAACCAAGCTCTAGATGGTCAATCTATCTGTTCTGGACATCAAGTCAACCAGGTTCCTGACAAGGTGTCCAATTCCAGAGTCTGGTGGGGTATTTAAGTCGTGTGGTTATTGCTATCCTTACCTGTGGTTTTTTATTCCTGGTTTCTGTTTGTGCTGTGATCTGAGGACAGTGCTGCATTCCTGTGTATTCACCTTGGCTAGATTTTGGATTAACCCTTTGACTACTGATTAGGCTGTAACAGTTTCTCCTGGCTTTGATACCTCAGCTTGTTTTGCTTATGTCCCTTGTCTGTTGTTTTGGCTGCTATTGACACTCTTGGCTCAGACATTGACTTATTTAACTCTCCTGTTACTCCTAGGCATATGATAGGTCTTGTACCTGTGAGTTTGCACTTGTTTTCTGCCACCTTACTCTGCAGACTTATCTTAGCAGCCAAGTTCATCCGGCCTCACCGCAGGCTCTGGTGAAAATCTAGGGGTAGCCTAAAGGCACCTTAAGATAGCTATCCACATCCAGTAACTGTCGGTCGGTCAATACTGTAGCTATCTTTCCTGACTCCCTCACAGCTCCCTCATATACAGAGACACATTTGGCTCAGCCGACCATGTATATGTATTTAATAGGGAAAGGGGAGAAACCTGTTGCCAGACACTTCTGGCAGCGACTTATCTCCCAGGAGAACAGAAGGATTGAGCAAAAATATTAATTTTGCCTGATCCTTTTTTTCCCCTGACATCATCTGTTGGGGAAGAGTCAAAAGATCCCTACACTCATTAAACCGAGAACGGAGGGTTTGTTTAACAATACACTAATGTGCATGGATACCTTTAGATCTATTAATAGGAGTGGTGAAGGAATATACAGTTGCAAGAAAAAGTATGTGAACCATTTGGAATGATATGGTTTTCTGCACAAATTGGTCATAAAATGTGATCTGATCTTCATCTAAGTCAAAACAATAAACAATCACAGTCTGCTTAAACTAATAACACACAAAGAATTAAATGTTACCATGTTTTTATTGAACACACCTTGTAAACATTCACAGTGCAGGTGGAAAAAGTATGTGAACCCTTGGATTTAATAACTCCTTTGGCAGCCATAACTTCAACCAAATGTTTCCTGTAGTTGCAGATCAGACGTGCACAACGGTCAGGAGTAATTCTTGACCATTCCTCTTAACAGAACTGTTTCAGTTCAGCAATATTCTTGGGATGTCTGGTGTGAATTGCTTTCTTGAGGTCATGCCACAGCATCTCAATCGGGTTGATGTCAGGACTCTGACTGGGCCACTCCAGAAGGCGTATTTTCTTCTGTTTAAGCCATTCTGTTGTTGATTTACTCCTATGCTTTGGGTCGTTGTCCTGTTGCAACACCCATCTTTTGTTAAGCTTCAGCTGGTGGACAGATGGCCTTAATTTCTCCTGCAAAATGTCTTGATAAACTTGTGAATTCATTTTTCCTTCGATGATAGCAATCCGTCCAGGTCCTGATGCAGCAAAGCAGCCCCAAACCTTGATGCCCCCACCACCATACTTCACAGTTGGGATGAGGTTTTGATGTTGGTGTGCTGTCCCTCTTTTTCTCCACACATAGTGTTGTGTGTTTCTTCCAAACAACTCAACTTTGGTTTCATCTGTCCACAGAATATTTTGCCAGTACTGCTGTGGAACATCCAGGTGCTCTTGTGCAAACTGTAAACGTGCAGCAATGTTTTTTTTGGGCAGCAGTGGCTTCCTCTGTGGTATCCTCCCATGAAATCCATTCTTGTTTAGTGTTTTGCGTATCGTAGATTTGCTAACAGGGATGCTAGCATATGCCAGAGACTTTTGTAAGTCTTTAGCTGACACTCTAGGATTTTTCTTCACCTCATTGAGCAGTCTGTGCTGTGCTCTTGCAGTCATCATTACAGGACGGCCACTCCTAGGGAGAGTAGCAGCAGTGCCGAAATTTCTGTATTTATAAACAATTTGTCTTACTGCGGACTGATGAACAGCAAGGCTTTTGGAGATACTTTTATAACCCTTTCCAGCTTTATGCAAGTCAACAATTCTTAATCGTAGGTCTTCTGAGAGCTCTTTTGTGCGAGGCATCATTCACATCAGGCAATGCTTTTTGTGAAAAGCAAACCCTGAACTGGTGTTTGTTTTTTATAAGGCAGGGCAGCTGTAACAAATACCTCCGATCTCATCTCACTGATTGGACTCCAGTTGGCTGACACCTCACTCCAATTAGCTCTTGGAGATGTCATTAGTCTAGGGGTTCACATACTTTTTCCACCTGCACTGTGAATGTTTACATGGTGTGTTCAATAAAAACATGGTAACATTTAATTCTTTGTGTGTTATTAGTTTAAGCAGACTGTTATTGTCTATTGTTGTGACTTAGATGAAGATCAGATCACATTTTATGACCAATTTGTGCTGAAATCCATATAATTCCAAAGGGTTCACATACTTTTTCTTGCAACTTTACATAGCAGATTTAGAGTTTGCTGGAAGTGGTCCCAGATGGTGACCCTGTACTTATCATACATGTCTGTGATATATCATGAGAGTGTTTGTCCAGCTCCTATTAAAGTTACTGAACAGTAATAACCATATATTTCTTCTCGCTTCTCCACCAGGGAGTCTACCCCTGTTAATTGGTTCAGTCGGGGGGTCCCAGAAAACAGCCCAATCAATCAGACTATTTTTTTATGGCATATCCAGTTGATAAGTCATAAAATCCTGTGATTGGAAGTCTTGTAATTCTCCTGACTCACTGTCCATTATGTGAACACATTACGTTGTCAGTTTATATACTGTCAATATTCTATACACTGATTCATTTGTCCTTCATGTCTTCTCTTCTCCTATGATATTTTCACATCAAGACACAAAACTGTCTTATGCTTTTACCCCTGTCATTTTTACCAGCACCTGGTATTTTTCCTTCCATCACAACCAGGTCTTGCCTGATTCCCTCCTATTTCGTCCTTTCTTTCTCCTCTCATCCAGCTGTGTCCGCAGTGCCTCTCCTCACTCATCCACATACTCTTTAATCAAAGATCATCAGTGTTCCAGTGCATCGGTTTGATGTAAAACACTATTTACTGTGCTCACCTTTTCTTTTTTTTTTTTAAGCCTTTTCTTGTATTCCAAGGTGAATACCGAAATATAGTAGAGTATTACCATACAAAATAAGTTATTATATACTTGATGCATACATCACCACATACTCATTGATAAAAGGAATAATGCACTCAGATAGAAATGTTGGATTGCTGAAGGACTTGGCATGCCGTTAT
This sequence comes from Bufo bufo, assembly GCF_905171765.1. Classification (NCBI taxonomy): domain Eukaryota; kingdom Metazoa; phylum Chordata; class Amphibia; order Anura; family Bufonidae; genus Bufo; species Bufo bufo. Next base: position 211,425,795 of record NC_053389.1, read on the forward strand.
GTCTCAGGCAGATATGTATCATAAATGATTACAAGTATGGTCTGATTAGACACTGGGTCTTGCCGCAAGAAATCATAAAAGTGCTTCACATGCTGCCCTATAAAATAGCTCTAAGTAGTTACTTTTGGCTGGTGTGCACTGGCGTAACTATACGGGTCACAGCGGTCGCCAGAGGGCCCCACTTACCAGTGGTACTGTACTTTTCCCTTTATAAGATGCAGTGCATCCTATAAAGGGAATACTTGCGAGCGCTTCCATAATGGGGGAGAGAAGCGCTATGAGCGCTGTCCAGTACTTACCCCTCCTCCTGCTCGCTCTTCTCAGGGCTCGCTCTGTTGTGTCCTGGCTGCCTGCAGCGTCAGGACGTACAAAGCGCACTATGACCTGATGCTGCAGGAGGTCAGGTGACTGCAGCGCGGGCCCTGAGAAGAGAAGACAGCCAGGACAAGGAGAGTGGCGGCAGGAGAGGTAAGTTACTTTATCATTTTACAGTCTGGTATAGAGGTCTAATGGGGGGTCTGGAGAGGTCTCACTGGGGGTCTGGAGAGGTCTAATTGGGGTCTGAAGTGGTCTATGGGGGGTCTGGAGGTCTGACTGGGGGTCTGAAGTGGTCTAATGGGGGGTCTGGAGGTCTGACTGGGAGGTCTGGAGGTCTGACTGGGGGTTCTGGAGGTCTGACTGGGGTGTCTGGAGGTCTGACAGGGGAGTCTGGAGGTCTGACAGGGGGGTCTGAAAAGGTCTGACTGGGGGGTCTGTAGAGGTCTGACTGGGGTCTGGAGAGGTCTGATTGGGGGTCTAGAGGTCTAATGGGGGTCTGATTGGGGGTCTAGAGGTCTAATGGGGGTCTGTTAGGGGGTCTGGAGGTCTCAGTGAGGGTCTGGAGGTCTAATGGGGTCAGATATGGGGTCTGGAGGTTGAATGGGGTTTAGATATGGGGGTATGGAGGTCTAGTGGGAGTCTAGAGGTCTAATGGGGGTGTAGAGGTCTGATATGGGAGTCTGGAGGTCTGATATGGGGGTCTGGAGGTCTAATGGGGGTCTGTAGGTCTAATGGGGGTCTTACATGGGGGTCTGGAGGTCAAATGGGGGGTCTTATCTGAGGCCTGATATTGGGTTGGGGTCTTACATGGAGGTCTAATGGGGGTCTGGTCTGAGGTCTAAAACTGGGATCTTATATGGGGTCTGACATAGAGGTCTAAATGGGGTTTGGTCTGAGATGGGGGAATCTCATTTAGGGTTTTATATGGGGGTCTGATCTGGGGTGTTTTGTACTGTGTGGTACCAGTATTTTCAGGGGGACTGTTTATGCAGGAAAGTATTGGGGAGCACAATGGACACAGTATTGGGGGTGGCAGGATGGGGTGTTGAGAAGGTGAGGAGGAGGATAGAAAAGTAGGAAAGTAAGATGTCTGTTTGTTAAACTATGCAAAGACGAGGCACGGCTGAAAGAAGTCACCATGGCAGTCTGGTCTGACAGGAGAAGAAGAGGAAAGAGAATATCTACATCAGAGAAGGGAAGTCACTGGATGTAAGAACTACATATGTGGCGCTGTATTACCCTGTATGTTCTGTAGTGCTGTATGTAATGTTTTCCAAGTATGTCTTCAAAGGGGTTATCCGCTTTGTTTTTATTTCTTCGTACGTATGAGCGCTGACTTATCTGCTCTGTTTACCTACTCATTACTGCAAATGCTACTGAAGCAGGTGAACAGAACAGAGAAAGCAGCTCTCATATGAGCACTGCTCTCTCTTCAAATAGCTGATCGTCGGGGGTGCTGGAGGACCCCGGCTTATCTGATATTGATGACCTAGGTCAGTGGTGGGCAACCTTTTTTGTCAACTGAGCCAAATATCGCCAAAACCACGATTGGAATTTCTTTCGAGAGCCACATTTTTAAAACCTAAAATATTGCATCAACAGTACCAGTGAGGACTATTAGGCTCATGCACACGACCATGTGCCCGCAAAAAGTAGCGCATGCTGAAGTGAATGGGTCCATGATGCGTGCTGCACACGGCCATGTGCAGCCCGCATCAAGGACCTATTTACTTCAATGGGTCCAGGATCCGGGCGCATGCACTACTTTTTTGCGGTGCGGAGGCACAGCCAGAAGCACCACGGAAGCACACTGTAGCACTCATATCCCGGATCCTGGACCCATTGAAGTGAATGGATCCATGATGCGGGCTGCACACGGCCGTGTGCAGCCCGCATCATGGACCCATTCACTTCAGCATGCGCTACTTTTTTGCGGTGCGGGCAGTCGGATGCGGATCGCGAACCCCATTCAAGTGAATGGGGCCGCGATCCTCATGCAGCTGCCCCATGGTCTGTGTCCGTGCATTGCGGACCGCTATTTGCGGTCCGCAGCACAGGCACGGCGCCCTTACATTGGTGGGCATGAGCCCAGAGTGTGTTTTTGAATACTTTTATATGTACTTTTTTTTATTTGGATCTTGATTATTATTTCATTTTATCTTTATCATTTTTTACTTTTCTTAAACTTGTCTGCAGATGTGGATGTAATGTGGATGACGCACTTATGGGGGATATCTGTGGATGACGCACTTATGGGGGATATCTGTGGATGACGCACTTATGGGGGATATCTGTGGATGACGCACTTATGGGGGATATCTGTGGATGACGCACTTATGGGGATATCTGTGGATGACGCACTTATGGGGGATATCTGTGGATGACGCACTTATGGGGGATATCTGTGGATGACGCACTTATGGGGGATATCTGTGGATGATGCACTTATGGGGGATATCTGTGGATGACGCACTTATGGGGGATATCTGTGGATGACGCACTTATGGGGGAAATTTGTGGATGACACATATATAGCATAAGATGCTATATATGTGTCATCCACAGATATCCCCCATAAGTGCCCTCCACAGATATCCCCCATAAGTGCCCTCCACAGATATCCCCCATAAGTGCCCTCCACAGATATCCCCATAAGTGAGCCATCCACAGATATCCCCCATAAGTGCCTTCCAGTATTTAATGTATTAGTGGGGGGAAGGAAGGGGGCAGGGACACTTGCAGTGGGGCCGGTGCAGTGCACACACCGGGGGCAGCTCCTACCTTTCTGCTGCAGGAAATTTCGTTCCTCCTGAGCGGCGGCCTCTTCACCACTCCACCCCTCCTCACAGTGGGAAGCCGAACTAGAGCCGCGCTGCCCGCCCTTCTGCTGCTGTGCGCAGCGTGACATCTCTCCCTCCGTCATGTGCCTCCTGCCCCGCCTGCCTGCTTCATTCATAAAGTGGAAGGAGCAGACAGACGGGGCAGCAGGCGCATGACGGACAATTTACAAGCAGCTTGAGCGGCGCGATATGGCTGCGCGGCCGCCCACCCGCCAGCCCGAACCAAAGAGCCGCAGTGAAGGATCAAAAGAGCCGCATGTGGCTCGCGAGCCGCGGCTTGCCGACCACTGACCTAGGTCATCGGTTGTAAAAAAAAAGGACAACCCCTTTAACAGTAGGACTGGAGGAAGGGGGGGTGGGCATTTTAATATTTGCCTTGGGCAGCAGAAAAGCTAGGTGCACCAGCGCTGAGTAAAGGGGGGGCCCAAGCTGAACTCCTGCACCAGGGTCCATGAGCCTTTAGCTACGCCCCTGCTGGTGTACCTCTTAGTTATAGATCAATGACTGCTAGACATACCTCTACAGTGTACTCTAAGGCATTTTGACCAGTTAACAGACTTTGAAAGAGGGAACATCATTGGACTGAGAAGCAGGATGGTCATTTTGATGAATTGCCTACCATTTAGTGTAAGCTGTTCTGATCTAGCTGTTAGGAGGTGTTGGGAGCAGTGGATACCTGAGGGCATGCACACATGGGAACAGGCTCTGCCAACAAGCAGAAGCAGCTCCTACATTTTCATTGTCCACCATCCAGACACAAGTGACACCTCTATTACACACCCTTGTCTCTACCCAGATCATTTCCAGGCACTTAGCAGAAGGAAATTTGGTGAAATGACACCAGCAGCGGACTGGAATGCCTAGGAGGGCCCACCAGTTAAATTTATTTTGGGGGCCCACTGGAGGGATAGAATCGAATATTACCTGCTTACACAGCAAATCACAGAAATAAGATAATATGCACTTAATAAAGTAGATGCAAGCATTATACACTCACCTAAAGAATTATTAGGAACACCTGTTCTATTTCTCATTAATGCAATTATCTAGTCAACCAATCACATGGCAGTTGCTTCAATGCATTTAGGGATGTGGTCCTGGTCAAGACAATCTCCTGAACTCCAAACTGAATGTCAGAATGGGAAAGAAGGGTGATTTAAGCAATTTTGAGCGTGGCATGGTTGTTGGTGCCAGACGGGCCGGTCTGAGTATTTCACAATCTGCTCAGTTACTGGGATTTTCACGCACAACCATTTCTAGGGTTTACAAAGAATGGTGTGAAAAGGGAAAAACATCCAGTATGCGGCAGTCCTGTGGGCAAAAATGCCTTGTGGATGCTAGAGGTCAGAGGAGAATGGGCCGACTGATTCAAGCTGATAGAAGAGCAACGTTGACTGAAATAACCACTCGTTACAACCGAGGTATGCAGCAAAGCATTTGTGAAGCCACAACACGCACAACCTTGATGCGGATGGGCTGCAACAGCAGAAGACCCCACCGGGTACCACTCATCTCCACTACAAATAGGAAAAAGAGACTACAATTTGCACAAGCTCACCAAAATTGGACTGTTGAAGACTGGAAAAATGTTGCCTGGTCTGATGAGTCTCGATTTCTGTTGAGACATTGAAATGGTAGAGTCCGAATTTGGCGTAAACAGAATGAGAACATGTATCCATCCTCTGATGGCTACTTCCAGCAGGATAATGCACATTGTCACAAAGCTCGAATCATTTCAAATTGGTTTCTTGAACATGACAATGAGTTCACTGTACTAAAATGGCCCCCACAGTCACCAGATCTCAACCCAATAGAGCATCTTTGGGATGTGGTGGAACGGGAGCTTCGTGCCCTGGATGTGCATCCCTCAAATCTCCATCAACTGCAAGATGCTATCCTATCAATATGGGTCAACATTTCTAAAGAATGCTATCAGCACCTTGTTGAATCAATGCCACGTAGAATTAAGGCAGTTTCTGAAAGCAAAAGGGGGTCCAACACCGTATTAGTATGGTGTTCCTAATAATTCTTTAGGTGAGTGTAGATTTCTGCTCCATTGTTAAAAGTAGGTATCCAAGGTCCTGGCTAAAAACCATCTTTAACTTTAAACAGGGGGATCTGTTACAGGGTGGAACAATGGGCATGGTTAGTTATGTTGATGAGTTTCACTCCAGAATTATCATTGCAACTTTTTTTTTTAAATCGCTAATAAGTGACAATCTCAATCCAGGAGGAGGGTGGAGTAGGAAAAGTGCAGTAGCTTCTCTAGACAGAAGTTTTAGGTTTAAGGACAAGCCAAATTTATCAAACAACCTGTGAAATTTGATAAATGTGGCATTAAGTACACCAACACAGACTCAAGCAAAAGTAACTTCCAATATTCTCCTTATGATAAATCCCCCCTTGTGATTGAATCAGACTAGAAACAAAAAGAAGAGTCACAAAGGATCGCAGAGCTTTTTCTTCCATTTCTACTATTCCATTTCCATCAAGGCGACACATTCACACTTTGCGCCTATCCTACCTAACTCCATAAGGGGAGCAAGATCACTTACACAATTCTATTGGTAGTGTTGAGCGAATTGAACTCCACTCGATCCACATTTCAGGGAAACTTCGATTTGCCAATAAGCCAAATTTCCTAATGCTTCGTGGTAGCGAATTGATTTTCCGTGAATGGCGGTAAAAAATAAATAAATAAATAAATTATACTTACCTCACTGGTTTGAGTGCAAAGAGCTGTCCGTCACCATCTTGATTGAAGATCTTGCAATTCTGATTTAAGATCCAGTGCTCAGTGATGTATGATGTCACCACGGGCAGCGCAAGATTTTGCTCTAGATCTTCAATCAAGATGGTGATGGCTGGCTCTTTGCTATCAAGTGGGTTAAGCATGATTTTATTTTATTTTTTAATTTTACACTGTATTGTTGCAATCAGATGCCGCTATGCAGCTATGAACGTGGCATCTGAGGGGTTCTATAATGCGGGGGGTGGCACAATCGCAGCTCTCTGTCATTGCACCCACTAGTTACAAAGAAATGTGCTGTTTTTGTAAAACTTTGCGAAGCAGCCAAATAAGATTTTTGAATACTTCGCTGATAACTAGCTTCTGGTTATTTTCTGCCCTATAATGTGCATTTCTGTATATTTTTTACTCGTTGCCACCACTAGTGGAGAATTAGAGCTTAGTGCATTTTATTTATAAAGAGGTTTTCTTATCTCAGGCATTTGTGGTATATCCATAGGATATGCAATAAATGTTTGGTAGATGCAGATCCCACCTCAGAGTATTATAGTAGTGTAATAAGCTCCCTCTAGTGGTGGCTACAGGTAGCCAGAATGTTATTTTATAAATCTAGATGTATGTGGAAGAATTGGAGCTCTGCATGAATTTTTTTTTATAAATAAATAAAAAAAATCCCAACCACTCTAAAGATACTGTAAAATAATAAATTAACAAGAACAGTCACACCAATTTAAATTGTATGTAAGAGCCGCCATTCATTTTTAGCAATGACTGTTTAAATTAAGGAATAAAGAGATTTTAAATAAAATGTAAAAAGCTGTATTCCTTTAAAAGGTAACATTATTTCCCATTAAAAAATAGTGCATTAAACGATGGAGCTCATTCACAGATTATTCCACATTGCTACCTAACCTTCCTATTGATGAATCTTTTCCAGAAGACAGAGCCAAAATGGCCTGTGGTGCACGGCTGTACAATGTGTTACCATAGCTCTCACAAAAACTTCTCAGACCTGAGCGCCTCTAACAGCAAGTCATTTAATACTACAGACACTTCCGCTGTCTTTTCGTTAACCCCCTTTTCATTCCATGTACTTTTATGACCCTCTTCACCTCACTGGTTTTAATCCTCTTCAGTTGCATTCAAATTTCTATCCAAAGACCAACAGCTGACATACAGTTCGATGGAGCGGTCCAGGCCTGACAAGAGATGTAGCAAGCTGGTATGGTGCCGTGAGCTCGGTGCCTGCAGGGGGGCGGCTAAGATCTGTTTCAGTGCCCATTTCAGCTCTGAAATGAAATCAGGTGCAAAGAGATGTTGCCAGCTCCTGCACCAAAAGACATATATTAAAAGAGTTAAATCTGCTCCCCCCTCTGCATATGTAAGTGTAATAGTAATGTGATGATTAGCACTGTATAAACTGCAAAAGGCTGGATATTCAATGAATCTAATTGTGAAGCACAGCTTGGTGGAGTTTTATTCCCGTTCTGTAATCAATTGCATTTAGCACATAATCTTCCCAAAATTATATCAACACCTCCAACAAATATAGTAAGCTACTGTATCAAATAAGCACTTATTAGCGCTAAGCCGTAATTTATATGGTGTAGAAAGCTCTGCCCATTTTTAACTAAGCTCTGCCCCTTGCAGAGCCTGTCAGGAAAAAAGCATAAAAATCCTAGATGCACCAAATTTCACCATATATTTAGACAGAGGTGCAAACACATTAGTAAATCTGCACCAGTGTGTTCCATCTAAGATGATAATGCTAGATTAATCTTGAATTTCTAAATTATTTAACATGCACTTACTTAAAGGGGTTATCCTATGATTAATACAAAAGTACATGACAGTATCTTTCGAACAAAGCTAGACCCAACCCGGTACCTCACATTGGTACAGACATCTACAGATTCATTACCCCAACCACTGTTAAATTTATTTCAAGCTTGCAGCTCAGTGGGTGTCTCCTTTCTAATGGGGCATGTCCTTTCTCAGGGGTGTGTCCTTTCTGCTGCAGCTCTCTCCATGTAACAGTCACAGCTTAGATAGGGATGGTGGAACTAGAAGGATGGAATTTAGCATGTGTGACCTGCTCATTCAGCTCAGTGATGATGTGCACATAATGAAGTAAAGAAAATATCTAACAACTGGACCATTTTTATACCAGAGAATAAATTACAAAAGGGATTTTTTATAAAAATAACATTTAATGTATGTAACAATTTCTTTAAATTGATTTCACACAGTGGATTAGCCAATGATCAGTCGTTATGCACTGATGTAATGGATTCTACAAAATGAAATGTATCACACATTGAAGGGATTTTTCAATTTTCTAGAAACGATGCTTAATCATTACATACATTTAAAGTTATGAAATGTTCTAATATAGTTTGTTGCAATTTCTAATGAATTTGCTGTCAGTCAATGAGAACATTCCCCGTCTGGAAACCTGAACAGTGGTCCCTTAAGCTATATTATTAATTGGTTCTAGAACAGCCATTGTAAGTTGTAATTTTTGTAACTTCAGTCTTTAACTCTATGGAAAACTTTTAATTGGTTCAAAGCCCCCAAAATGGCATTGAAAATAAAACAAAATGAAGATCTAATAGTTAAAGCTGAGTGTATGTGTGTGTATATCCACTAAAGAACTCCGTACCGTCGCGTTTGCAGTCACAAAATTTGGCATGCAGGTACATCAGGTGTCCGGGAAGGTTTTAGATCATGTCTCAGCTCTCTAGGACGTACCATTCCTGAGATATTCCCAAAAAATGCAAATATGGCATGGCACATCACATGACCTACATTAGCCAATAAAAGCCTGGAGGTCTTTCTCTTAATATGCCAACTGCCATATACACGGTCACATGACCCTTACCAGCTAATAGAAGCTCGCAGGCCCTTAGTCTCCTCATACACACAGTTTTACACCACGTTTCCATAACAACTCAGCCATTTTTCTTCACTGCTGTAGGTGAGCTTTAAAAGGGCAGGGCGCTGTGGATGACACTGCTAAGGGAGGGGAGTACTGTGGAGGTCACAGCTAAGGGGCAGGTAGGGTGGCTATTCAGGCCACCCTCAAAAGACAGACTTAAAAACCCCAAACCCAGGCCCCACTAACCCACGCCCAGACCTGGTTACGCCACGCCCTCTTCCACTCCGCAGCTGACGCACAGTGCTGCTGTCTGAGAGTGAGCTGTTCAAAAAACATCCCTGTCTGTCCAGGCCCTGCGCGGATGGAGGGCAGGAAATCTGAAAGCTGGACTGTCCATCCTAAAACTGGACCTTTGGCCACCCTAGGGGCAGGCTGCTGTAGAGGTCACAGTTAAGGGGATGCTCCGCTATGGAGGTCAGTGTTAAGGGGCAGATTGCTGAAGAGGACACTGTTAAGGGGGCAGGGTGTTGTGGAAATTACTGTTACGAACATGGGGCACAGTGGAGGTCACTAATAAAGGGGCGGTCACTGTGGAGGTCTCTGTTAAGGGAGAGGTGGAGGCCACAGTTAAGGGCCCGGTCTGCTATGCAGGTCAGTGTTAGGGGTGCGGGGTGTTGTGGAGGTCACATTTTAAGGAAAAGGAGCTCTGTGGAGGTCACTGTTAAGGGAGCAAATTATTGTGGAAATTACTGTTAACGAGACTGTGTACTGTGGAGGTCACTAATAAACGGGCAGCCGCTGTGGAAGTCACTGGTAAAGGGGAGGGCACTGTGAATTTTACTGTTAAGGGGGAAGGCCGCTGTGGAGGTCATTGTTAAAGGGGCGATCACTGTGGAGGTCACTGTTAAGGGAGGAGGGGACTGTGGAGGCCACTATTAAAGAGGCAGTGGAGTACGGTGAGGTCAATGTTAAGGCAGCGGGTTACTGTGAGGTCACTGTTAAGGAAGCGGGGTACTGTGGTAGTTCACTGTTAAAGGGGTAGTCGCTATGGAGATCTCTGTTAAGGTGGCTGGGAATGGTGGAGATAAGCAGATAACTGATATCATACCTTCCTAATTTAAAAAAATGGAAAGAAGGGCAACTCCTGTGGTGTGCTACATGCACTTTAGGTCATGCCTCTACCCCTGCCTAATTCCTGTCCATGTATGTGCAATCCTGCTTAGTCTAGTGTCACAGCCAAGAGAAAGACTGGGCTGCTGCACTGTACCAGTCCTCCATCCCCTTTATTTTTAGGATTGATGAAATACCAAGATTTACCTGTCAAATTATCTGCATGAGTATGACTAAAAATTGTGGCATGTTCATGTTCAGACTGCATATGTATGAGATATTCTCAGTATTGGTTCTAGAAGAGAATGAGGGACATTTATCAAGACTGGTGCACCCATACGCTAGTCTTGATGTCTGTGCACTGGCGTAAGATGCGTCTAATTTGTTATGAGGCAGAGGCTCATCTCTGCCCTGCCGTGCTCCAGATGCTGAAATCTACGTGAGCTATAGGCTAGTGTACACTTCAGCTATAACTTCGCCACTTTCTGGCAAAACTTATAACAAATCAGGCAGGCATTGCTAAGCCCCACCCCTTCCGATAAGCCCCGCCCCTTTTCTTGCTACTTCTCAAAAAGAGGGGCAGGGATCCTAAAAAAAACAAAAGTGGCATAAGTAGGTTAGTAAATGTCTCCGAAATATCTCTGTACATGCAGAATCTGACTGAACCTTTATGTCTCCATCTTAAGGCCCCAGCATAGTATACGTATGCTGTCACTGCAATTCAGAGGAGCAGCTCATGCTAGTACTGGCAGATAGCAGTACATATGCTGTGTCACCACTGCAAATGTCAATGTGATTGTATTTTATGCACCACATGTGTCATAGGCTGTATATGAAGAGAGCATTCTGTCCCTAGCTATTGTTGCTTGGCAGGGCTGGCACCACCCCTTTCTCTCTGGGAGGGAATCAGTCTATGGATGTGAAAACAGCTAAGGAGCAGAACTGTGCAAAGTGAAAACAAAATTAAATAGTTACTGGATTCTACAGAGTGTAACAGTTCTACAAGTGGTAGTGTAAAGCATTTTGTCAGAGAAGGCAAACGCCTGCACCTTGGCTACAGGGGCTTCCTTGCATGTGTTGGACCCTACTAAGAGTCAAGTTCCCGTCATACTAAAACAGCTTGTTCACCTGTTTAGAGACTGTGCAATAATGAGGCGATACCAGTATAGACAGACTTAAAGAAACAAGTTGCACTCCTTAGTCAAGTTGGAAAGATTGAGCAGATTATAAGAAAGAACTTAACCCACTACCTCCTATACATAGTCTTGGGATACTCCACATAGTAACTGTAAAGACTGTGATTAACATATAAAATGCCTGTGTGAGCCATCTTCAAAACTGCCTCAGTAAAGCCTTGCACCCACTAAACCACTTACACCAAGGGCACATCCCCTACCATCAGGCAGAAGGCCACAAAGTCCCAGTGTGCCCTGAGGGAAAAGTGAGCCCTCCTATAACCGCAGTGCCCAGGAAGCACCATATTGAAAGCTGCCACCATGATTAGAACTACTCCCATCCTCTCCACTGCCCCTGCAGCTTGCGGTACATGTAGTACAGCACCGTACAGTAGAGAAGTGCCGTGAGACAGCCAATCATTGCATGCACTTTAGAAATACAGATGTTTTACCAGTGAAAATACTTTGCTGATTGGTGAGATTTTGCTGTCTCACAATGTGGAATTGTTAACGGCATTGTAAAGTATATTGGATGTGGTTTCACGTTACAATAGCCCACAAAAGACCAATGTATGCTAAAAATGTAATCTGAATACTGGACTCCAAACTTAACCCCTTCCCGACCACAATACGGCTATATAAGTCGGCGGTAGGGACTTTAAAGATGGCGCCCAACCCTAAGCGAAGCTGGCGCCATAGTCGCAGGTTGCCTGCTATTTCATGCCGGTCACTGGCATTTAACACTTTAGATGCCGTGGCCAATCCTAACTACAGGCATCTTGAATGCTGAAAACCTGGAAGCGCGTGCTTCCGGGTGTGCTCTGGCTCCCCCCAGTGGGGATCGGGGGAGCCAGAGAGTGTTAGGAGAAGCCCCTGTCCTCCTGTGTGACAGGAGGCTGCTGCTTAGTAATTTCTATGGAGCCCATAGAAATACAGTTAAATTCTCATAGACTCCAATGCTAATGCATTGGAGTCTATAAGAAAAAAAATCCAATGAATGCTTGTTATAGTTCCCTATGGGAACTATAAAAATAAGTGTAAAATTATGTTTGATAAATTAAAAAAATTAAAATAATATAAAAATTCCCAAAAATAGAACATAAAAATAGAAAAATACATGTCATAGGTATTCCGGCATGCAAAAATGCCTGTACTATTAAAATATTAAAAATTTTATTCCATATGGAAAAAGGCGAAACAGAAAAAAAAGTCTAAATCTCTGATTGTTTTTTTGTCTCTACTCCTCCCACAATTTTTTTAAATAAAAAGTGATCAATAAGTCGTACATATGCCAAACTAGTATCAATGAAATGTACATATTGCCAAGCAAAAAATGAGTCTCCACATAGCTTTGCATATATAAATATAAAAAAGTTATAGGGGTCAGAATATGGAGACTAAAAGAAAAAAAAAAGAACAATTTTCAAGGTTTTTATTAATTTCTTTTTTTTAGTATAAATACGTAATACAAAATATACATATGTGGTATTGCCGAATTTGTATTGACCTGGAGAATGAAGGTAACTGGTTAGTTTTATGATATAGGAAACGCCGTAAAAACAAACCCCCAAAAAACTGTTTTTGAATTGTTTTTTTCCAACTTCAACCCATTTTTAATTTTTTTCTGCTTCCCACCAGATTGTATGCAACCGTTAATTGTGCCATTAAAAAGGGCATCTTGTCCCACAAAAATCGAGCCCTCATACAGCTATGTGAACAGAAAAATCATGGCTTTGAGAGTGCTGGGAGTAAAAAACTAAAACTAAAATACAGCAAATTGTCCAGTCATGAAAGGGTTAAACAGTGCAGCAATTTATCAGTTGCTCTTGATTTTGACAGTTGCTAAACTGCTGCTAACGGTTAATTGTTGCTGCATTTAACTCGCATAGAATTGCCTAGACTGCATACAAATGTATCCACTTCTCAGCTGAGAACAGAACTAGCTATTTATACAGATGTAGTGCAGTTAACCTGAAGTGCCTTGGCGCACCATGCCAATGGTATTTCTGTAGCACTCCACTCATGAACATAACATGTACTATATAGTGTCAAATGAATGTTTGCTGGGTCAGTAGTGCAGTGTGGCAAAGATTGACTTGGCATTTGCTATATTTGTACGTTTTCTGCCTCAGAAAATTAACAAGAGCATGTTTTTTCTCTGTAACTCACATTAACAGTGACGTACCTACCATGGATGCAGACCACATCACTGCGTCTGCTATGGGGCCTAGCAATGAACTGCTTCTCCTCTTCCCAAAATATATTCACTGCATTTTTCCAGCAGCTGCCACTAGGGGGAGCTCAGTGCAAAAAGATTACTTACAGCTTCCATTGCAATCAACAGTAACTGTACACATTTCAACATAGAAGTAGGGTAAAGTGGGCGAGACAGAAGGTGTAATTTATTTCTTTATTAAAAATGTCTTCCACTTAATATAAAAAGATTACAAATTCATCAGTAATCTAGCTAGTCACGTTTTCCTTTGTGCATTGCCTGGCAGTGTTTAACACGTGCATACTGGGAGGGATGAGGGGGCATGCTAAGTTATGCTATGGGGCACTGTGAGATTTGTCTATATATATCAAGCCAATATCTATAAAATGGTGAAGGCTTATAACACAAAGTATATTAGGTACACAAAGTTGTAGGTCTTCATTTGCATAGTGATTAATCTTAATGATAGTCACCATATCCTTATTGATAGTCAGCACATCTTGTGAAATAAAGTGAACACACAGGTGCACATCGCCATGGCTGAAAATACAGAACCAAACACAATGCAACAGTCCTCTGCAAATAGAATATATAAGCTAACTAGTGTTCAGAGAATCGAAGTCCAATCAGCAGATAACAAGCCCCTGTGGAGTGAAAAGCCTCATCCTGTGAACTGGGCATTGGGGCAGATGTGACAAGTGCTAGGGAAAGTGATTAGGAAAGTCTTTATTTAAAAATATATATATATTTTTCAACAGTTCAGGGACAGCACTGTAGGGAGATAATAGGGAGACTTTAAAATCTTGGCTAATAGGAGCTACAGTATTCTATTACACCTTGCTGCACTAACTGGGGCTAAAAAGTGTTCTGATGCTAAGGATTTTAGGTTGTTCACATTCTTTTATATATAAGTATTTACATTAATCCTTTACTCTGTAATTGGGGTGGAATTGCGGCGCCATCCCAGAGGAGGCACAGTATGGGAAATGGATTCTTTGTTACATAATTGAATATTATTGCACTTTGTTATTGAAATGTGAGAATCATCACCCTTGTGTCTTCCTCTTTTAGATGCCGCCTTTTCCCTGCTCCTGTTTTCATGTGTTGATTACATCTATTGCATTAAAAAAGTGTATTTATAATCTATGCGGTCTGGTAATCTTTCATTAGGTCTGATTTTGGGGTGTTCACATTCTTTTATATATATTGTGGGGATTTGCTCTGGTGGGCAGCTTAGCGGACGCAGTATAGAGGCAACCACAAAGTCTTTAACTTAAACAGTTCAGTGTTTATTCACACAGAAAGCAAAACAAAATGACAGTTCGCAGTCTTGGTGTTCGTTCACACCATGGAAAGTCCACAGAACAAAACATTCACCTTCTTAGCAGTTTTTCATCAGCGGTCCCCAGCAGGCTTTAGGGGCCTGTTTTCCAGCATGCGGCTCTCAGCCCTTTAGCGCAGCACACATCTTCAGATCCCAAAACACAGAGACTCCACTGTGAAATGGAGGATAATCCACCCACACCTATATACATGCTCCTTGCAGCCGGAAAGAGCTGATTTTTAAGGTGCTTGGATAATTTGGATATAATAGAATGTTTGGGAAAAAATTTGTCGGTGTCTGAATCAAATTTTTGAAAATTTCTCTCTTTTCAACTGATGACCTTTTAAGTACCTTGTAACATGGGATTTAGTGGTTTTCTATGGGATTCAGGTCTGGAGAAAGAGCAGGACACAACATTTGATGTACCCCAGTCTCCAGTAGCCATTCCCTAATGCTGGTGCATTGTCATCCTTGAAGATGAAATTAGGCCCATGCAGAGGCACAATGACTGGATTTATGATACTATTCAAGTAGTATGGGTTGTCACTGTACCATTCACAAAGTGTAGGGCAGTTTTGTATTGACTAGACACACCTGCCCAAATTGTAACACCACCACCACCAAATGCTCATCTGGTGACAATAGTAGCTGATGCATAGCGCTCTCCTTGACGTCTCCAACATCATTGCCGGACATCATTTCTGCTCAGCGTGAATTGACGTTCCTCAGTGTAGATGCTCCCTGGCCCATGGAAGATGATGATGCCTGTGCCTTGTGGTGTGGTCATGTACCCATGCAGGTCGTCTAGCACACAGACCACACTGATGTAAACAGTTTTGAATGGTCTGACGTGACACTTGGGTGCCTCTCACCTCCCTTAAATGTGCCTGGAGTTGTGTGTCACTCATCATCCAGTTCCACAGGGCATTGTTCACAATGAAGCGGTCATCAGTGTGAAAGAATGTCCACTTCTATGTCTGTCTATAACTCTTCCAGTGTCTCTGTATCTCTGTTGCAACCTGCTGATGACACTCTGTGACACCTTAAGCTCAGTGGCCACTTCCGTCTGAAACCATCCTATTTGAAGCCTCACAATGGCGATATACTGTTGATTAATTGCTAGGTGTCATTTTGGTCTCATGATGTCAAAATGTGAACATGATGAGAAGGACTGTTTAAATACCAATTCTAATTGAACCAGGAAATTTATTGAGCGATTCATGAATCAAACACCTGTTTTGAATTTTGCCATTAAAGGGGTTGTCCGAGTTATTTTTTTGTTCTTTCTATGTTCCTAACTAGGCAAATATAACAACTTTACAATTAACTCACTTTATCTGCAGTGCCTGGTTTATCAGATTTGACTGAGGGTCACATGACCTGTGATGTCAGCTTCTCTCCCTGCTCTGATAAAGTTTGTTTACAAGCCTGTAAATGAGATGTCACTGTGCTGGCCACGCCCCCCTTCACTGCCGGGCTGTCTGCTCTCTCTTAGGATTCTTAACCCCTTCAGCTGCAGGCAGTGACAATTCTGGGCAGAGGAGCTGACATACTAGAGAGAGCATTGCACAAGAAGGTAAGGGGAAGAACCTGTGTGTATTAGCAGTGTCATTATACAGGTGGGACTTGTAGTTCTACACTTACGAGTTGCTATGGATTCTCCCAGCACTCAGGGCAGCTCTTGTATCCATTCCCTTAGCAGTGTCATTATACAGCTGGGACTTATAGTCCTACACATACAACATGCTGCTGATTCTCCCAGCAGGCAGACATGTCACTTAGGGCAGCTCTTGTAGCCACTCCCTTAGCAGAGCAGGGGGAGGGGCAGAGATTGTTTTTATTGCATGTAAACAAAGGGCCAGAAAAGAACCAGGGAAATGAGGAAATATATATATATTTTTGCATAAAACTTGCTTAGCTTAGTTATATATCAGATATTCAGTGCTATATATTTTTTTTTCATAACTCGGACAACCCCTTTAAGCTCCTTATTAGAGAACGGCAAGTTGTGCAAAAAGTACTGAAACGTTGAACAGTTGGATATATGCATTAAAAAATTTAGAGAAGGTCACATTAAGTTCACCTGTAAAGGTTAGAGTGCATTTTAGGCTCATTCTGAAATTTCACCCACAAGCCAAATATCCCTAACTTTTTGTGAGTAGTGTATATTGCTATTTTAGAGATGAACAACATTTTAGAATTTTTGTGTCTAATTTGTAGAGTCTTTAAAAATAAAAATAAAGATTTGGGTACAAATGGATTCTACCCGAATCAAATTTGCTCCAATTGGCTAATAAATTGGCATAGGGCACTGTGAGGTACCTTAGGGCTCAACTTTTTCGATATTGTCTTTCTCTGTTTTTTTTCAGATTTTTGTACCCCCCCAGCCCAATTATAGCAATAACTAATAATGTCAGAGTGACACTGAAATATTTATTTATCTATGGGTAGACGCATGGCTGACAATGTTAACAAACAGTCTGTTTAAAAACACACAGCATGCAACAGACAAACAGTATATGTGTGTGGCTGGGAAGGGCTAATGATAGTAATATTAGTGGTGTCTGGGCAGGGCTAATGATAGTGACTAGTGTTGAGCGAATCAAAGCCAAACTAATTGACTTTGATCCGAATTTCAGAAAAAAAATTATTTGCTGTGAAGCCAAATTTCCTCACGCTTTGTGGTAGCAAATCTATTTTTCCTGAAATGGTAGTAAAAGTTTAGTAAAAGTTACAAAAATACATACTCACCTAATCCATTTGTGCATAAAGAGACGGTCAAGGCATTGCAAACAATTGTCATACAGTATGGGGCATGATGGTGGTAGGCAGGCAGACAGCAGCAGTGGTATGACGGGACCAGAGATAAATAACCACCAATAGCAGTGGCAGATCTATTCAGTCAGAGGCGTGTGAAAATCCTCATGGATTTGTCCATTTGAGTGTGAAGACAGTACATAGAGAGCAAACTGTGACTTGACATGGGTCTGAGAGGGCCTCATGGTCAGACATGAAGGACCTTCCAAAATCTTTCCCACTGACTGGCCTACAGTCTGTCTATCAGTCTCTAAACCAATCAGGGCAAGTTCTCCTACCCCTTTTTCCTAAGGTTATTTGATTCTCCATTAAGATAGCTCATACATGCATACCACATTTAGTGATAAGTATTTGAAGAAGATAAGTATTAAAATATGTAAGTAGAGCATAACTGGAAGTCTGGTAAAGCTACACAAGATTATTGCATACATAACATCTCTCAATTTATTGTCATAATTGTAGCTATCTCTTACGTTGCAGTGTTTTTCCTTACCAGGAATTTATAGCTATCTACTTATGGCAGCGTACAGTGTGCATACGAAACATATACACTGACAGAACAGAAATACTGTAAGAAAGGACTTGCTCCATAGATATTTGTTTAATAACATTTTTGGAACTCTGAATTATGGTATACCTGGAAATACATAAATAAATTGATTACTGGATGGTAGTCCCTTCTCATTGCCTATTAGGCATGTCCCTACACATTCTGCCACTGTACAAATAGTGCTGACAGAATGTGTAATGGGAATCGTCCCACTGACAATGAGTGGCAACTAGTGTTCTGGGCAAACACATCGGTATGCTCGTGTGCTCTATCAAGCACCATGGAAATCAATGTAACTATGTACCAGTCACACAGTTAGAAAAACAGTTAACTCTTTGTGACAGAATGGCTCAATATATTTAATAAAGGCTAATTGAAAACATGATTTTTAGCTCAAAAACTTGTAAAATGCAATCATAAACAAAAATTGCCTCCAAAGGTGTAAATAGACTTTAATGCATGTAAAACATAAAAAAAAAAAAAAAACTAAAAAATCCCTTAATACAATTACATTTTAAGTTATTCCATAGTATACTCTCCTAGGTGTATCTAATAACCTTGTACACTTAGGGGGTCATTTATTAAACAAAAATTCACCTAAATTAGGTATATTTCTGGTGCAGATTGCTTTCCCCGCTCACACCAGGTTTGAAAAGGTGGGGGCGGTGTGGGCAGGGAAGGGGATGGATCAGTAGGCCCGTCTCCGTTACCATCTTCTACATCTGTTTTAGGCATAGTAAATTGTCTAAATGTAAGATAGCTAGGAAGCTGTCTTACATTTAGAAGTGGCTGTGGATCTGGCAAAGTTATGTAGAGGCCGGGTCTACCTACACGGCAGGGCTTTATTAAGACCGGCATCTATAATGCTGGACTTAATAAATGTGCCCCTTAGTGCATATCAATTTAACACGTCTAAAATGTGCTATAGATTAGAAAAACTAGTTTGAAATAATTATATGAGGAACTATATTAAAATACTGGCAAATAGGCACAGATCTATAGTCTCGGACAGCAAATGCCATGAATGTTCGGAATGAAACTGGATCATCCAGTAGAGATTCTAAGGCCTACACTTTATTAGGTCATATCATCAATATGCAGTTTTAGATTATTAAAAGTCATAAAAGTCAGCAGCAAGTCATCTGCTATAGTGCTTTACAGCTTTATTGATGATCACTGTTGTGGTAGAGTCCCATTATCATATAGGGGCCCAAAACCATCAGTCAGACCCTGCATCTTCACGCCATTATCATACAGGGCTCTGGACCCAACAGTGTAAACCTGTATATTGGATCCCATTATCACACATGGACTAAAACACACCAGTGTGACATAATCACATTGAGGCCAGGACCCACTAAGGTAATCCTGCATATACATCCTGTTATTATACCGGGGGCTGGACCCACCAGTCTGAGTGTGCGTCTGGAGCCAAATATCATTAAGTGACCTAGACCCACCACCAGTGTAACACTACATTTGGCTCCATTATCATACAGAGGTCTGGACCCACAAGAGTAACCCTGCATGTAGGCTCTGTTATCATACAGGGGCCAAGACACACCAGTGGCTCCCACTATAATGCAGTGACCTAGACCCATCAGTTTTAACCTCCATTTGGGTCTCATTATCATAGAGAGTCCTGTACCCACCAGTGTGACCCTGCATCTACTCTGTGATATAACTGTAACATATCAGAAACAAGAAACCATCATGGTTCTTGCTTTTTCTAAGCTGTGCTTCTGATTACGCTCGGTTAGATCCCTTAGCTAAACAGATTTAGCTCTGTGTCAGGTACATCAGCCCGGAGGTCCTCTTCTTTATTGAGTGATGAATAACCTTATTTTATCTCAGCAACAAGCAGCTAACATGGAGAACATGAAACAAATGATGTTTTTAAAGGTCCTCACAATCATTTAATTTGATCAGCTACAATAAAATAGAGGGTTGAGTGATTTCTTAATAAATGCTGTGGCCATTTCCGCTCAGATGTGATAATGATGCCACTGGTGCAGTAAAACATGGCTCTGAATGGAAAAAGTAAAATACTAGGTACTGGGACACACATCAGAAAGCCTGGTAGTACACAGCAAAATGTTAATAAGCATTACACATTCAGTGGTCAATATTGTAATGAGTAGTAGTTGTAATACTTCATATAATGTACATTTTTACAATTTCTGAAAAAGGCATGGATCGCACATCCACATGCTCCTCAACATCTAAACTGTAGAAGAGGTACTTTGTATACTTTTTTATCAAAATGCCTAAGCATTCTCACCATTCACGGTAACCTCCAATAAGCGTGTCCCTACTCTCAAGTGGCGCAGTGCCATATGGTGACCACCGCTGTTGTGACCCCATACCCACAGCACAACCCAGCAGCGCAACATGATCCCTGCTGTAAGGCTAAGCCTCCTATGGCGCTGGGCCACACCTACCCACAGGCACAGCGCCACTAGAACAATATCCACCATGCAGCACTGCTCCATATGAACAGATCTCAATAACTCAACTCTCCATATTCTCAGGAACTAACTGAAACCAAGTAGGGATTAATCTTTATGCAATCTCCTGCTAATTAATAACACCTGAGCTAAAAGGGAGGCGTGCACTGTGAAAATAAGAAAAGTAGCAATATCAAATAGAAGGATAAGGTTAATCCCTAGTTAGTTTCAGTTAGCTTCAGCGACCACACTGAGTTGTTTTTGAGATCTGTTTACATTGGATAATGCTGCACGGTGGCTGCTGTTGCTGTAGCACTGTGCCTGTAGGTTGGTGTGGCCCAGTACCTGGGAGGCTTACCCTGACACCAGTGCTCGCTATGTGGCATTGCACCTTTTAGGAACCCACTCGAAAGAGGTCACCTTGATGTGGTGAATGGTCTTATGCATTTTGATAAATAAATAAATATATATATATATATATATATATATATATATATATACAAAGTACCTCATGTACTGTTTATTAATTATGCTGAGTAGCATTGGATAAAAAAATGTGGATGCGTGATCCTTGCTTTTTTCTTTTTGTCAGAGCATTTTTACTTATGTGGTACAGTATGTTGTAACATATTCTGCAGAGCTCAGTCTGATATCACCGTGTGTCAACTGTGGTTTTACATAGGAATGAACAGAATCCAGCCTTATTTTTTGTACATAGGTATCGCAATGTAGAGTATGTATAAGCATTGCAATAAATCTGCTCAACTATAAATGTAGTCAACAAACACAGTTGTTTAAAAGCATTCTCTGAGAATTACATATATTCAGGTCATGAATATGTGATCAGTGGGACTCTGAATCCCGTGTCTTCTGTGACCGGCAATTATTTCTCCTTCTTCATGATATCAAGAGAACGTGACTCCCACATCTGTGTACTGTGAGGATAAACTGAAAACACCATGTGTGCTGAGGATAGCAGCAAGAATTAAGATAGAGCTCACTAGTGATTGGCTTAGAAGTATGAGAAGGAAGTCTGAACCAGTATAGTACTGACAGACTGCCTGCATTAAGACACCACCAGGCTTGAGGAGAACTGCTGGATGCAGGAGGAGCACACTGAGGCAGCTAAAAGTCACACATGAGAGGGAAGATGCCCCAAACAAACTTAATATTACATTTGGCTAGGAATATAAATATTGTACAAGGTTCTATACAACAATAATCCAAAACAAGATACAAAAAGTATATTTTGTACTGTATTGTATGTTTGCTTGTTTTCTAGGTACAATTATAGGAATTTTGTAGGACCTTTCTATAATGCAAACTCTTCATTTTCAGGAACCAGCTATATGCCACATCATATGCTCAACTTTCAAGGTTTTAACTGAGTTGTATGCAAAAATATTTGCCACACTCAGTTCAACAAGATGATTTTGGATGTGCTACTGAGTAAAGGAGGTTGGAGATAGCCAGAAGACCACATATGCCTGCTACCTGAAGACAGAAAATAAATCTGAGCTAAAGGCAAGTGCTACTAAGAATTTATTATACTTTAAACATGATTTACTAAATCATAGGTATGAAGGTGTACTGTTTACCCATGTGGGGAGAACCAGAATTGATATGGGGAGTTTTATAGGCGGATGCAATGCTCCCTAGGAAAAATGATATTTAGATTATCTCTGCTGTTTCTATAGTGCCACCTGGTGGTGGTAGCTAAATTATAATTACTGGTCAGGACTTACAACATAACTGAGGATATTGGCCAAACCAAGTCTTCTCCAAAGAATAAGGAAACTGAGGCATTCTTGCCCCTTTAAGGATCCATTCTATCTCCTTCTCTTAATAGTAAATGCTGGTTTGCTTAAAAATGTTGACAAAAAGTCACAAATTATGTGCAAATTTCCAACTTTTTGATACCAAACATTCACAAATAACCCTTATAGTGAGGATAAATTTATCTTAGGCCTCATGCACATGAACATAAGTATTTTGCAGTCCGTACTTTTTGTGAACTGGTTTTGCGGCTAAATGCAGGACATGTTCTATCTTTTTGCAGACTAGACATACAGATTCGGTAAGCACATGGCTAATCTATTTGCTTTCCACATTCGTAAGTCCATTCAGCAAAAAGATAGATTATGTTCACAAAATGTGGACCACCGGCCCATTGAAATAAAAAAAAATGCAGACAGCACACGGACTGAATCTTATTTTGCGGATCAGCGGTTTGTGGACCGCAAAACGGACACGGTCATGTACATGAAACATTATGCCTCATTCACACGTCAGTGTTTTGGTCAGTTGTTTCTATCAGTGATTGTAAGCCAAATCCAGGTGTAGCTAAACACAGAACAGGAGCAGATTAGAGATGAGCGAATTTCTCAAACATTCGATTCGGCAGGTTTGCGAATTTTCCCCAAAAATTTGTCTTGATCCGAATTTATTTGTGGCAAATCGCATTAAAAAACGGCTATTTCCTGGCTGCAGAGAGCCTTTATAGTGGTGTAGAACACTGTGCCTTTCAGTAACATGCATAGCGAGTTTGCTGTGGTAGTGAAACAATACTGTGAGTCAGTATGACATGTAGATGACAGGCGTCGCTCTTAGAATCCTTGCACACTTCACTTGTTTGGGCAGTTACGGGGCCAAAATTGACCAAATAACTTGAGTGTGAACTCAGCCTTACAGGTCAATGTTAGCATCAAGAAGAAGCGCACTCCTTTTACACCGTCAGCTGATTCAACACAGGTGTCTACAGAACCTGTTCTATTAAACCCTTATACTCCAACAGAGGGGAGTGGGTGCCAGCAGTAAGTTTGACGTGTTGACGTCACCGATTATTTTGCCCTTCCTCTGATCCGTTATAACAATAACCCCCAAAAAACAGATCCTGTCTGTTGATCATCTGCCTTCACTCGGTCAGCATTTGGTCAGTAATCCATCAGTATTGCTAAAGCGTGTATCTAAAACAGAGATGACATGTGAATGGAATATTTGCATGTCTTCTGTGTTTTGTACCCACTCCTGCTTTTGTATACCAAATCATAAGCAAATTCTGATGCAAAATAGGGACCATGTCATGCAGACCTTACAGCTGTTACACAGACAGGATCCGTTGAGCATCTAATTTTTTCTTCCTTCTGACAGATCAGAAGAAGGGTCAAATAAATTATGTTGATGTCAGCCAGGCCAAAAGGCAAAATAGTGGCTCAGTCATGAAGTGGGGAGGGTGGGAACAGCATGAGAAGTCCACAGAGTTGCCCTATGACATAGTGGTGGCACAATGAAAGAGTCTGGAGGTGGCAGCAGCAGCATCAGGAGGAGGCCACAGAGTGGCACAGTGACAGTGTGGAGCATCAGCATCAGGAGGCCACAGAGTGGCACAATAACAGAGTATGGAGGTGTCGGCAGCAGCAGCAGCATCAAGAGGAGGCCACAGGGTGGCACAATGACAATGTGGAGGTGGCAGCAGCAGCATCAGGAGGCCACAGAGTGGCACAATGACAGAGTGGCAAGGTGGCGGCAGAAGCATAAGGAGGAGGCCATAGGGGGGCACAATGTATGCCACCACCTAATGGTTCAGGTCCTGCTCAAGCTGTTTCTACTGCTGATGAGTAATTTCTTCAGTATGCAGGTTAAGAAAGCTGCTCATCAGCGAATCTAGACTCTAGTTGCTACTGATGGAGCTGGAACTGCTCCTACCCCCCACTCTGCCACAGCAGCAATGATAGAGAAACGTCAGTGCAGAGGGCCCCCCGGTAAGACCAGCGAGAGGATGACGATGGCGCAGATAGGCAGCGGTCAACTGACTACATAGGATGTCTCTATCATGGTTTAGTTTGTCCTCCCTCTCAGTGGGTGTAAAAAAGGCCCACATTTTGGACGGGTAGCGAAGGTCCAACAAGGTGGAGAGCCAGAAGTCATCCCTCTGCCGAATTGTGACAATTCGGCTGTCAATACGCAAGCAAGTGAGCGTGCATCGGGCCATTTGTGCAAGTGACTCGGAGGGACTCCCTGCCTTCCTTTCCCCTGCATACTGCCACGGTGTGTCTGGGTCCTCGGACTCGTCTTCCTCATCACCCTGTAGCTCCTCTGGCTGCTCCTGCTCCTCCTCTCCTGTCACCTGTGTATAAAAACCACCCATTTCACTACACATTGCTTGTGCTCCAATGTCATCCTCCTCCTTCTCCTCCAGTTCAGCCCACACAGGGCTCATGTGTCCTTGAGATCTAGGTGCCACGTCTTCAGCCCCCTGACCAGCCAGATTAACCAGCATCTGTTCCAGAACATGAAGCAGTGGACGTTGTTCATCTCGTAGTCCTGGTGACTGACAAATAACTTGGCCTACTCAAAGAGCCTGAGCAAACGGCAGGTGTCACACATGAGCTGACACTGGCTGACATCGAAATTACACAGGGGAGTACTCCTGTCCACTTGGATCATCAAGAAATCGTTTATGGCCTTACACTGTTCGTATAGTTGGTCCAACATTTAGAGGGTGGAATTCCAACAGGTGGCAACATCGCATATCAGCCTATGTTGTGGGATGCCGTACTGCCACTGCAGCTCAAGGAGGGTGTGCTTTGAGGTGTATGAGTGGCTGAAGTGCATCCATCTGGTATGATGGAAGTGCACTGTGAATTGTCCCTGCAGCGGAGGCTGAGGACACGGTGGAGGATGAGGAGGCAGAGGCGGACATTGTTGCAGGACCAACGGTATGAGAACATGGAGGCATTAGCTTCGAGCCTGGTCAAGTTGATGGTGTGGCTGTGCAAGAACCACATTCACCCAGTGGGCTGTAAAGGACATGTATTGTCCCGGACTTTAGTTACAGCTACATACGTCGGCGCAGCCGTGCACTTTGGCGGACACCGACAGGCTCAAGGACTGGCCCACCTTCTGTTTCACATGTGTGTGCAGGGATGTTACTGCCTTTTTGGCAAAGAAGTGACGGCTTGGGACTCTCCACCTCGGCTCGGCACAAGCCATCAGTTCTCTGAAAGGTGCAGAGTCCACCACTTGAAAAGGGAGGTACTGCAGCACCAGCAACTTGGCCAGGAGCACATTCAGCTTCTGTGCCGTTTGATGTATGCACGCATACTGTTGTCTCTTGACAATCGCTTCAGTGATCAATTGCTGACGGAATAAGTGTCGAGGAGTAGGAGGAGGAGCAGGAGCACCAGGACCAGCAGATGGAGGGAAGTACAGAAAGCTCCCTTCGGCTGAGGTGGTGAAGCCTTAAAGGGATTCTGTCATCAGAATTTAGGCCTATAACCTAAACATATGGCGAGGTCCCTACTAATACACAGAATCCTAAAGTGACCTTATCAAATGCGCCTGTGGCTCTATAATCAAATAAAACAGGTTTATATAACCTGTCAGTCACGTCAAAATGTGTCCAAGAGGACGTCTCTCGATGCAGGGTGCCCGGCTGCAGCCATCTCCTTTCGGTGCCCAGCGCCGCCCTCTGAATTGAAATCTCCGCCCTCCCTTCCATTAGAGCCGCCTACCTCAGTTCGTCGTTCACTCCTGGCAGCGGCCTCGTTATGCGAAGAGCGCATGCGCCGGCTGGCGCACTTCGCTAGAACCTGCCTTGGACGCCCGATTACAGGCTGTAATCGGGCGGCCAAGGCAGGTTCTAGCGAAGTGCGCCGGCCGGCGCATGCGCACTTCGCATAACGAGGCCGCTGCCAGGAGTTAACGATGAACTGAGGTAGGCGGCTCTAATGGAAGGGAGGGCGGAGATTTCAATTCAGAGGGCGGCGCTGGGCACCGAAAGGAGATGGCTGCAGCCGGGCACCCTGCATCGTGAGACGTCCCCTTGGACACATTTTGACGTGAGCGACAGGTTATATTGAGTGACAAGTTATATAAACCTGTTTTATATGATTATAGAGCCACAGGCGCATTTGATAAGGTCACTTTAGGATTCTGTGTATTAGTAGAGACCTCGCCATATGTTTAGGTTATAGGCCTAAATTCTGATGACAGAATCCCTTTAACTGCCTGAAATCGGGTGCATGCCACCGGGTTGCTGCGGCAGGCTGGACCACCACATAGGAGCCACGATTCTCCCAGGCCACATTATGGTGACGCTGCATATGTTGACCTAGTGCTGTAGTGCTAACATTGGCACCCTGGCCACGCTTCACCTTCTGCACACAGATTGTACAAATGGCTAAGTTAATCTCCTCCAGCGGCTTAATAAAAAAATGCCACACCGCCAAGTAGGTGATTTTACCCCCAACACTTCGCACTGACTGACTGCTACCACCGCTGCTTCCGTTAACTGCTGCACCACTACTTTCCAGGCAGGTAGGCTCCTGCAAAACTGGTGGTCTACCCCGGGAACGTTTGGCTCCTGACCTCTCACTGCTGCCACCCGGCTCCCGGCCATGCTACTACTTGCTTGTTTCGCCGCTGCCTCACAGGCAAGCTGCCGTTCTCTTCTCCCGATGATTATCAATTCACCCGCCTCCCAAGTATAATCAGCTACATCATCATCGAGAACTGTCAGCATGTCACTGATGTACTCCTCAACGGTCTCTGGGTCAGGAGCCTAACTGCTCGCAACACCAGCTCCCACGCCACTCTCCTAATCACTACTTTCCCGCGTACCGGACGAAGACGCGGATGTCTCGCCCACATTTTGGCTGGCCAGTAGCTGCTGACTATCCTCTAGTAGCTCGTCCTAGCTGTATAGTGGAGCTGAGCCCACAGCATATAATAATTGTCTGGCTGAGGGAACCGAAAAACACAGAGGCAGGTTGAGGACAGGTGAGGACACTGGGCCTGCTCCCAAGCCATGCTAAGGGTTGTGTCTGATGAACCCATCGACTCTTGGCTGGGGGTGTCTGATGTCACTTGGGATGAAGTGGATGACCGAGTCAACCATTCAAGAACCGCTGGGTTGCTGATCAAGACACGGCTACTAGATGACACCAGGCACCCAGGCCTTTCACTGCGACTAATGCTGCCACGCCCCCCTTACTCTGCTGCGATCTGTGCCTGCTCCAGAAACATTTAGGCCTCTGCCACTTCCCTGTGCAGGCCTGGCACTTCTCTGTTTGACATACTGTTAGATCAAATAAATAAATAAAATGGAAATTAAAACACCCCAAAAAAGTCTGTAATATTCTCACTTCACCACACAACAGCTAATAAGGCTTTTTTATTTTTCCACTAATACACGCCACAAAAGGCTTTAGAACATATAACTGCATCTCTGAACGGCAAATAATATATACTTTTTGCCACTAATACACACCAAAAAGGGCTTTAGAACATATAACTGCACAGCTGTACGGCAAATAGACCCTTACTTTTTTCCACTTACACATGCCAAAAAGGGCTTTAGAACATATAACTGCACCGCTGAACGGCAAATAATATATATTTTTTTGCCACTATTACCAGTCAAAAAGGGCTTTAGAACATATAATTGCACCGCTGAATGGCAAATAATATATATTTTTTTGCCACTAATACATGCCAAAAAGGGCTTTAGAACATATAATTGCACCGCTGAACGGCAAATAATATATATATTTTTTGCCACTATTACCAGCTAAAAAGGGCTTTAGAACATATAATTGCACTGCTGAATGGCAAATAATATATATTTTTTTGCCACTAATACACGCCAAAAAGGGCTTTAGAACATATAACTGAACCGCTGAATGGCAAATAGGCCCTTACTTTTTTCCACCTATGCACGCCAAAAAAGGCTTTAAAACATATAACTGCATCGCTGAACGGCAAATAATATATATTTTTGTGCCACTAATACAGGCCAAAAAGGGCTGTAGAATATATAACTGCACCGCTGAACGTCATATATATATTTTTTTGCGACTAATACACACCAAAAAGGGCATTAGAACATATAACTGAACCGCTGAACGGCAAATAATAGATATTTTTTGTCACTAATACATGCCAAAAAGGGCTGTAATTTTCTCACTTCACCACACAATGACTAATAATCCCATTTTTTTCCCACTAATACAAGCCAAAAAATACTTTAGATCATATAACTGCACCACTGAACAGCAAATAATATATATTTTTGTGCCACTAATACACACCAAAAAGGGCTTTAGACCATATAAATGCACAGCTGAACAGCAAATAGGCCCTCACTTTTTTCCAATTATACATGCCAAGAAGAGCTTTAAAACATAAAACTGCACCGCTGAAGGCAAATAATCTATGTTTTTTCACCACTAATACACGCCAAAAAAGGCTGTAATTTTATCACTTTACCACACAACGGCAAACTTTTTTTGTGCCACTAATACACCCAAAAAAGGGCTTTAGAACATATAACTGCACCGCTGAATGGCAAGTATATATTTTTTTGCCACTAATACACTCCACAAAAGGCTTTAGAACATATAACTGCACCGCTGAAAGGCAAATAATAGATATTTTTTTGCCACTATTAAATGCCAAAAAGGGCTGTAATTTTCTCACTTCACCACACAATGGCTAATAATCCCCTTTTTTCCCCCACTAATACAAGTCAAAAAATACTTTAGAACATATAACTGCACCACTGAACGGAAAATAATATATATTTTGTTGCCACTAATACACGCCAAAAAGGGCTTTAGAACATATAACTGCACCACTGAACGGCAAATTATATATATTTTTTGTGCCACTAATACACACCAAAAAGGGCTTTAGAACATATAACTGCACTGCTGAACGGCAAATTATACACTGCTCAAATAAATAAAGGGAACACTTAAACAACACAATGTAACTCCAAGTCAATCACACTGTGAAATCAAACTGTCCACTTAGGAAGCAACACTGAGTGACAATCAATTTCACATGCTGTTGTGAAAATGGGATAGACAACAGTTGGAAATTATAGGCAATTAGCAAGACACCCCCAATAAAGGAGTGGTTCTGCAGGTGGTGAACACAGACCACTTCTCAGTTCCTATGCTTCCTGGCTGATGTTTTGGTCACTTTTGAATGCTGGCGGTGCTTTCACTCTAGTGGTAGCATGAGACAGAGTCTACAACCCACACAAGTGGCTCAGGTAGTGCAGCTTATCTAGGATGGCACATCAATGCGATCTGTGGCAAGAAGGTTTGCTGTGTCTGTCAGCATAGTGTCCAGAGCATGGAGGCGCTACCAGGAGACAGGCCAGTACATCAGGAGACGTGGAGGAGGCCGTAGGAGGGCAACAACCCAGCAGCAGGACCGCTACCTCTGCTTTTGTGCAAGGAGGAAGAGGAGGAGCACTGCCAGAGCCCTGCAAAATGACCTCCAGCAGGCCACAAATGTGCATGTGTCTGCTCAAACGGTCAGAAACAGACTCCATGAGGGTGATATGAGGGCCCGATGTCCACAGGTGGGGGTTGTGCTTACAGCCCAACACCGTGCAGGACGTTTGGCATTTGCCAGAGAACACCAAGATTGGCAAATTCGCCACTGGCGCCCTGTGCTCTTCACAGATGAAAGCAGGTTCACACTGAGCAAATGTGACAGACGTGACAGAGTCTTGAGACGCCGTGGAGAACGTTCTGCTGCCTGCAACATCCTCCAGCATGACCGGCTTGGCATTGGGTCAGTAATGGTGTGGGGTGGCATTTCTTTGGAGGGCCGCACAGCTCTCCATGTGCTCGCCAGAGGTAGCCTGACTGCCATTAGGTACCGAGATGAGATCCTCAGACCCCTTGTGAGACCATATGCTGGTGCGGTTGGCCCTGGGTTCCTCCTAATGCAAGACAATGCTAGACCTCATGTGGCTGGAGTGTGTCAGCAGTTCCTGCAAGACGAAGGCATTGATGCTATGGACTGGCCCGCCCATTCCCCAGACCTGAATCCAATTGAGCACATCTGGGACATCATGTCTCGCTCTATCCACCAACGTCACATTGCACCACAGACTGTCCAGGAGTTGGCAGATGCTTTAGTCCAGGTCTGGGAGGAGATCCCTCAGGAGACCGTCCGCCACCTCATCAGGAGCATGCACAGGTGTTGTAGGGAGGTCACACAGGCACGTGGAGGCCACACACACTACTGAGCCTCATTTTGACTTGTTTTAAGGACATTACATCAAAGTTGGATGTTGTGTGATTTTGTTGTCAGCACATTCAACTATGTAAAGAACAAAGTATTTCAGAAGAATATTTAATTAATTCAGATCTAGGATGTGTTATTTTTGTGGTCCCTTAATTTTTTTGAGCAGTGTATATACTGTATTTTTGTGCCACCAATACACACCAAAAAGGGCTTTAGAATATATAACTGCACAGCTGAACAGCAAATAGGCCCTTACTTTTTTCCAATTTTACATGCCAAAAAGGGTTTTAGAACATATAACTGCACCGCTGAACAGCGTATAATATATATTTTGTTGCCTCTAATACACACCAAAGAGGGCTTTAGAACATATAACTGAACCGCTGAACGTCAAATAGGACCTTACTTTTTTCCACTTATACATGCCACAAAAGGCTTTAGAACATATAACTGCACCGCTGAACGGCAAATATATTTTTTTCTGCCACTAATACACGCCAATAAGGTCTATAATTTTCTCACTTCACCACACAATGGCAAATACTTTTTTTTGTGCCACTAATACATGCCAAAAAGAGCTTTAGAACATAAAACTGCACCGCTTAACGGGAAATAATCTATATTTTTTTGCCACTAATACATGCCAAAAAGGACTGTAATTTTCTCACTTCACCACACAACGGCAAATACTTTAATATGTGCCTCTAATACTCGCAAAAAAGGGCTTTAGAACATATAACTGCACCTCTGAACGGCAAGTGTATATTTTTTTGCAACTAATACACGCCAAAAATGGCTTTAGAACATTTAACTGCACCGCTGAACGGCAAATAATATATTTTCTTTCCACTAATACACGCCAAATAGGGCTTTAGAACATATAACTGCACCACTGAACGGCAAATAGGCCCTTACTTTTTTCCACTTATACACTCCACAAAAGGCTTTAGAACATACACTGCCTGTACAAAAGAAAAGTCGCCATCTGGATTTAACGTAACAAAATAGAGTATATGATATATTTAAGAGAACCACCCGTAAGATAATCACCCATGCAGTAATTATCCAATCGGAGGCTCATAACTATTTGCTATGTTAAATCAAGAGTACCGGAAAGAAGTGATCAATATTTGTAGATAATAAAACTTAACTTTTATTTATTATTTTAGAAAATAGCCCCTTAGATAAGTATATGAATAATACCTCAAACAATAATAAACAGTGTATAGAGCTTCTATGAGAGTATATTGCTGACTCCACAGAACCTCTATGGAAATATATTACTGACTCCTGGTGAAGTTACAGCATATATACCACTATAACAGGTAGAAAAAAGGGGGTGCACAGCGGCACTCATTAGATGATAACCCGTTTGTCCTACCGCTTCGTCGAGTGACTCCAATTGTGCCGCAGTTACCTAACTGATCTGTGATGTATTAGGTCCTTGGTAATGTTCTTGCTGAACACGGGTAGGGATCCGAACTAAAATTCCCTATATTTACCCTAGAGGGGGTCCTACAATAGCCCTAGGGCTTAACCACGGTACAAACACTAAAGCAAGGGTGCCCTGTCCGGAACCTAACCCTGGAATTGGAGACTCTAGTTTGCCCTCTCCTAAAGGATCCCTACACGCATGTTTCATCTTCTCATCTGTGAGTGATATATTTCCATAGAGGTTCTGTGGAGTCAGCAATATACTCGCATAGAAGATCTATACACTGTTTATTATTGTTTGAGGTATAATTCATATACTTATCTAAGGGGCTATTTTCTAAAGTAATAAATAAAAGTTAAGTTTTATTATCTACAAATATTGATCACTTCTTTCCGGTACTCTGGATTTAACGTAGCAAATAGTTATGAGCCTCCTATTGGATAATTACTGCATGGGCGATTATCTTTCAGCTGGCGACAAGTTATTTAACCCCAAATGGTGCAATGATTTGCTTCTCATTTCTTAAACAGCCATGCCGAAAGACACATCTCATGGTCGTGGAAAAGATGTTAGTATGTTGGAGAAGGGTCAAATCATTGGCATGCATCAAGCAGAGAAAACATCTAAGGAGATTGCAGAAACTACTAAAATTGGGTGTAGAACTGTCCAACGCATTATTAAAAACTGGAAGGATAGTGGGGACCCATCGTATTCGAGGAAGAAATGTGGTAGGAAAAAAATCCTGAATGATAGTGATCGAGCGATCACTTAAACGTTTGGTGATATCAAATCTAAGAAAAACAACAGTAGAACTCATAGCTATGTTTAATAGTGAAAGTAAGAGCATTTCCACATGCACAATGCAAAGGGAACTCAAGGGATTGGTATTGAACAGCTGTGTAGTCGTAAGAAAACCACTAATCAGTGAGGCAAACCAGAAAAAAAGGCTTGAATTTGCTAGGGAGACTCCGGAGGAATGGAAGAAGGTCATGTGGTCTGATAAGTCAAGCTTTATCCTGTTCCAGAGTGATGGGCACATTCAGGTAAGAAGACAGGCAGATTAAGTGATGCACCCATTATGCCTAGTGCCTACTGTACAAGCCTGTGGGGGTAGTGCTATGATCTGGGGTTGCTACAGTTGGTCCGGTCTAGTTTCAGCATCAGTATGTGCTCCAAGAATGAGGTCAGCTGACTACCTGAACATACTGAATGACCAGGTTATTCCACCAATGGATTTGTTCTTCCCTGATGGCACGGGCATATTCCAAGATGACAATGCCAGGATTCATAGGGCTCAAATTGTGAAAGAGTGGTTCAGGGAGCATGAGACCCCATTGAGAATATATATATTTTTTTGGTGGTGACTTTTTTTTGGGACAGGCGGTGTATAACTGCACCACTGAATGGCAAATAATATATACTTTTTGCCACTAATACACGCCAAAAAGGGCTTTAGAACATATAACTGCACCGCTGAATGGCAAATAATAGATATTTTTTTGCCACTAATAAACGTAAAAAAGGGCTGTAATTTTCTCACTTCACCACACAATGGCTAATAAACCCTTTTTTCCCACTAATACAAGCCAAAAAATACTTTAGAACATATAACTGCACCGTACAAGGGCAAATAAGACATAGAAATATTTCCTTGTAATAAACCCTGTTAATGGCTGTATCAAACAGCACTTGCACCCCAATAACAAGAATGGTTTGCTGGAATTACAGAGCTGTATAATGGCAATTTAGATCCGCAGTCAGTGCAGCAAGGTGTAATAGGATTGTTCCCATTACCCAGGCTGTAAACTCCCCTACTGAACACTGTTCTGCTTCAATGCTGTGGAATGATTCCTCCCTATCCTTTCCCTGAACTTCTATACAGCAAAATAAAAGTTTTAAAGTCTTTTCTACCACTGTCCCTAGCGCCTGCTGACATCTCTCCCTGCACTAAGTGCACTGGAAAATGGCTGAATCCAAGATTGCTGAGCCTATTTATAGGGCTGTGACATCACAGGGCTGGCTGGCTGCTGATTAGCTGCATGCATGGCATTGTGGGTGATCCCTCGTTCCCAGAGTTCCTTGCTCCATGTCCTAACACGTGCAGCAGCCATTTTAGGAAATAATGTGATTCGTTACCATGAAGTGTGAGGAAATTCGGATTTGATTCGCTCATCTCTAGTGCAGATCTTTCCCTTATAATTTATGTTTGTGGAGATTCCACTCCTGGTTTTGGCTCACAATCACTGATGGAAATCACTGACCAAAACACTGATGTGTGAATAAGGCTTTATACTGTTTACATAATCTGAAGGTTCAGGGCATATTAGACATCCAGGAAATGCATTCCTGTGCTAGAATTCCCAAAGATAAGCTTTAATTGGGCATGTCACCTTCAAGTCTGGATGAATTTTCAGATGGTGTGAGATCCTGAGTCATCATACTGTAGGTCAACTGATTTTTGCAAGGTCACAGGAAGGACCAGAGGGAATGCAGAATCTTAGAGTGCTCAACTCCTATCATGCATAAAAATTTCAAAGTCTATGGTAAAGGTAAAAATGTCTTCTGCATAGTAAACTGACCTTTCCCTACATCCCTTTAGATAATCAGTGACCTTATTAATAAGTCTTCAATCTATATAATTGTTTCTTACAATATGTCATATAAAATAGATTCTTGGCTGAACCTTAAAATCATTTGGATAATGGTAGAAATTTATTATGTGATTTGCAAGTTTCTTGCTTTAAAAAAATATTTTTTTTGGGCATATGCCAGTTTTGCTGTAAAATGTGTAAACTTTTGAATTTTGCGTTGCTCTTCAGAAAAGTAGGTGGATCTGAATGGGAATAGGAAGGCCCTTCTGTGGCCCAAAGATTTTTTTTTTTTATAATTTAAAGACAACACTCCCATTTCTGGTATTTCTATTACAGCTTTTTTTATTTTCTTTTTGACCTTTAATAACATGCACAAATGGGTCCTTAGCTTTCTTTCTGGCTCAATATCTCCCAAGATAAGTGGCACAAGAAAGCCAGCTTTAAAAAAATAATTAAAAAATTTAAATAAAACATGATAATGTGACACTGTCAGGAGTTATTTATGCTATATGAGGGAATTTATTATGTCCCCCATGCCAGTTTTCTGGCCTGAAAAAATACACAAACTCTGCGTGTGCAACTTTTTAAACGCCACTGCAACACCGCTTCTCTACTTTCCAAAAAGGGATTGTGGTAAAGGCTGGGAGGGAGTGGGGCCAGAAGGCCCGACACATTTATCTTCATTCACACCAGTTTTCTGGCATAAAGACATAAATCTACAAAAGCCAGAAGGCTGCCGCAGATTTTAGTCTGGCACACGCCCTGCCAGTGGAGGTGCCAAATCTATGATGAGCCTTGCGCCTTAGCATAAATTATGTGCATCCTCCAGCTGCGCAGGGGAAATCAAGACGGGCAAAGAAAAGGCCAGTCTAGATAAATATCCTGTCATGTGTCTACACATGGCCGCCCAGTGACTGTGATGTTTATCGCATCCTTTGGAGGGTTTTATTAGCATGTCACAATAATGTATTGAATTTATATCATGAAGAACTAATGAACTTAATGAACTTTGTGGATCTGGAAACCTGGAGACATTCTTAAATGGAAGCAATTTTGTGTGTAGTTAGCCTCAGTTTTCTTGCCAGTATTTATGAAAATTTCAGGTATACATTTTTTTAATACCACAGACAAACAGGTGTAAATGAGGAAAAAAACATTAATGTTGTCTTTATAAATAGTTTTACGTGTAATAGTATTTTAGTGCCCTGGAAAGGTACTTAGTTAGGATTTATTGCATCTATGTAATCAGAAGTTATTAAAACAATGGAGTATGTAAAGACTTTGGCTTCCAAAAATATCCTGTTGCTTAAGTTATGATGCTGAAGAGAGAATAGCAGCTGAAGTCTTTATTTCTCCATTCCTTGCAGGTGTGCTAACTACCCAGAGGTTTAATGGGCCATTTCAACAGTAAACTGCTCACATGGAGCAGGTTAACAATTGTGTCTCCTATTAAAAAGTCTAAGATAAATGACATAGGGGTGATGGGAAGATAATTTAGTTTACAGGGCTAAAAGAGAACAAACATGGTGAACTAGAAAAATTGCATAGCACATTTTATATAACATATGTGTACGTTAAGATGACTTTAGACATTAGCTGTCTTCGGAATGAACCTTTCATTGAATACTGCCCCCTTTGACTCATCTAACTATGTATCATCTGTCAATAAAAGTATTATTTACACAACTTTTTTCTGTTCTGTTGCATCCTAAAAGGGGATATTCCATGATTAGTGTAAAAAATGAAAATCAGACACCATATAGTACATGATTATCTCTTTATAACAAAGCTAGAACCAGCCCTGTACCTAACATGGATCTAGAGCTCTTCACAATCATTGCTCTGCCAGATTTATATCAAGCTGACAGCTCAATGTAAGTTTCTTTTCGGCTGCAGCTAAGGGGGCGTGTCCATGGTCTCCCTATCACTCAGGAGGCAGTTGAAGGATGAAACTGAGCATGTGCAGCCTACTCATTGAGCAGGGCAAATAAATACGAAAAAAACTAAGAGTAGGTGGCACTATACAGATACATTTTATTGAATAAATCAGTAGCTATAAAAAAATATTTTATTACATTCAATTAGAAAAGTATTCAGATCTAGGTGCTGGTTTGAAAACTGTAGAATATTTTTCAGGCGACAACTCCTTTAAAGGCTATGAACACCTTCATGGACATTTTATTTTTATCATTGCATTTTACTCATTTTGGGCAAATTTTTTTTTTCATTTGATCTTTATTAAAAAATGTTAGCAGTTTTTGTTATAAAGGGTTAAGTTTAGCTGTGAACATCTTACTTTCACCTGTTGCCCTGAGGGCTATGTATAGACTTTATCTATTAACTCTTAACATCTTGTAAACAGTTAATGATAGTCTTTGATAGGAAATGAGCTATAAAAAAAATGTTTATGAGCTTTCAGGAGATCAGAGATAAGGTTTTACATGATCCATCAACTGAAGTCCCTGACTGGACACAGTGTAAAGATGCAGCCTGTTCTAGATAAGCTCAATGTTCTACAGAGATAGAGGCTAAACATTTTTTAATAAAGAGGCTGAGTACAATGTAATGATATAAAAATTGCCCCCAAAGGTGTACACAGCCTTTAATCTCCCATAATTTCCATCATGGATAGAGATGTTTAATTAAGAGATTTTTTTTGGGATTATTAATGTTGCACTGCATGCCATTTGTAGTTGAGCACAAATGTTATGCCAACTTGGTTAAATTGTGTGTTGTGGAAAGAGACCAAGCAGGAAACAGAACTAGATTTGAGGTACAAGATGGAGGCCCAAGTTCACTGGTTTATACCCTAGGGGGCTATTTCCCTGCAAAAGCAAGCTCAAAGGGTTTTAGGATACAGGTTCAGAGTTCTGATGCAGGATCTAGGTATAGTGGTCTAGTGAGGAGGTGGAGAGAATGAGAGTAATAGTAGTGGCATAGATGGGGGTTTTAGAAGTCACAGTGGTTTATCTCCCCAGCTCTTCCTGAGGCCTTGCAGTAAAAATGATTATGAAAACTGTATTGCAGTGCGATACAAGGACGAGACATGGTTTTAGTGCAATAAATCCACTGTACTTTTCTGAAGCTCTTCAACAGGTGATTCACACGGTATACATGCAATGTAGTCTTTACAGCTGACATAAGCAATTCCCACGGTTATATATGGAGGCCAGTTTATCTCTCTTATTTAAGCTGTACAGAGTGTAGTTGGTTACCTTCTCTGATAAATGCTCCTCAATCCTCCTTTAGCACATCTGCTAAACGTTATGTAATATCTCTTTCTCCTGAGGACTGGAATATAAACTGTCACTTTTACAGCTTGTAATCCGCACGGTAGTAGGATTCCCTGGGTCTCTGCTCCAGACTGCTCTTAGGTCTTCTCTTTACTAGATCTAACTTTAGACTGATTAGCACCTTCCTTGAGAGGAAGAGAATGTCAGAGCTCCCCCTAGCTGCAGAACTATACTATCCACTATTTACTATAGATCATGATACATGAAATATAGTGTCATTACTACCTTCAGTTGTTCAGAAATCAAGCCCAGGTCCGACACTGGATAAAGGGTTCTGGAAACATAAGACAGGCATAGTCTCTGGATAAAAACATAAAATCTTGGTTTTGCAAACGGATTCCAGAGTCAGCAAAGTAATTATCTAGTCCAGACTGGAAAATATCTATAATTAACAGATGTGAGGTTAGTGCATTAGTGGTCCATCAAGGCTCTGTCCTGGGGCCTCTACTCTTTTTCATCTACTGTATATCTTCAGCCTGGGGCAACTCATAGAGTCTCATGGCTTTCAGTACCACTTCTATTACTTTATTACTTCTGTGCTAATGACAATCACATGTTTCTCTCTGACCGAACTATTACTTCAATATAGAGAAAACTGACCTTCATTTTTCCATTTTACCTTTAAGACAAAGGTATACCAACATATAGAGGTCTAACATTTGCCAAAAGGACAATTTATTTTGGCACAGGTCTAGGTAACGATAGTTAATGGGCAGGGGTATACACAGATC
This sequence comes from Bufo bufo, assembly GCF_905171765.1. Taxonomy (NCBI): domain Eukaryota; kingdom Metazoa; phylum Chordata; class Amphibia; order Anura; family Bufonidae; genus Bufo; species Bufo bufo. The sequence continues at coordinate 211,464,315 of NC_053389.1, forward strand.
CCATAGGACCCCATAGCAAAACTTTGTATAGTCCCTCCTGCCCCACCCAGTTTCCTAGTACATGTGCATCAATCACCCCCATAGTGTGCAGAATGAAAATCACAACACCCTAGATTTATGCTAAATTAACATTTTTTCTAAGTAAGAATAAGAAACTATAATTAAAAGAAATTGTACTAAAAAAATTTTTTGGGCCTCACTCACTTTTTATCTGACTTCAATGCCAGAAGAAATGGAATTGGTACCACATAAATTTGGAATGCATTCTGAACACCATATTCTCCTGCTTCCCAGCTATCCTAAAACTGTATGCGTGTGGTCGTCACTAGGGGGAACTGAGTATACAGGGATTTATGCAGTTACAATTGACTGAACTAGAAGCTGTAATAATCTGTTAGCATCGAGCTCCCCCTATTGGTGGATTCATGAAGATGCTGTGTTTTCACATCAGAAAGAAAATGAGTTCATCCCCAGGCCCCTGGACCTTCATTGAAGGTACACCAATCTTTATGGGAACATTAGACATATAGATGAAGACAATTTCATGGCATATCAGTAAGGCCAAACGTGGTGTGATCCTTAGTAAGCCAAGCTATGACAGTGAGATGGGTAGTCACTTAGGGAACTAAGGAATCCCTTTTCCTGTTCTTGGTGGTGACATGACTTTTATAGTCAATTCACTTGTCATGAAACTAATTCTTTAGAAATCTTGCAAAACTGAAAATGATGATTAATATGGTGTATGCTATTTTTATTTTTTATTTTTGCACATAAAGTATTATATAAAAAATACATTATGGCAGACATTAAAAGATTGTCTTCCATACCATAGAATGCATATAAGATATGAACTAAAATGAAACCGTAGTAACGATGAGTCTTCCTAAGTATTACAATGAACTTGGTCACAGCATGAAGATGAGATCATATGAGCAGGTTCACTCATTGTGGGAATCAACACCCCATGTACTGTATTACAATAATCAATAGAGAAACAATTGCTCAGACTTCATAGAAAAAGCAGACGAGAAGCTGTTGTGTTGCAGACTTCTTGCTCCCAACAGAGACTTCTCTTTGCTCACAATGTCTTGAAAAATACCAAATCAAAATTGTTCTGATTTTCTTTTGTTTGTCACAGCGGTACTGAGATAAAAACTCCAGGGAGGAGTTCTCTGTAGACTGCTGGTAATGATTTTACATGTGTAAAGTACAGCAACTAGAGACAGCCTTGCGGTTCGCCCGGCGGTGGTTTAGCGGTGAACTTTGCTAGTTCGCGATTCGCCAAACATTTGAACATATGGCGATGTTCGCATGCGCCATATTCTTTTGAATTGCTCCAAACTTTGACCCATGACACATCTATCAGGTGGGACAAGACAGCCAATTGAGACGATTCAGCACATGGACACACCCCCACCCTATAACAGAACCCGATTTGGCAGCCATTTTACATTCTGTGTTTTGCCAGTGTAGGGGTAGGTTGCTTTGTGGAGCAGGGACAGACTGTTAGGGACACCAAACGCTAGCTAATTGGGCCACAAAAGTCCTTTTAAGGACTGGTATAGGTGTGCTATCGATAGGTGTGATATACTGAGGTGTGTGATATACTTATAATATACTTTCTAACATAGAAAGTACTGTATATTATAGTGCATTTGTATTGTGCAGCAGTTATGTGCGGTTCTGCTACGATAACGCAGCTATATAGAGGGACAAACGCTATTGGAATAACTATTTGCAACTGGTGGGATATACCTGTTGCCCCCCCCCAAAAAAACTTATTGATGGGTGTGATATACCTATAATATACTTTCTAACATAGAAAGTATATTTAAGTGCAATTGTATTGTGTAGCAGTTGTGTGCGGATCTGCTGCGATACCGCAGGTATATAGAGGGACAAGAGTTAATGGAACAACTATTTGCAATAGGTGTGATGTACTTGTTGCCCACCAAAAAACTGATTGAGGGGTGCGATATACCTGCTTCCGCAAAATATTGATTAAGGGATTTAATATACCTGATTCCACAGAAGAGTTTTGAGGTACTCCAAGGCCACTGAGGATGAGGTTGGAGTACCTTGAAACGCGTCTGGCATCACCTGGCATTACTTAACACTACAGAGACTACCCATCAATATCCACAAAATCACTGAAAGATTTTTGTCATTATAAATGAAAGAAGATATAAAGGAAAAACTTAAAAAGCAGCGCAAGACAGAAGGGTCAGCCGACCGGCATATACAACACCACGTGACTGATCATGTGAGATGCTGACTTGGCCACACGAGGAGATACAGTCTGCCGGGATTCATCTCCACAGACTACGCAGTGGTAGGAACCAGCCAACAGGGTGAGTACCGTCTAACTGTAGGTTGGGACGCCACCAGCAGTAGTGGAAAACTTTTTGCCAAAAGCTCACCGTACCGCAAACTATTTATTCTGACTAACAAACTCTGCTGATGTAAATTATTTACACAAAGATTACAGTATAAACTGTCCATAACCTACATTGGACGAACATAAGATCCTACATCCTTTTTTATCTAGTTTTTTTCTCCTTTTTATCTCCTCTGGATATCAACTTGTTTTTACTCATCTTTGGTTTTACTCCACCTGTTTTTTATTTCACCCTCTTCTTATAATACCCTTTTATGGTACCTCCACAACTTTTTGTTTTCATATATCATTAGAAGAACTTGGACATACTTCACCAGTTGGACTGTGGAAAGACATTCATATTTAAAACCATTTTTTACACCATTTTTTTTAGACATGATATCGATATTTTAAATCGCAGTTTAATAAAATAACTAATTATACCTTTTTAATAAATATATTTTATGTAGCAACCAGATAAGAGTGCCTGCCTATTTATTATTTACATATTAATTGAGGCCTGCAATACACCGGCTTCCACAAAATACTGATTGAGGGGTGCGATATACCTGCTTCCACCAAATATTGATTCAGGGGTTCTATATACCTGTCTTAACAAAATACTGATTGAAGAGTGTGATATACATGTATCCAAAAAATACTGATTAAGGGGTTTGATATACCTGCTTCCACAAAATATAGATTGAGGGGTGCGATATACCTTCTTCCACCAAATATTGATTCAGGTCTTCTATATACCTGTTTACACAAAATACTGATTGAGGGGTGCAATATACCTACTTCTTCAAAATACTGATTTAGGGGTTCTATATACCTGCTGCCACAAAATACTGATTGAGGGGTGAGATATTCCTGCTTTCACAAAATACTGATTAAGTGGTGTGATATACCTGCTTCTACAAAATATTGATTAAGGGGTCCTATATATCTGTTTCAACAAAATACTGATTGAGGAGTAAGATATACCTGCTTCCACAAAATACTGATTGAGAGGTGCGATATTCCTACTTCCACAAAATACTGATTAAGGGGTTTGATATATCTGCTTCCACAAAATATAGTTTGAGGGGGGGGGGGGCGATATACCAGCTTCCACAAAATACTAATTAAGGGGTTTGTTATAATTGCTTCCACAAAATACAGAATAAGGGGTGTGATATACCTGCTTCCACAAAATACTGATTAAGGGGTTTGATATACCTGCTTCCACAAAATACTGATAGAGGGGTACGATATACCTGCTTCCACAAAATATTAATTCAGGTGTTCTATATACCTGTTTCCACAAAATATTAATTGAGCTTTGCGATACACCGACTTCCACAAAATACTGATTGAGGGGTGCGATATACCTGCTTCCACCAAATATTGATTCAGGTGTTCTATATACCTGTTTCCACAAAATATTGATTGAGGCCTGCGATACACCTACTTCCACAAAATACTGATTGAGGGGTGCGATATACCTGCTTTCACCAAATATTGATTGAGGCTTATGATACACCTGCTTCCACAAAATACTAATTAAGGGGTTTGATATAACTGCTTCCACAAAATACAGATTGAGGGGTGCGATATAACTGCTTCCACAAAATTCTGATTAAGTGGATTGATATACCTGTTTCCACAAAATACTGATAGAGGGGTGCGATGCACCGACTTCCACAAAATACTGATAGAGGGGTGCGATATACCTGCTTCCACCAAATATCGATTCAGGTGTTCTATATACCTGTTTCCACAAAATATTGATTGAGGCCTGCGATACACCGACTTCCACAAAATACTGATTAAGGGGTTTGATATATCTGCTTCCAAAAAATATAGATTAAGGGGGGTGATATACCTGCTTCCACAAAATACTAATTAAGGGGTTTGATATACCGTATTTTTCACCCTATAAGACGCACCGGCCCATAAGACGCACCTAGGATTTTGGGGAGGAAAACAAGAAAAAAAATATTTTTAACCAAAAGGTGTGCTTTTGGTGGGTTTGGAACTAATGGTGGTCAGTGGATGGCACTATTACTGGGGATCTGAGAAGGACACTGTTATGGGGGGATCTGTGGATGACGGACACTGTTATGGGGGGATCTGTGGATGACGGACACTGTTATGGGGGATCTGTGGATGACGGACACTGTTATGGGGGGATCTGTGGATGACGGACACTGTTATGGGGGATCTGTGGATGACGGACACTGTTATTGGGGGATCTGTGGATGACGGACACTGTTATGGGGGATCTGTGGATGACGAACACTGTTATGGGGGGATCTGTGGATGACGGACACTGTTATGGGGGATCTGTGGATGACGGACACTGTTATGGGGGGATCTGTGGATGACGGACACTGTTATGGGGGATCTGTGGATGACGGACACTGTTATGGGGGGATCTGTGGATGACGGACACTGTTATGGGGGATCTGTGGATGACGGACACTGTTATTGGGGGATCTGTGGATGACGGACACTGTTATGGGGGGATCTGTGGATGACGAACACTGTTATGAGGGGATCTGTGGATGACGGACACTGTTATGGGGGGATCTGTGGATGACGGACACTGTTATGGGGGGATCTGTGGATGACGGACACTGTTATGGGGGGATCTGTGGATGACGGACACTTATGGGGGGATCTGTGACGGACACTGTTATGGGGGATCTGTGGCTTGCACTGTTACAGGGGGATCTGTGGCTGCACTGTTACAGGGGGGGATCTGTGGATGGCACTGTTATCTGTGGATGGCACTGTTATATATGTGCCATCCTCAGACCCCCCACCCCATAACAGTGCCATCCACAGACCCCCCCAGCTCATAAGAGTGCCATCCACAGATCCCCCAGCCCATAACTGTGCCATCCACAGATGTCCCCCATAAAAATGTCATCCACAGATCCCCCCCCCCGCCGCTCCAGTACACTAATATAAAATGTCTTATTCAATTAATAGTTATTAAACATGCCCCCCAACTCCTAATAGTACCTTACATCCTAACCGCTTCTGTACAATGCCGGGAGGCAGGCCGGGCGGCTGGCGCGTCCCTCACTGATGTCACTTGCCTGTGACGCCTGCTTCATTCATAAAGTAGGTGGCGCAGGCACGTGACATCAGGGAGTTACGCTGCCGCCCGCCCGGCTTGCCTGCTGGCATTCTACTGAAGCGGTTAGGATGTAAGGTACTATTAGGAGTTGGGGGGCATGTTTAATAACTATTAATTGAATAAGACATTTTATATTAGTATACCGGAGCGGCGGGGCTATAGTACACTGACTGCACCGCCCCGCAGCTATTGCTGTCCCCCAGCTCCTCCTCCCAGTCCCTCCCCCGCTCGCTCGTACATCGCAGTTTGCAATGTAAAACTGCCAGCATTCGCCCCATAAGACGCAGGGGCATTTTCCCCCCATTTTAGGGGGAGAAAAAGTGCGTCTTATGGGGCGAAAAATACGGTAACTGCTTCAACAAAATACAGATTGAGGGGTGCTATGTAACTGCTTCCACAAAATTCTGATTAAGGGGTTTGATATACCTGCTTCCACAAAATACTGATAGAGGGGTGCGATATACCTGCTTATACCAAATATTGATTTAGGTGTTCTATATACCTGCTTCCACCATATATTGATTAAGGCCTGTGATACATCGACTTCCACAAAATACTGATAGAGGGGTGCGATATACCTGCTTCCACCAAATATTGATTCAGGTGTTCTATATACCTGTTTCCACAAAATATTGATTTAGGCCTGCGATACACGGACTTCCACAAAATACTGATTAAGGGGTTTGATATATCTGCTTCCACAAAATATAGATTGAGGGGGTGATATACCTGCTTCCACAAAATACTAATTAAGGGGTTTGATATAACTACTTCCACAAAATACTGATTAAGGGGTTTGATATACCTGCTTCCACAAAATACTGATAGAGGGGTGCGATATACCTGCTTATACCAAATATTGATTCAGGTGTTCTATATACCTGTTTCCACAAAATATTGATTGAGGCCTGCAATACACCGACTTCCATAAAATACTGATTGAGAGGCGCGATATACCTGCTTCCACCAAATATTGATTGAGGCCTATGATACACCGGCTTCCACAAAATACTGATTGAGGGGTGCAATATACTTGCTTCCACCAAATATTGATTCAGATGTTCTATATACCTGTTTCCACAAAATATTGATTGAGGCCTGCGATACATCGCCTTACACAAAATACTGATTGAGGGGTGAGATATACCTGCTTCCATCAAATATTGATTCAGGTGTTCTATATACCTGTTTCCACAAAATATTGATTGAGGCCTGTGATACAACGGCTTCCACAAAATATTGATTGGCGGGTGCATCATTCCTGCTTCCACAAAATACTGATTAAAAGGTTTGATATATCTGCTTCCACAAAATACAGATTGAGGGGTGCGATATACCTGATTCCACCAAATACTGATTCAGGTGTTCTATATACCTGTTTACACAAAATATTTATTAAGGCCTGCAATACACCGACTTCCACAAAATACTGATTGAGGGGTGCGATATACCTGCTTCAACCAAATATTGATTCAGGTGTTCTATATACCTGCTTCCACAAAATACTAATAGAGGGGTGCGATATACCTGCTTATACCAAATATTGATTTAGGTGTTCTATATACCTGCTTCCACCATATATTGATTCAGGTGTTCTATATACCTGCTTCCACCAAATATTGATTAAGGCCTGTGATACACCGACTTCCACAAAATACTGACAGAGGGGTGCGATATACCTGCTTCCACCAAATATTGATTCAAGTGTTCTATATACCTGTTTCCACAAAATACTGATTGAGGCCTGCGATACACCGACTTCCACAAAATACTGTTTAAGGGGTTTGATATATCTGCTTCCACAAAATATAGATTGAGGGGGGTGATATACCTGCTTCCACAAAATACAGATTGAGAGGTGCGATATAGCTGCTTCCACAAAATACAGATTGACGGGTGCAATATAACTGCTTCCACAAAATTCTTATTAAGGGGTTTGATATACCTGCTTCCACAAAATAATGATAGAGGGGTGTGATATATCTGCTTATACAAAATATTGATTCAGGTGTTCTATATACCTGTTTCCACAAAATATTGATTGAGGCCTGCGATACACCGACTTCCATAAAATACTGATTGAGGGGTGCGATATACCTGCTTTCACCAAATATTGATTGAGGGCTGCGATACACCGTCTTTCACAAAATACTGATTGAGGGGTGCGATATACCTGCTTCCATCAAATATTGATTCAGGTGTTCTATATACCTGTTTCCACAAAATATTGATTGAGGCCTGTGATACACCGGCTTCCACAAAATACTGATTGGTGGGTGCGATATACCTGCTTCCACAAAATACTGATTAAAAGGTTTGATATATCTGCTTCCACAAAATACAGATTGAGGGGTGCGATATACTTGTTTCCACCAAAAACTGATTCAGGTGCACTATATACCTGTTTACACAAAATATTGATTGAGGCCTGCGATACACCGACTTCCACAAAATACTGATTGAGGGGTGCGATATACCTACTTCCACCAAATATTGATTCAGGTGTTCTATATACCTGTTTACACAAAATATTGATTGAGGCCTGCGATACACCGACTTCCATAAAATACTGATTGAGGGGTGCGATATACCTGCTTTCACCAAATATTGATTGAGGGCTGCGATACACCGTCTTTCACAAAATACTGATTGAGGGGTGCGATATACCTGCTTCCATCAAATATTGATTCAGGTGTTCTATATACCTGTTTCCACATACTATTGATTGAGGCCTGTGATACACTGGCTTCCACAAAATACTGATTGGTGGGCGCGATATACCTGCTTCCACAAAATACTGAATAAAAGGTTTGATATATCTGCTTCCACAAAATACAGATTGAGGGGTGCGATATACTTGTTTCCACCAAAAACGGATTCAGGTGCACTATATACCTGTTTACACAAAATATTGATTGAGGCCTGCGATACACCGACTTCCACAAAATACTAATTGAGCGGGTGTGATATACCTGCTTCTACAAAATACTGATTAAGGGGTTCTATATACCTGCTTCCACAAAATACTGATTGAGGCCTGCGATATACCTACTTTTACAAAATACTGATTGAGGGGTGCGATATATATATAGGTTACCCCCGCCGACATGGATGTCAGATTTAACTGATGTGGCAAGTTGAGATATCTATAGAATAAAAGAGAATGAATGAGTGATATTAAAGTTGCTTTACTGTGTTGCCATGACACTGATTGGGGACGCACAGTGCGAGAGCAGGGAGCCTGACGTCAGATCCGGCCGATGCATGTGTTAGGCACGTAGGCGCACTATGCATGTGGTGATGCGGGGTTCTTTGGTGTCTGGTCTCAATGGTTCCCGCAGAGTGCGCTCTACGCAGGCGCAAGTAAACAATGTATCCTGTAGATGGTAGCGCGCATGCGCATTGGACATAGAGGAACGCAGAGTGGTGCATATGATTTACCCCTGGATTTATGCTAAATGGATGGTCTACTCAGTGAAATGTACCCCAGGTTCCCATCGAACACCGCAGTAAGTAATTGTTTATGTCTTTTATATCATAAATCACATTTGGAGTTTTATAAATCCGGATGGTTGGATGGCACAGAGGGGTGTGATACACACCTTTTGAATATATAATTGTGGATTACCATACTTAATTGAATCATGTGACCTATCTAGGAGGGTATATGTACTTGACTGTGTTCATATTGTTAGTTGCTTGAAAAAGACCACACAGGTCGAAACGTCGCACTTTTGCTTGTGAATAAACCTTTGGAAATTCAAGGCTGGAGAGTGCTGCGGTTTTCTGTACAAAAGCATCTACAACTGGGGGAGTTCAGGACTGACTCCCAACACGGCTGGCACCACCACATCAAGGGACGGTATTTATTGCTTTTTCGCTGTGCTGCTACACTTTGTTTTTTATGTATTTTTTACATCCATCAGGCGAGATAGGACAGCTAATTGAGACTTTTCAGCACATTGACACACCCCCTACCCTATAAATAAACCCGATCTGGCTGCCATTTTACATTCAGTCTTTTGCCAGTGTAGTATATTACAAGTAAGTTACACAGAACATAGACATACACATAAACAGTAATTAAATATACTATGTTAAATAAACCCAGAAAGAGTAAGTAACAACCCACTCAGTGTACATGAATACACCAACCAACAAGAATAAACTGAGATTAAACGGGTATATCATCAAAAATAAATCCTTTATTGTATAAATGACACATAAACGAGACATGAGACAACAGATAAAAAATTGGCTACATCTGAGGAGACATGTTAACACAAATGAGACATGGGGAGTTTTGGAGTATGCTATGTACAAAAGGCGGTAGAAAAAAGGGGTGAGTGGCAAAACACCATATCAAAAAAGTGGTTGCAGATTACACCGCGGCATATGGATGTCTGATGGTTCCAAATTATGGGACCATATGACAGCCAGCAGAAGGTTAAAGTGCAAGTGCATAAGAAGTCACTATATCAATGGTCAAATACCACAATTGTAGCTGTGGTGACAGCTTAAACCTTAAAATACATACAAAGTTAAAGTGCAAGTGCATAAGAAGTCACCATATCAATGGTCAAATACCACAATTGTAGCTGTGGTGACAGCTTAAACCTCCAAATACATGCAAAACTGGCTCAGGTGCACAGTGAACATCCACCTGTGGATAACCCAAGTGGGTATAGCTGAGCACCTAGAGCCAATGAACACATATCTACATACCCATAAATATAGAGATATACACCTCAGGAGAGCCACGTAACCCCGACGCGCGTTTCGGCGGATGCCTTCCTCAGTGTAGGGAGAGGTTGCTGCGTGGAGCAGGGACTGACTGTTAGGGACACCAAACGCTAGCTAATAGGGCCACAAAAGTCCTTTTAAGGACTGGTATATGTGTGCTATCGATAGGTGTGACATATAGAGCGTTGTGATATACTTATAATATACTTTCAAACATAGAAAGTATATTATAGTGCATTTGTATTGTGCAGCAGTTATGTGCGGTTGTGCTGTGATACTGCAGTTATATAGAGGGACAAATGCTATTGAAATAACTGATTGCAACTGGTGTGATATACCAGTTGCCCACCAAAAAAACTGATTGAGGCAGGAGTGTGATATACCTATAATATAATTTCTATATAGTGCATTTGTATTGTGCAGCAGTTGTGTGCGGTTCTGCTGCGATACTGCAGCTATACAGAGGGACAAACGCCATTGGAATAACTAATTGCAACTGGTGTGATATACCAGTTGCCCACCAAAAATCTGATTGAGGCAGGGGTGTGATATACTTATAATATATTTCCAATATAGTGAATTTGTATTGTGCAGCAGTTGTGTGTGGTTATGCTGAGATACCGCAGCTATACAGAGGGACAAACTTTATTGGAACTACTAATTGCAACTGGTGTGATATACCAGTTGCCCACCAAAAAAACTGATTGAGGCAGGGGTGCGATATACCTATAATATAATTTCTATATAGTGCATTTGTATTGTGCAGCAGTTGTGTGCGGCTCTGTTGCGATACTGCAGTTATACAGAGGGACAAACGCTATTGAAATAACTAATTGCAACTGGTGTGATATACCAGTTGCCCACCAAAAAAACTGATTGAGGCAGGGGTGTGATATACTTATAATATATTTCCAATATAGTGAATTTGTATTGTGCAGTGGTTGTGTGTGGTTCTGCTGCGATAGCGCAGTTATACAGAGGGACAAACACTATTGGAACAACTAATTGTAACTAGTGTTATATACCAGTTGCCCCCCCAAAAAAAAAAAAAAAACAGATTGAGGCAGGGGTGTGATATACCTATAATATACTTACAAGTACTTTATATTTTCTTATGTATATTCTTATAAGAGTTAGTTTTGTATATAAGTTTTGACAATAAGTAATTCTATGAAACTGTTAAAAAATAGTAAATTTCATTAGAAATACATTTTTATTGTACAGTATATTGAACTCATGAAAAAAATTTCAGACCGTAGGTTAGAGGAATTTTTCTTTACTTGTACTTGTATAATTCGTAAAGTGTGGATGGTCCTTTGTGATTCTGGGCCCATACTCAGCAGTCAGGGGTGGGACTGTTGGATCACAGTAAGTCATTTCCCTCAAAGAAAGGGGTGAATACATTATAAATTATAAATTACTGTTTGTTTATTTGTATTGATCAGTGAAGCAATTCTAAGCTACACAAATTTGACCGAAATATTCCAAAAGGTTTTGGTAATTCAATTCAAACTAATTTCTCAAAATGTCAGCCATTTTTCAGCTCAGAAGACACTAAAGTTGAAAATGGAGGAACACATGACTCCTGATGGTATATCTGTATACACACTGTCAGGCAGTTGCAACCAAAAAGCCAACATTTTTGGACTATTTCAATAACCTAAAAAATTCTACAGTGCAGTTTGTTTTTAAAGATGTTGTTTGTTACCACCAGCAGCCATGCGTTTGCCTATAGCCATTAATGTCTCTGTAATTTTACTAATGCTATCTTGGCATTAAAGAGATTTTAAACAGTTGAATACAGTACAAGAAGACCCCAGAATGTCTTCCACAACTTTTTAAGGAAATTAGAGCACTTTTGATTCAGGTCAAATTCAAATAGTATTTCTAGAAATTCGCTCATCATTATTTTATGTAATTATTTATTTTATTAATATTATAACTTGAGGAACCACCCACGTATTAAAATGTAAAATCTGGTTAAAATCAGAAGCGCCTATTGATTTCCAAACTCAAACCAAACGTCAAATTTACCTGTGAAATCGGAATTTTCATGAATTGCATTAGCCAGTGTAATTTTTACTGTTCAAAATAACTTGAAGCTGCTTTAAAGGAATATGTCACTAACAAAGTTAAAGAGCCTGTGCCAGCAGGATCAACCCTATTAAGCCAGGCATAATACTGTATAAACTGATGCCTCGTGTATGTTCCTCCATTGAAAACTTCCTGAGCAAAATAACTTGGGCATGGATATATAAATTAGGTCTTTGGTGTTGGCTCAAACCCCCTCTGAGCACCAGAGCTCCCCCACTCTGCGCTTAGAGCTACTCCATCCCCTTGATTGATGGGACCTAGCATTTTGCCTGGCCCTATAACCTTGAACCTGCACCGTATTGTGCATGTGCCAATTACAGCATCCTCCACCCGGAAGAGATGCTCCACTTCTCTTGGGTGGGGAATCTAGGGAAGCAGGAACAGATGCACTGCTCGTATGCCATTAGTGTAGACTACTAAGTCTACACTCATAAGTGTAGAGCTGAGGTGCTTGGGTCTGCCCCTCGGTATACACAAGACCTAATTTACATGTTATTAAAACAATTATGAGCTAACTTTTTACTCAGCAGGATCAGCAGTACCAGACATATTTGTGGTGTAATATAGTTGATTCTGCTGACAGATGGTCTTTAAATGAACAAAGTTTACATGAGATTTTTGTGCAGGTCTAACATATCAGACCTATAACTAAAGATGGCCATAGAATGCTGGCTAAACCCACTCATTTCAACAGGATGAGCAAACCATCTAATCTGCAAGCGGGTGTCCTTTCTGGATTTCCACATGCCTGATCCTTTAAGTTCTCAAAGAAGATAAGCCATTGTCAGTTTTGTCTGACAGCAGCTTAATAGCCTCTGTCTATTGAGAACATTTTTATGCTTGAGAGAGACAGAGGTACATCTGTATGGAGGAGGGCAGAAAGAATAGGTACTGGCCAAGCTCATTTGGCCAACAGATATGTAAAATATTTGCCACCTTAACCCATAATTAAAAACTCCAGGTCTGGAAACTGATGATTGAACAGAGCCTTCCTTATTCTCTTCCACTACATGCTCTGAGAATTTAGTAATTGTGTGTAGTAAACCCAGTACTAGATGGCAGAGTATAGAGAGCTATTGATATGCAGTACTTACAATATATGTACATTACAATATATCTCATCACAGTGTTATACTACAGTTCTTTATTGTGTGTGTGCTGTATAGTAAAGTAAACCACTATGAAATCCTATTTGATCTTTCTACTCATTCTAAATGTGTCAATAACGTTGCTTCAATTGTCATCATTTATAAGACATAATCATGCTTTATATTAAGTGAGGAGGAGAGAGGTGGTAATACAATTTCTGATTTTAGAAAGAAGCCAAGCTGTGTTATAAGAGATTGCAAGAGCACTCATAATGTCTAGAATTACTTTATCTCACACTTCAGATATAACCCGTTGTCATTGGTACAGGGTCAGGCTTGTATTTTGGATTCTCATGAAGACATACACCTGCCAGGACATCATCCGCTCAGTTTGAAGCCATCTTGTATAAGGTCCTATTTCGTTCCACTCATTTCACACGTACAGGAGGTTCCCTGACATTCTTGATATCATATCTGAAAAATCTGGAGCCATTTGGCATAGTCAGAACATTGCATGTTATAAGAATATCAATGCAATTAATATAAAATATTTGCAACATGAAGGTCAAAATGTTCCCATTTTCATCTCTGAAGGCTTTTCTGAAATTGTGCCATTACTCTGAGGGCTGAAATGAAGAATTACTTTTTACTATTTGTTGTGTGCTCAAAGGGAACTTATCCACAAGATCATGTTTGGTTTGGTACTCATAATTAGTGTTGAGTGAATTGAGGTATACAACGTTTTTCAATCAGAATTTCAGGGAAGATTCGATTCGCTGAAAAGCCGAATTTTCTCATGCTTCGTGGTAACGAATAAATTTTTACTGAAATGGAGTTAAAAAAAAATCATACTCACCTAATCAATTTAAGCATTAAGAGTCCGCCGCAGCCATCTTAATTGAAGATCTGTGATAAATCTTGTGATAAATCTTGTATGATGTCACCATGCCGGCTAGCATTATGAAGTCATCACACACGGCGCAAAATTTCGCCCGGGATCTTCATTTAAGATGGCCACGGCGGCCTCTTCACACTCAAATGGGTAAGGTGAGTATTTTTTTAAAACTGATTAACGCCTTCATTTTGAACCCAGCATCTGATATCGCCATTCCCCGTCATTGCACTTGTTACTTACAAAGAAATGCCCTTCGTGACCAAGTAATTTGTCGCAAAGCGAACTTCTTTGTGAAATTTGGCAAAGCAGCCGAATCGAATTTTGTAAACTTTGCTCATCTCTATCATTGTATCAATACAAGATCAAATAGTCTATGTCAGTGTTATGTGCCAGATTAAGGGAAAATTATGCGCATTCATGGAGAAATTAGTATATGCAAAAAGTGATTTAAGGAAGGACAACTGGTAAAGCCGCAACAGTATCATAGGCACCCAAGGCTTATTGATGCATGTGGGGAGCAAAGGTTACCCCTTCTGGTCTACTTCAATTGAAGAACTACTATAGAACAAAAACCATCTGCAATAGGCAGATGATTATCAGAACTGGATCATGGAGTAAGGAAATTAAGGTGACCTGGTCTGATGAATTATGTTTTTTACACCATGTATACACTATAATAGGTACATATAAAGCAAGGTTTGTCAAATTGTACATTCTTTATTGATTAAATAACATTTTCAAAATGTACATACTGTACAATTTAATGCCTTAACACATAATCATATAGCGGGAGTCAGCTGTATAATACACCCACTGGCAGTGACTGTCAATGGAGATTACGCCGATCCTGATCATTTATTCCCTCGATTGCTGCTGTCAGCAGTGACTGCAACATCTGTGGGGTTAGAAAGATTGAGGAGACTCCCTCTGTGCTAAATTTACATGACTACAATTGTTTGCTATGGCAACCTGGAGACTTGTACAGATTTCCATCACTGTCATAGTAAGCTGCCTGTGAAACTGTGCCTGTGAAACTGTACCCCAAAATGGTGCCAGGAAAAACTATAGATCGCCTCACACAGCTCTGTAGAAGAAAAAATAAGAAGGTTATGGTTGTGAGAATATGATGATTAGTGTTCAGAGAAATCGAGCTTCGGATTACAGATCCAAAGTAAAACAGTTTGGGGGTCATTTATGAAGCTGAAATATGCCAAGTGGGCGTGGACAGGAAAGGGACCAGGCCAGCAGGCTTGTCACATTTGCCATTTTCTACCCTGTTTCAGGCATAGAAAAAGGTCTAAATGTAAGACAGCTCAGAAGTAGTGTTGAGCGAACAGTTCGAGCATAGTTCGGGTCCGTACCGAATTTTGGGGTGTTCGTGACACGGACCCGAACCCGAACTTTTTCGTAAAAGTTCGGGTTCGGGTTCGTCGTTCGGCATGTATTTTGGCGCATTTTGAAAGGCTGCAAAGCAGCCAATCAACATGCATCATACTACTTGCCCTAAGATGCCATCGCAGCCATGCCTACTATTGGCAAGGCTGTGATTGGCCAAGTGCAGCATGTGACTCAGCCTCTTTATAAGCTTGTGCGCACGTCGGGACGTGCTCACTCCCGATGTGAATAGAACAGGGATAGACGCAGCTGATGCTAGGGCGAGAATAGGCAGGGATAATTGAATAACTGGAAGCAAATTTCTCTCCTCCACCTGTGATTCATCTGAACAACTGCAGCTGAGCTGCTTTTTTGATAGGGATTGGCTATTTTTAGAGTGGCCAGAGTGATTTTTCCATCCACATGTACCTGGGCTGACCGCCGGCCGCCATTTTGCGACTTGTAGTGCTGCAGCAGAAGCTGCCACAGTGTGCATTCCAAAGCTCCAAACAAGTCAGACATCTACACCTGGGATTCAGACCAATAGCGATTTAGCAGCACAGTCCAAGGCTATTTTTTTTAAAGGTTGTGCAGACCATTTTGTGGCACATGTTACTGGGCTGATAGGCGGCGGCCATCTTGGGACTAGTGCTGCAGCACAATCTCTCCCAACGTCCATTAATCACTTGTAATAGTGGTCTGTGCCATAGAAATCCTACATCAGGGACTTGGGTGTGCTTGTGTCACCCCTACTAATACCAGTCCACCTGTAATCCATACAGTGAAAAGCCATAAAGTATTCCAGTGAGGGAATTTTTTTTTTATTTAAAAAAGGCCAAGTTAGTTTATCTGGCGTTCAATATACTAGATACAGTTAGGCCTGCGTTTCATACATCTGGAATTAGCAAACTAATGTGCTGGGGTTGGGAAAACATATATGTACCCATACTAGAATCTGTCAAAGAAAGCGGTACTCACATATAACAGTCATTCCATCTGTAATCCATACAGTCAAAAGACTGAAAGTATTCCAGTGAGGGGATTTTTTTTATTTAAAAAAGGCCAAGTTAGTTTATCTGGCGTTCAATATACTAGATACAGTTAGGCCTGCGTTTCATACATCTGGAATTAGCAAACTAATGTGCTGGGGTTGGGAAAACATATATGTACCCATACTAGAATCTGTCAAAGAAAGCGGTACTCACATATAACAGTCATTCCATCTGTAATCCATACAGTCAAAAGACTGAAAGTATTCCAGTGAGGGAATTTTTTTTATTTAAAAAAGGCCAAGTTAGTTTATCTGGCGTTCAATATACTAGATACAGTTAGGCCTGCGTTTCATACATCTGGAATTAGCAAACTAATGTGCTGGGGTTGGGAAAACATATATGTACCCATACTAGAATCTGTCAAAGAAAGCGGTACTCACATATAACAGTCATTCCATCTGTAATCCATACAGTCAAAAGACTGAAAGTATTCCAGTGAGGGAATTTTTTTTTTATTTAAAAAAGGCCAAGTTAGTTTATCTGGCGTTCAATATACTAGATACAGTTAGGCCTGCGTTTCATACATCTGGAATTAGCAAACTAATGTGCTGGGGTTGGGAAAACATATATGTACCCATACTAGAATCTGTCAAAGAAAGCGGTACTCACATATGACAGTCATTCCATCTGTAATCCATACAGTCAAAAGACTGAAAGTATTCCATTGAGGGAATTTTTTTTTTATTTAAAAAAGGCCAAGTTAGTTTATCTGGCGTTCAATATACTAGATACAGTTAGGCCTGCGTTTCATACATCTGGAATTAGCAAACTAATGTGCTGGGGTTGGGAAAACATATATGTACCCATACTAGAATCTGTCAAAGAAAGCGGTACTCACATATAACAGTCATTCCATCTGTAATCCATACAGTCAAAAGACTGAAAGTATTCCAGTGAGGGGATTTTTTTTATTTAAAAAAGGCCAAGTTAGTTTATCTGGCGTTCAATATACTAGATACAGTTAGGCCTGCGTTTCATACATCTGGAATCAGCAAACTAATGTGCTGGGGTTGGGAAAACATATATGTACCCATGCTAGAATCTGTCAAAGAAAGCGGTACTCACATATAACAGTCATTCCATCTGTAATCCATACAGTCAAAAGACTGAAAGTATTCCAGTGAGGGGATTTTTTTTATTTAAAAAAGGCCAAGTTAGTTTATCTGGCGTTCAATATACTAGATACAGTTAGGCCTGCGTTTCATACATCTGGAATTAGCAAACTAATGTGCTGGGGTTGGGAAAACATATATGTACCCATACTAGAATCTGTCAAAGAAAGCGGTACTCACATATAACAGTCATTCCATCTGTAATCCATACAGTCAAAAGACTGAAAGTATTCCAGTGAGGGGATTTTTTTTATTTAAAAAAGGCCAAGTTAGTTTATCTGGCGTTCAATATACTAGATACAGTTAGGCCTGCGTTTCATACATCTGGAATTAGCAAACTAATGTGCTGGGGTTGGGAAAACATATATGTACCCATACTAGAATCTGTCAAAGAAAGCGGTACTCACATATAACAGTCATTCCATCTGTAATCCATACAGTCAAAAGACTGAAAGTATTCCAGTGAGGGGATTTTTTTTATTTAAAAAAGGCCAAGTTAGTTTATCTGGCGTTCAATATACTAGATACAGTTAGGCCTGCGTTTCATACATCTGGAATTAGCAAACTAATGTGCTGGGGTTGGGAAAACATATATGTACCCATACTAGAATCTGTCAAAGAAAGCGGTACTCACATATAACAGTCATTCCATCTGTAATCCATACAGTCAAAAGACTGAAAGTATTCCAGTGAGGGAATTTTTTTTATTTAAAAAAGGCCAAGTTAGTTTATCTGGCGTTCAATATACTAGATACAGTTAGGCCTGCGTTTCATACATCTGGAATTAGCAAACTAATGTGCTGGGGTTGGGAAAACATATATGTACCCATACTAGAATCTGTCAAAGAAAGCGGTACTCACATATAACAGTCATTCCATCTGTAATCCATACAGTCAAAAGACTGAAAATATTCCAGTGAGGGAATTTTTTTTATTTAAAAAAGGCCAAGTTAGTTTATCTGGCGTTCAATATACTAGATACAGTTAGGCCTGCGTTTCATACATCTGGAATTAGCAAACTAATGTGCTGGGGTTGGGAAAACATATATGTACCCATACTAGAATCTGTCAAAGAAAGCGGTACTCACATATAACAGTCATTCCATCTGTAATCCATACAGTCAAAAGACTGAAAGTATTCCAGTGAGGGAATTTTTTTTTTATTTAAAAAAGGCCAAGTTAGTTTATCTGGCGTTCAATATACTAGATACAGTTAGGCCTGCGTTTCATACATCTGGAATTAGCAAACTAATGTGCTGGGGTTGGGAAAACATATATGTACCCATACTAGAATCTGTCAAAGAAAGCGGTACTCACATATGACAGTCATTCCATCTGTAATCCATACAGTCAAAAGACTGAAAGTATTCCATTGAGGGAATTTTTTTTTTATTTAAAAAAGGCCAAGTTAGTTTATCTGGCGTTCAATATACTAGATACAGTTAGGCCTGCGTTTCATACATCTGGAATTAGCAAACTAATGTGCTGGGGTTGGGAAAACATATATGTACCCATACTAGAATCTGTCAAAGAAAGCGGTACTCACATATAACAGTCATTCCATCTGTAATCCATACAGTGAAAAGACTGAAAGTATTCCAGTGAGGGGATTTTTTTTATTTAAAAAAGGCCAAGTTAGTTTATCTGGCGTTCAATATACTAGATACAGTTAGGCCTGCGTTTCATACATCTGGAATCAGCAAACTAATGTGCTGGGGTTGGGAAAACATATATGTACCCATGCTAGAATCTGTCAAAGAAAGCGGTACTCACATATAACAGTCATTCCATCTGTAATCCATACAGTCAAAAGACTGAAAGTATTCCAGTGAGGGGATTTTTTTTATTTAAAAAAGGCCAAGTTAGTTTATCTGGCGTTCAATATACTAGATACAGTTAGGCCTGCGTTTCATACATCTGGAATTAGCAAACTAATGTGCTGGGGTTGGGAAAACATATATGTACCCATACTAGAATCTGTCAAAGAAAGCGGTACTCACATATAACAGTCATTCCATCTGTAATCCATACAGTCAAAAGACTGAAAGTATTCCAGTGAGGGGATTTTTTTTATTTAAAAAAGGCCAAGTTAGTTTATCTGGCGTTCAATATACTAGATACAGTTAGGCCTGCGTTTCATACATCTGGAATTAGCAAACTAATGTGCTGGGGTTGGGAAAACATATATGTACCCATACTAGAATCTGTCAAAGAAAGCGGTACTCACATATAACAGTCATTCCATCTGTAATCCATACAGTCAAAAGACTGAAAGTATTCCAGTGAGGGGATTTTTTTTATTTAAAAAAGGCCAAGTTAGTTTATCTGGCGTTCAATATACTAGATACAGTTAGGCCTGCGTTTCATACATCTGGAATTAGCAAACTAATGTGCTGGGGTTGGGAAAACATATATGTACCCATACTAGAATCTGTCAAAGAAAGCGGTACTCACATATAACAGTCATTCCATCTGTAATCCATACAGTCAAAAGACTGAAAGTATTCCAGTGAGGGAATTTTTTTTATTTAAAAAAGGCCAAGTTAGTTTATCTGGCGTTCAATATACTAGATACAGTTAGGCCTGCGTTTCATACATCTGGAATTAGCAAACTAATGTGCTGGGGTTGGGAAAACATATATGTACCCATACTAGAATCTGTCAAAGAAAGCGGTACTCACATATAACAGTCATTCCATCTGTAATCCATACAGTCAAAAGACTGAAAATATTCCAGTGAGGGAATTTTTTTTATTTAAAAAAGGCCAAGTTAGTTTATCTGGCGTTCAATATACTAGATACAGTTAGGCCTGCGTTTCATACATCTGGAATTAGCAAACTAATGTGCTGGGGTTGGGAAAACATATATGTACCCATACTAGAATCTGTCAAAGAAAGCGGTACTCACATATAACAGTCATTCCATCTGTAATCCATACAGTCAAAAGACTGAAAGTATTCCAGTGAGGGAATTTTTTTTATTTAAAAAAGGCCAAGTTAGTTTATCTGGCGTTCAATATACTAGATACAGTTAGGCCTGCGTTTCATACATCTGGAATTAGCAAACTAATGTGCTGGGGTTGGGAAAACATATATGTACCCATACTAGAATCTGTCAAAGAAAGCGGTACTCACATATAACAGTCATTCCATCTGTAATCCATACAGTCAAAAGACTGAAAGTATTCCAGTGAGGGAATTTTTTTTATTTAAAAAAGGCCAAGTTAGTTTATCTGGCGTTCAATATACTAGATACAGTTAGGCCTGCGTTTCATACATCTGGAATTAGCAAACTAATGTGCTGGGGTTGGGAAAACATATATGTACCCATACTAGAATCTGTCAAAGAAAGCGGTACTCACATATAACAGTCATTCCATCTGTAATCCATACAGTCAAAAAACTGAAAGTATTCCAGTGAGGGGATTTTGCTTATAAAAAATAATATATTTCATTGTGGTGCGAGTTGAATCGCAACAATGAAGAAAAATACTATTAAGGGACGAGGACGCGGTCGTGGTGGTGTCCGTGGAGCCTCTGTTGCTGGTAGAGGACGTGGCCGTTCGGCCCCAGGCGCACACAGTAGGGAACGAACTCCCTCAACTAGCCGGCAGAATGTACCGCAATATCTCGTGGGGCCCAATGCCGCTCTTAGGATGGTAAGGCCTGAGCAGGTACAGGCATTAATCGATTGGGTGGCCGACAGTGCTTCCAGCACGTTCACCACATGGTCTTCCACCCAGTCTTCTGCGGAAAGCGCACAGGTGGCACCTGAAAACCAAGCCCATCAGTCTGTCACATCACCCCCAAGCATATCAGGGAAACGGTCTGAGCCACAAGTTATGCAGCAGTCTCTTCTTCTGTTTGAAGACTCTGCTTCCAGGGTTTCCCAGGGGCGTCCACCTAGCCCTTCCCCAGTGGAGGAAGACATACCATGCACTGACGCACAACCACTTATGTCTCCAGATGAAGAGGACATGGGAATACCACCACAGCAGAGTCACCGACTCTCTGATGATGACGAAACACAGGTGCCCACTGCCGCGTCTTTTTGCAGTGTGCAGACTGAACAGGAGGAGGTCAGGGAGGGAGACTGGGTGGAAGACGATGCAGAGGACGATGAGGTCTTAGACCCCACATGGACTGAAGGTCGTGGCGATGACTTTCACAGTTCAGAGGAAGAGGTAGTGGTGAGACCGAGACAACAGCGAAGCCAAAGAGGGAGCAGGGGGCCAAAGCAGACGAGCCGCCGCCCCCAGAGTTCGCCTGCTACTGGACATCGCCAACAGGGACCCAGCCCCACAAAGGCAGCTTCAAAGAGTTCCCTGGCATGGCACTTCTTTAAACAATGTTCTACCGACAAGACCCGAGTGACTTGCACGCTCTGCCATCAGAGCCTGAGGCGAGGCATTAACGTTCTGAACCTCAGCACAACCTGCATGACCAGGCATCTACATGCAAAGCATGAACTGCAGTGGGGTACACACCTTAAAAACCAGGCACTCGCTGAGGCTCCCCCTGCTCCCTCTACCGCTGCTGCCTCGGCTTCCGCCTCGAGAGGAATGTTGCCACCTGCCGAGCAGCAAACAGAGGATGTGCCACCGACACCACCACCACCGCCACCGTCAACTAGCGTCTCCACTATATCACACAGCAGCGTTCAGCTCTCAATATCTCAAACCTTAGAGAGGAAGCGCAAATTCCCCCCGAGTCACCCTCGAGCCCTTGGCCTGAACGCCAGCATTTCTAAACTGCTGGCCTTTGAAATGCTGTCATTCCGGCTGGTGGACACAGACAGCTTCAAACAGCTGATGGCCATGGCTGTCCCGCAGTATGTGGTTCCCAGCCGCCACTACTTCTCCAAGACAGCCGTGCCTTCCCTGCACATGCAAGTGTCCGATAAAATCAAGTGTGCACTGCGCAACGCCATTTGTGGCAAGGTCCACCTAACCACAGATACGTGGACCAGTAAGCACGGCCAGGGACGCTATATCTCACTAACTGCACACTGGATGAATGTAGTGGCGGCTGGGCCCCCGGCGGACAGTTCCTTGGCGCACGTCCTTCCGCCCCCTAGGATCGCAGGGCCTCATTCTCTGCCTCATGTAGCCTCCTCCTCCTACTCGGCTTCCTCCTCCACTGCTTCCACCAGCTCATCCGGTCAGCCACACACCTTCACCACCAACTTCAGCACAGCCCGGGGTAAACGTCAGCAGGCCATTCTGAAACTCATATGTTTGGGGGACAGGCCCCACAGCGCAAAGGAGTTGTGGCGGGGTATTGAACAACAGACCGACGAGTGGTTTCTGCCGGTGGGCCTCAAGCCAGGCCTGGTGGTATGCGATAATGGGCGAAATCTCGTGGCAGCTCTGGGACTAGCCGGTTTGACGCACATCCCTTGCCTGGCGCATGTGCTGAACTTGGTGGTGCAGAGGTTCATTCACCACTACCCCAACATGTCAGAGCTACTGCATAAAGTGCGGGCCGTCTGTGCGCGCTTCCGCCGTTCACATCCTGCCGCTGCTCGCCTGTCTGCGCTACAGCGGAACTTCGGCCTTCCCGCTCACCGCCTCATATGCGACGTGCCCACCCGGTGGAACTCCACCTTGCACATGCTGGAGAGACTGTGCGAGCAGCAGCAGGCCATAGTGGAGTTTCAGCTGCAGCACGCTCGCGTCAGTCGTACTGCCGAACAGCACCACTTCACCACCAATGATTGGGCCTCCATGCGAGACCTGTGTGCCCTGCTGCGCTGTTTCGAGTACTCCACCAACATGGCCAGTGGCGATGACACTGTTATCAGCGTTACAATACCACTTCTATGTCTCCTTGAGAAAACACTTAGGGCAATGATGTTAGAGGAGGTGGCCCAGGTGGAGGAGGAGGAGGAGGATGAGGGCTCGTTTCTAACACTTTCGGGCCAGTCTGTTCGAAGTGGCTCAGAGGGAGGTTTGTTTAAGCAGCAGAGGACAGGTTCACAAGTCGCCAGCCAAGGCACTGTACTGGAGGACGAGGAGGATGAGGAGGAGGAGGTGGAGGGGGACGAGGATGACGCAAGTTCACAGCGGGGTGGCAGCCCAGGCCCATCACTGGTGCGTGGCTGGGGGGATACGGTGGACGATGACGATACGCCTCCCACGGAGGACAGCTTGTCCTTACCCATGGGTAGCCTGGCCCACATGAGCGAATATATGCTCCAATGCCTGCGCAACGACAGCAGAGTTGCCCACGTTTTAACGTGTGCAGACTACTGGGTGGCCACCCTGCTGGATCCCCGGTATAAAGACAATGTGCCCACTTTAATTCCTGAACTGGAGCGCGACCGTAAGATGCGCGAGTACAAGCGCACGCTGATAGAGGCGCTCTTGAGAGCATTCCCACATGTCACAGGGGAACAGGTGGAAGGTGAAGGCAGAGGAGTGGCAAGAGGTCGCCAACGCAGCTGTGTCACGGCCAGCTCATCTGAGGGCAGGGTTAGCATGGCAGAAATGTGGAAAAGTTTTGTCTCCACGCCACAGCTATCTGCACCGACACCTGATACGGAACGTGTTAGCAGGAGGCAGCATTTCACTAACATGGTTGAACAGTATGTCTGCACACCCCTCCACATCCTGACGGATGGTTGGGCCCCATTCAACTACTGGGTTTCGAAATTGTCCACGTGGCCAGAGTTAGCATGTTATGCCTTGGAGGTGCTTTCCTGCCCAGCGGCCAGCGTTTTATCTGAACGCGTATTCAGCACGGCAGGGGGCGTCATTACTGACAAGCGCAGCCGCCTGTCCACAGCCAACGTGGACAAGCTGACCTTCATAAAGATGAACCAGGCATGGATCCCACAGGACCTGTCCCTCCCTTGTGCAGAGTAGTCCTTATTAACTGCCTAAAACATGTCTTGTTGTGCTACGGGCCACTTCTTTATTTGATACAAATTTTATGAAACCCACAGTTGAATGAAACTCTTCTCTGTCTGGGCGCCGGGGCCTAACCAGATGAAAGTGGCCGGTTAAACTAACGGGTGACATGAAGCCATAACCTCTGCCATGCTACCTCTGTCTTCTGTCTGGGTGCTGAGGCCTAAGTCAAATAAAGCGGTCTTCTGCTGTGCTGGGGGATATGAAGCTAATCTCTGACCTCTCTCCTCTGTCTGGGTCCAAAGGCCTAAATCACTGAAAGAGGCCTTCTCCTGTGGTGTGTGATATGATGCCAGAATATGTGCTGTGGGGCCTCTCTCCTCTTCCTGGGTGCAGGGGTCAAATAAACTAAATTGTGGCCTACTCCTGTGGTGGTTGATATGATGCCTGATTCTCTGATGTGGAACCTCTCTCCTCTGTTTGGGTGAAGGGGTCAAAGTAACTAAATGGTGGCTTCTCCTGTGGTGGCTGATATGATGCCAGAATATGTGCTGTGGTGCCTCTCTCCTCTTCCTGGGTGCAGGGGTCAAAGTAACTAAATGGTGGCTTCTCCTGTGGTGGCTGATATGATGCCAGAATATGTGCTGTGGGGCCTCTCTCCTCTTCCTGGGTGCAGGGGTCAAAGTAACTCAATGGTGGCTTCTCCTGTGGTGGCTGATATGATGCCAGAATATGTGCTGTGGTGCCTCTCTCCTCTGTCTGGGTCCAAAGGCCTAAATCACTGAAAGAGGCCTTCTCCTGTGGTGTGTGATATGATGCCTGAATATGTGCTGTGGTGCCTCTCTCCTCTTCCTGGGTGCGGGGGTCAAAGTAACTCAATGGTGGCTTCTCCTGTGGTGGCTGATATGATGCCAGAATATGTGCTGTGGTGCCTCTCTCCTCTTCCTGGGTGCGGGGGTCAAAGTAACTCAATGGTGGCTTCTCCTGTGGTGGCTGATATGATGCCAGAATATGTGCTGTGGGGCCTCTCTCCTCTTCCTGGGTGCAGGGGTCAAAGTAACTCAATGGTGGCTTCTCCTGTGGTGGTTAGTATGATGCCAGAATATGTGCTGTGGGGCCTCTCTCCTCTTCCTGGGTGCAGGGGTCAAAGTAACTTAATGGTGGCTTCTCCTGTGGTGGCTGATATGATGCCAGAATATGTGCTGTGGTGCCTCTCTCCTCTTCCTGGGTGCGGGGGTCAAAGTAACTCAATGGTGGCTTCTCCTGTGGTGGCTGATATGATGCCAGAATATGTGCTGTGGGGCCTCTCTCCTCTTCCTGGGTGCAGGGGTCAAAGTAACTCAATGGTGGCTTCTCCTGTGGTGGTTAGTATGATGCCAGAATATGTGCTGTGGGGCCTCTCTCCTCTTCCTGGGTGCAGGGGTCAAAGTAACTCAATGGTGGCTTCTCCTGTGGTGGCTGATATGATGCCAGAATATGTGCTGTGGTGCCTCTCTCCTCTTCCTGGGTGCGGGGGTCAAAGTAACTCAATGGTGGCTTCTCCTGTGGTGGCTGATATAATGCCAGAATATGTGCTGTGGGGCCTCTCTCCTCTTCCTGGGTGCAGGGGTCAAAGTAACTCAATGGTGGCTTCTCCTGTGCTGATTGATATAAAGCTGATGGTTGTGCCATCTGACATGGTTGCCAGGGTCTGATTCAATGGGGGCCTACTCCTGTGGTGGGTGATCTAAATGCCTGATTCTCTGCTGTGAAACCTCTCTCCTCCGTTTGGGTGTAGGGGTCAAAGTCTTTCAAAGTCGCCTTCTCCTGTGCTGATTGATATGAAGCTGATGGTTGTGCCATCTGACATGGTTGCCGGGGTCCCATTAAATTGTGGCCTACTCCTGTGGTGGTTGATATGATGCTTGATTCTCTGATGTGGAACCTCTCTCCTCTGTTTGGGTGAAGGGGTCAAAGTAACTAAATGGTGGCTTCTCCTGTGGTGGCTGATATGATGCCAGAATATGTGCTGTGGGGCCTCTCTCCTCTTCCTGGGTGCAGGGGTCAAAGTAACTCAATGGTGGCTTCTCCTGTGGTGGCTGATATGATGCCAGAATATGTGCTGTGGTGCCTCTCTCCTCTTCCTGGGTGCGGGGGTCAAAGTAACTCAATGGTGGCTTCTCCTGTGGTGGCTGATATGATGCCAGAATATGTGCTGTGGTGCCTCTCTCCTCTTCCTGGGTGCGGGGGTCAAAGTAACTCAATGGTGGCTTCTCCTGTGGTGGCTGATATGATGCCAGAATATGTGCTGTGGTGCCTCTCTCCTCTTCCTGGGTGCAGGGGTCAAAGTAACTAAATGGTGGCTTCTCCTGTGGTGGTTGATATGATGCCTGATTCTCTGCTGTGAAACCTCTCTCCTCCATCTGGGTGTAGGGGTCAAAGTCTTTCAAAGTCGCCTTCTCCTGTGCTGATTGATATAAAGCTGATGGTTGTGCCATCTGACATGGTTGCCAGGGTCTGATTCAATGGGGGCCTACTCCTGTGGTGGGTGATCTAAATGCCTGATTCTCTGCTGTGAAACCTCTCTCCTCCGTCTGGGTGTAGGGGTCAAAGTCTTTCAAAGTCGCCTTCTCCTGTGCTGATTGATATGAAGCTGATGGTTGTGCCATCTGACATGGTTGCCGGGGTCCCATTAAATTGGGGCCTACTCCTGTGGTGGGTGATCTAAATGCCTGATTCTCTGCTTTGAAACCTCTCTCCTCCGTCCGGGTGTAGGGGTCAAAGTCTGTCAAAGTCGCCTTCTCCTGTGCTGATTGATATAAAGCTTATGCTTGTGCCATCTGACATGGTTGCCGGGGTCTGATTCAATGGTGGCCTACTCCTGTGGTGGGTGATCTAAATGCCTGATTCTCTGCTGTGTAACCTCTCTCCTCCGTCTGGGTGTAGGGGTCAAAGTAACTAAATGGTGGCCTACTCCTGTGGTGGGTGATATGATGCCTGGTTCTCTGCTGTGGGACCTCTCTCCTTTGTCTGGGTGCTGTGGTCAAAATAATAGTAAGTGACCTTCTCCATTGGTGGGTGACTTGAAGCCTGATTCTGTGCTATGGGACCTCACTCCAATTAATATTGTTTAATTTTTATTTATTTTATGTTAACTCATCATTTCCCTATCTACATTTGTTTGCAGGGGATTTAACTACATTTTGCTGCCTTTTGCAGCCCTCTAGCCCTTTCCGGGTGTGTTTTACAGCCTTTTTAGCGCCCAAAAGTTCGGGTCCCCATTGACTTCTATGGGGTTCGGGTTCGAGATGAAGTTCGGGTCGAGTTCGGATCCCGAACCCGAACATTTTTCGAAAGTTCGGCCGAACTCGTCGAACCCGAACATCCAGGTGTTCGCTCAACTCTACTCAGAAGCTGTCTTACATTTAGAAGTGGCGGTGGATCTGCCAAAGTTATGAAAAAGTCGGCGCCTCTTCATAACTTCAGCAAATCCACCACCAGCGTAGGTGTTTATTAAGACGGTGTTTAAAATGCCGGTCTTAATAAATTGCCCCCTTTGTTTTAATGCTGTACAGAGACCTATCTCCATACAGCATTAAAATGTATTGTTTCGATGAATGAATTCGGTATTTAGTTCTACATCTTTAAAAAACATTTCATATTTGAAATCCGAAGTCGGGTTTGGTACTAGCTGGTACCTCAGTATCAAACACAACTTTGCTAATTTGAAATGTTTTTAAAGATGTAGAACTTAATACCAAATTCATTCATTCACCACATTTTAAAATATTAAAATAAAGTGTTAGAACTTATCGACTTTGGATCTATGATTCGAAGTTCGATTCACTCAACACTATTTTTTACAGAAATAGTCGCTTCTCCTAAAGCCAAATGCGAGCTTTGGCACCTGCGCGGGGCCCAGAATGTTAGGGCAAGGCGAGGTGTCCAGCCCTGTCACTCAACAGGCAGGTGGATTCTTGTACACCTGTGGCAACAACCCCTAACAGGAGAAGAACTCTTGCTAACGAGAAACATTGAGTCGCTCGTCCCTAATTAAGACTTTTGGCTCTGTATAACACTTTTGCTATGTAATTAACATACTATGGTAATAAATATATGGAACCTGAGTCTAATACTGTACTGGATCCTGGTGTGGTAGAACCCAACATACCTATCTGGAGGTAACCCACCTAAACATCTAATGAACAGATAAACACAGCACTCCTGAGAATCTTTATATTCAGGGATTTACTCTTGGCTGCTTTCTGATGCTTGTTCTGGACTTGTATGCTGTCCTACTTTTTTTTTATAAAAGGTCACATTTTACTAGCTATTCTTTGCCAGCTTCTCTACTTGATACCTTATTTTAACCTTTATATCCCTGGCTGCAGGTTTAAATTCTAGATCTTTACAATAATTGTACAAGAAAGGACTTCGAGAAAACAAGAAATACAATCATAATAAATGTAGGGCACATAGAAAAATCAATAGCAGTTTTTCAGTTTTACTTTGGACCTTTTACCTGGCATTTTGCCTATCCTTATACACACTTTCTATAGTCTTTTACCAAATTTTCCATTTCCAAAAAAACTCTATTGCCTGGGACTGCAGTAATAAAGATTCCCTTTTCCAAACATAGTCTAGATAGCCAACAAATATAAAATGTATATATAAAAAAACTGTAGTATAGACAGAAACAATCCAAATCAATAAAAACAAATTACATAAGATGGGGAAATCAGATTCCCTCTTTAGTATAATGTATTATATCTACTACAGCAACTATTTATATACAGTATAATGTTTAAGTACAGTATAATGTACATATACATTTTTCACATTTTATGTGGCTTTCTTGTGCTAAAATCAAAAAGATTCATATTTTCCCTCATCTGCACTCAATACCCTATAAAGAAAAAGTGAAAACAGAATGTTAGAATTATTTTTTACAAATTTATTAAAAAAGCAAAAACTACAGTTTAGCATGGGCATAAGTATTCAGACACTTTGCTATGACACACAACACCTATAAGGCCTGATTCACATAAGCTTAATTTATCTTTATGCTGCCCTTATCCTGATGAACCAAGCCACTTCCTGTCCGGTAGGAACCTGAGGAAACTTTCAATCTAGCAGAGGTGTGAAAATGACAAAACTACAGGTGAGGTTTTTTTGTTTGTTTTTTTACTTGCTGAGTGAATCGAAGTTGATAAGGTGGAATTCGATCCGAATTTCAGGAAAAATTTGATTTGTCACAAATCTGAATTTCCTGGCGATTCGTGGTAACGAATCAGATTTTTTCTAAAATTGCTGCTGCACATGTTACAAAGTGCAAATAAGAAGCATGGTAATGAGGAATCACCCATAACACCACGCAGCCAGCAAATCAGCAGTTATCCAGCCCTGTGATATCAAATCCTGCCAGGTCTCCAGCATTTTCCAGTAAACTTAGCATAGGGTCAGACAAGTGCTAGAGAAAGTGATTAGGAAAGACTTTATTTGAAAAATATTAGTTTTCAACAGTTCAGGGACAGCACTTAGATAGTGTAGGGAGATAATAGGGAGACTTTATCCACACTACAGTGAGAATGCAGGGGCCAATAGAACAGAGTAAAGGTTGGCTAATGGAGAAGCCACTCTATTACACTTTGGTGAATTAATTGAGGTTAAAAGGTGATCTAATGCTACTGATTTAAGTTGTTCACATTCTTTTATAGATAAGTAATTCTGTTAATCCTTTATTCTGTAATTGGGGTGAAATTATGGTCTGATACTACAGATTTTAGGGTGTTCACATTGTTATTTTACATAAGTAATTCTATTAATCCTTGATTATGTAATTGAGGTGAAATTGAAGTCCGATACTACTGATTTTGGGGTGTTCATGTTCTTTTATACATAAATAAATCCATTCATCCTTGATTCTGCAATTGGGGTGAAATTGTGGCCTAATACTACTGATTTGTGCATGCTCATGTTCTTTTATACATACAGTAGGTAAATCCAATTATCCTTAAATCTTTAATTGGGGTGAAATAGTGGTCTGAAACTACTGATTTTGGGGTGAACAGTAGAAATCTATGCGGAATCAACTGACGGTGTAAAAGGAGAGCGCTCTTTCACTCTATAGTTCAATCTTGGGCCTCAGCACGGTTAAGTCCTTTATTCCTGACTCTAACATTGACCTGTAAGGCTGAGTTCAGACTTCAGTTTTTGGTCAGTTTTGACCCAGTAACTGACCAAATATGGAACTGATTCTAAGAGTGATGGCTGTCACTTGCCTGTTATACTAATGCACATGAGCTGTTTCACTACCACAGTGGACTAGCTATGCATGTTTCTGCAATGCACAGTGATGTACACTGATATACAGGCTCCCTGCATCTGGGAAATAGCTGATTTTTAACACGCTTCGTCATAAATTATTTGAAAAATTTGGCAGCGTGTCCGAATCAAATTTTTGAAAACTCCACTCATCTCTAGTTACCATCATTGGGTTTGTTGGCTCCCATTTAAGCTGCCGTTGACAGATCTTTTATTCTTATTATTTACTGTATGTTGCTCAATGTAGTGCCTAGCTTCTATGACATGTATAAACAGTGCAAATATTAGTCTCTGTTCACTCTACAGTTTTTCTCTTTCAATATGTTTGAGAGCAAGAAAAAATAGTATGTATACTACACTTGCTGTTGGAAATGCCAGAATCCCAATGGAATCCTGACACACCTCGTTATAAGTCATTGGGATCCCTCTCGATTCATTGGGACTAGTTTCAAAATGTTCCTGTCATCGCTGTCATGGCCCGGCTGTGAATAGATGCCATAACAACAGTGTGAACGGAGCATAAGCGATTCTTAATAGCATTAAAGGGGTTGTCTGTGCTGTCGATATCAATTACCTAACCTCAGGATAGGTCATCAATATCAGATTGGCAGTGGTCTGACTCTAGGTACCTCGCTGATCAGCTGGATGAAGGCGCTAGTGGGAGTGCTGCATCCTCTTCATTGTTTATCAACACGCTTCTCCCTTGTAGTAATGGTGCAGTGTAATTACAGCTGTTTATCCAATACACGTGAATAGGAGAGGAAGCTGACGCTGTAATTACACTGCACCACCGCTACAAGGAGATGGCACGCGGTAAACACTGAAGAGGAAGCAGTGCTCGCACAAGTGTCACAGACCCTTCAAACAGCCGATCAGCGGACTGTCCGGAGCTGGGCTCACATCGATCTGATATTGATGACCTATCCTGAGGGTAAGTCATCAGTATTTGTCCCCCCTTTAGCTTCAATATTTTTTAGCAAATTGATTGAAGGGATTACATTGTCGTTGTTTGCCTTGATCCCATTGAACAGGATTGAGGTTTACTCATCTGTATGACTATGCTGCATCATTAGTTATTTTACGTATGTTTAGCAGGTAGGGCATATTAACTATTCATACATTTATTTAACTGCTTGGATTTTCAAAATTTCAATTAGCTACAGATATATGTACATTGAGACAGGCCACCCTGGCTCATATTTTAAAGAATTTGACCACAATCTAAATAAACATGATTCTAAGTGATATAATGTGTTATAATAGAGAGTGCAGAAAAATGTGTGGCACAGGAATTCAAGGAACACTTAGAATTTTGTATCATGCATTGCTCCTCAGGCCATGCACTAGACATAATGTAGTATACCAGTTTTATTTGGAATATTCTTTAACAATAATGTTAATTAACTTCAGATCAGTAATGCACTGAATAAGTTGATATGGTCTCTGAGCCGGCGCGTGTTCATGCACTCCCGTCTCTACGGCGAATCTATGGAGAATGCATTAATGACTTTTGTGTCCCTATTAGCTAGCGTTGGTGTCCCTAACAGCCTGTCCCTGCTCCACACAGCAACCTCTCCCTACACTGACAAAAGACTGAATGTAAAATGGCGGCCAGATCAGGTTTATTTATAAGGTAGGGGGTATGTCCATGTGCTGAAATGTCTCAATTGGCTCTCCTGTACCACCTGATGGATGTGTCATGGGTCAAAGTTCTTCATAATGTAAAATTTCTCCATATGTTTGCATGTTTGGCGAATCGCGAACACGCAAATTTCGCCGCGAAACGACCGCTGGGCGAACCGCAAGGCCATCTCTAGTAGTGGTATTCAGTAATGAACTGGGGTGCCTAGGGCCCACCAGTCAAATTTATTGTAGGGGCCCAATGTACAGCTACATGCAATACCTGCTCACACAGCGACAGACGCCAGCAAAACGTTACAAGATGATTGATTATAGGTGTCCCTGCACCGACTCCAAGATGGCAGGTCCTCGGAGAAAGAGGATGCTTGCTGGTTTGCCTTCTATACCTAGAAGTAATCACAACCACCTAATGCATCTATAATAATAAACTGAGTATTTTATGTGAGCATAGGCTGGTTGAGGTGCTGTATGCTGCCCTCAGTCTACTCTATCATGTGCCACTTGTGCAGGGGGTGGGGGGTTAGGGGCCCATCTTGCTCAGGGGCCCACCGGGGGATTCAACTGTTCCCCTGTGGGTCAGTCCGAGCCTGGTGGCATTACACCAACAAGGAGGAACCTCAGAAATCTCAATTACCTCCTGGTGCACCACAGGTGTATATCTTGAACACTTGAAGCACACCAGCAGCACAATATCACTGGGTAACACATGCTTCTTTCCCAGTGTGGCTGCAATATACCCTTTATGCCTGACTCAGTAATATTTGGGCCGCAGCCCGATTTTTAGATATTAATCAATAAAGTTATTGTTATTTTATGTTATTTAACAATCTATTCAGGCGTCAACCATAACTTCGGTCACCTCTATTCTTAGTGGTTGTGTCAGATTAGGCAAATTGGCTTATTGACCCTATTGTGCACTGTGTTGGGGTTGAGCGCCTATATGGCAGCCATAAAAAATAGCAAACAAGGCAATACTGCAGTGCAAATGGAGCAACTGAAACGTTGCTGACTTACTTTGGGTAAATAAAAAACGACCATTTGCACTAGAGCGCTGCCTTCTTCATTATTTTTTATGGACTGGTGAGATTTTGAATCCGATCTCTCTGGAGGCATGCACCTGAAGTAATTTTCATGGGTTTTTTGTCACAGTGCTGCTTAAGTTGTCTTTTTTCTTTATGACAGCCAGACTGTCATTCTGATTATGCAAATTAGTGCACATATCAGTTACATGATGTATAAAGATGAACTTAAAGACAGGATGCCTCTGCACAACCTTCACATTTTCTTAGAGACTTCTATTGCTTTTCTCATCTGCAGCAACTGTAACTTTACTGGACCATGATAAATTCATATTAGTTTGTGTACAGTGAAGATACAGCACAGCCTATCATTTAGAAAAATGGATTGTACTTAGCTTTTCATTACTCATTGTGTTTTGCGTCTCATTACTTCAGCTCTAATTTTATTTTGTGCTGGTCTATAATAAGCTTTCTGTAACCAATACTGTAAGAAAACTATTTCCTCTTTTTCATTATGTCAGTTAGTACAAATACAGCAAAGGATCAAGCTATGAATTACATTTTGAAGTTTATTTCTTTTTAATTTATTTGCCATTTTCCAGCCAATTCTTAATATCCTAAAAATAAATTAAATGGTTAGG
Organism: Bufo bufo; assembly: GCF_905171765.1. Classification (NCBI taxonomy): domain Eukaryota; kingdom Metazoa; phylum Chordata; class Amphibia; order Anura; family Bufonidae; genus Bufo; species Bufo bufo. The sequence goes on from NC_053389.1 coordinate 211,498,635, forward strand.
CCAAAGTTGGTTCAGTTATGCTGAATTATAACAGTCTGAAATTTTTGAAGATATTTTTATTTATTTATGGATATTTACCAAGTCTAATATATTGCAGAATGACCATGGCAAACTAGTCATCAGGTCTAAAATTAAAGTATTTGTAGTAATGTATATGTTGGGTATTCATGATAGAAGAATGCATCTAAGCTATGTATATACTGTAATGTATTTCTGTTATATCATGGTTTTTTAATTTGTTAATGTTTTTTGATGGAAAATAAAAATTAATTAATAAAAAAAAAAAAAAGTATTTTTAGTTTGTGGTGAAGCAAAATAGGTCAAGTTCCCAGGGAACCCAATGAATCCACTGTAGTATGCATCACCAATTTTTCAAGAGAATGGTATAAAAAGTAATCTTTTTTTGTCCTTTTTTTGTCCATATATTCTTATAGCCATTACCAGATGATCTTAGATTGTATTCTGTCTGCAACCTACAAGTACATAAATATCCTATAATAAAGATTCCATTTCATATAGACCTCAGACACCTGGTTGGTTCACACCTGACAAACTGTGTGTCTACCTAGAAAAGTAGAAACCCGAAAGAAACCCCGTAGGGACATACATACACAAAATAATAAGGATTTATTATGTAATTAAATACAAATAATTACAACGACACATAATTAAGGACAATAATCTAAAGAAGTGAAGCAGCAATACAGATAGTGTTGCGAGAAGTAGCTCACATGCTGACTGGCGTGGTATAAGATCCCGATATCTAGGCTTGCTCAGCACAAAGGCAATAGAGCAGTACCATAAAGTAATGACGCCCCATGAGAAAGCGGAGCGAAACGTACGTCGGGGTGTGCTCACAGCTGACTGGAGGTTGGATCCCTGTATTGTACCACTGCCCAGGTATTTTCTGTCCCTCTTTCCTTTCAGTTGCCTGTAGTCTGTATATCCACTGTTGGCTTCCCTTTGGTACCTCGTGTGGATTGTTTGCATACAGGGGATTTGGGAATATCAGATAGGTCTCAGGTTGTTATTGCTACATACATTACTTTATGGTACTGCTCTATTGCCTTTGTGCTGAGCAAGCCTAGATATCGGGATCTTATACCACGCCAGTCAGCATGCGAGCTACTTCTCGCAACACTATCTGTATTGCTGCTTCACTTCTTTTAGATTATTGTCCTTAATTATGTGTCGTTGTAATTATTTGTATTTAATTACCTAATAAAGCCTTATTATTTTGTGTATGTGTGTCCCTACGGGGTTTCTTTCGGGTTTCTATATGATGTCATGCATCTTACCAACAATTTGTTGGTTTAATAGGTTGTACCTAGAAAAGTAGCCAAATGGTTACAAAGTGTATTCCAGTAAATATTATAGGTATTATGACAGTTTAAAATTTTAGAATTACAGAGTTTTAAGGAGATATCTAGGTTGTCATACTTCAAAATATTTGTGCAGAAATTGCCTGACTATTCATGGATTTTGGGCACGAGGGGAAGCCCGGCAAGTAATTAAAGGAGGGGAAGACTCACTCCAGGAGTTTTTAATTGACATCAATTAAAATAAATTTTATTTACATTTTACACCTATGTTTAGCAAAAGGGAAGTACATTTTTTAGATTTAACTATATTTGTTCACGAGAATCGAATATACAGGTAAAACTCGAAAAATTTGGTTATCGTGCAAAAGTCCATTTATTTCAGTAATGCAAATTAAAAGGAATTGCAATAATGCAGCTCAAAATTAGAATTTTGTGAAAAGGTTCAATATTCTATGCTCAAAGTATCACTAGTCAGCTAATTAATCCATATCCCCAGAGCAAAGGGTACCTCAAAATTGTGACTTTAGGGTTTCATAAGCTGTAAGCCATAATCATCCAAATTATAAAAAATAAAGGCTTGAAATATCTCGCTTTGCATGTAATGAGTCTGTCTCATATATTAGTTTCACCATTTAAGCTGGATTACTAAAATGAATGAAATTTGCACAATATTCTAATATTTCGAATTTCACCTGTATACAGAAACACACTATAAGGCCTCATGCACACGACCGTGCCGTTTTTTGAGGTCCGCAAACCGCGGATCCGCAAAAAAGGAAGCCGCCCATGTGCCTTCGGCAATTTGCGGAATGGAACGGGCGGCCCATTGTAGACATGCCTATTCTTGTCCGCAAAACGGACAAGAATAGGACATGCTATATTTTTTTTGCATGGCCACAGAACGGTGCAACGGATGTGGACAGCACACGGAGTGCTGTCCGCATCTTTTGCGGCCCCATTGAAGTGAATGGGTCCGCACCCGAGCGGCAAAAAATGCGTCTCGGATGCGGACCACAAAAACGGTCGTGTGCATGAGGCCTAAACAAGTTATGGAGAACTGTTTAGAGGCCGAGTGCCTAAACTGCAACCCCAAACCTACTTATTTACCGCAAAGTGCCAACACAGCAATGTTACCAATATAGTGTATCCTCCATGTACTTTATCACTTAGCTATAATAGCTGCCTGCATTCAATGCTCTGCCTGTGCTGTTCATAGTGCACCCTGCGCTGATGAATGGTGAGAAAAGTCTAAGGTACACCATAGACTATTTCCAGGGCGTGGGTGCCCACAGAGAGGGCTCTGAGTGCTGCCTCTGGCACCTGTGCCATAGGTTCACCACCACTACTATAAACCAACAGACAGCAATAGTTTTATCTCTTTGGATAGTTGCCATCTGCCAATATAGTTGACTAATATCCCTCGGATTCAATATATTAAGCTAAGAAGGAATTGTACCACGATAGAACAATTTGAGAAGGAAGCAAAAAAATCTCCATATGAACTTTGAAGACAAAGGATATAGATCAAATGAGTTAGCAAAAATTAAACAAGAAGAAAATTCATCGAAATATGTTAATACAAAAGAAGGACAATAAAATTGAGAAAAGGGAATAGATGAAATAGACTTTAGAGTTCCCATAATTACACAGTATAGTGAAAAAGAGAAGTTTAAAAAAAATATATTATTAGACGTCATTGGGATATTCTGAAAACAGACAAATCAATAGGAGCAAAACTATCACAATACCCTATATTTATTTTTAAGCAAGGAACCTAGGCAATCTAGTGGCTCCCTCTATTCGAATAAATAAAAAAATTAAAAAAATATCTAAAAATGAAAATGAAAAGAAAGGTTTTTTTCCTTGTAAAACCTGCAAAGCTTATCAACTTTTGAAATGTAAAAAAAAACATTATGGAATTGAAAAATTAACAGAAAATATATAACATTTATAGCTATCACACTTGTCACTCTAGGGGAGTCATCTATTACATTAGATGCCCTTGTGACAAATAGTGATGAGCGGCAGGTCCCATATTCGAATTTGCGATATTTCGCAAATATTCGCTAGAATATTCATTTCATATTCGCGAATATTCGTATGCGAGATTATTTTCGCGATTGCGATTAATCTAAAATGTAAAAATCGCGTAATGCGAAGTTGATAAAAATAGAATATATAGCAGTAAATATAGTGCTATATATACATTTTAAGAATATTCACAAGAATATATAGCAATATAGCGAATATTCGAGTAAATACAAACAGAGCAATTTAGCTAAGCTAATATAGTGCTATAATATATTTTTTAATAGTGTCAATTTCTTCCAAATCTGAAGTTCAGAAGAGAAAAAAAATATAAGACTATAAAAGAAAGATTATAGCACTAAATTAGCTAAATTGCTCTATATTTGTATTTAGCGAATATTCGCTATATTGCTATGTATTCTTGTTTTAGAATATGTCGAATATTCTAAAAAACAAATATATAGCCATATAGTGAATATTAGAGAAAATACAAACAGAGCAATTTAGCTAAGCTAACATAGTGCTATAAATTTCTTTTTAATAGTGTACATTTTTTCCAAATCTGAAGTTCAGAAGAGAAAAAAAAATAAGACTATAAAAAAAGATTATAGCACTATATTAGTTAAATTGCTCTATATTTGTATTTAGCGAATACTCGCTATATTGCTATATATTCTTGTTTTAGAATATGAAGAATATTCAAAAAAATCTATATATAGCCATATAGTGAATATTCGAGAAAATACAAACAGAGCAATTTAGCTAAGCTAATATAGTGCTATAATATTTTTTTTTAATAGTGTACATTTTTTCCAAATCTGAAGTTCAGAAGAGAAAAAAAATTAAGACTATAAAAAAAGATTATAGCACTATATTAGCTAAATTGCTCTATATTTGTATTTATTGAATATTCACTATATTGCTATATATTCTTGTTTTAGAATATGACAAATATTCTAAAAATCAAATATATAGCAATATAGAGAATATATTCGTTATTTAGAATATTCGACTCCCCCACCCAATCTGTACAGTTGTTAGCATACTCCTCCCCGACAAGCATCTCCGTCACCATAGGAATGCCTGTAGGTTAGAATTTACCATCGGATCTGAGTTTTCACGATCGCAGTGAAAACTCAGATCCGATAGTATATTCTAACCCACAGGCATTCCCATGGTGACAGGGACGCTTGTCGGGGAGGAGTATGTGAACAACTGTACAGATTTGAGAAAAAAATACGAATATTCTAAATGACAAATATATTCGCTATATTGCTATATATTAGTTTTTTTGTATATTCGTCAATTTTTTTTCCATATGAAAACATGATTCCTTCCTGCTTAAGTTGCTTGTGGGCCAATGACTCATTGGCCCACAAGCAAGAAGCAGTGAAGAATCATGTTTTCAGATGTAAAAAAATTAAGAGTATTCGATATAGCGAATATATAGCACTATATTCAAAATATTCGTGAATTCTCGAAGTTGCGATATTCGCTAGAAAAATTCGTTATTCGAATATTCATGCTCAACACTAGTGACAAATTGTATGTGGGAAGAACAAAATGAACACTACAAACTACAGAATAGAGGAACATATTAGGAATATTAACAAGAAATTTGGGGGTCATCCACTCTCAAGACATCACATGAAAAAACATGGAGGGAACTATAATGGATCCACCTTTGGTGGTATTGAACAGATAAAACCAGACCCAAGGGGGGAGGGGGGGGGGCTACATTAAACGCATGTGTAGGAAGGAAAGTGAATGAATTTACAATGTAAAACATATATTTATTAATCAAATAAGGGGAGTAGAATTTGTTGGAAATACTAGAGAAGATATTAGCTTTATATAAGCAGGGATTTAATATGGAATATTATAAAGAGATTCATAGGAGTAGGCACTTTCCTTAGTGAGGTGAAGATCTCCTTTGTCCAGGATGTGTAAAACAAGAAGAGAGACAGAAAGTAGGCTTGGATTAGAGTGATATAATGCCGACACATTCTATGTTTCTATGTAAAGAGGCTGGTTACCATGGAGACAAACACCTATAAATCCCCAGTTGAAGGAATCGCACTCATCCCTGACGAAGGACTCTGTGCATTCCGAAACGCGTTAGAAGGAAGTGTAAACCTAGGTATCCATAGGAGTGTGTGACATCACACTGAAGGTTCTTTCTCCTGTAATTACCTGCCGGGCCTCCCCATCATGCACGCGAGCTGCCGGAAGGAGCCGCACGCTGCTGAGGACGGGAGCTGAATATCTCGCTATATTCCACTCCATTTGGAAACCTTTTTAAAGCTGGATCTAAATCAACGGCAAGTACTAGACTATCTTGATTCTTTAAGTCATTGTCAGCACGGGTACGTTTTATTTGGTATTCTTATACTTCCAGTATTTATTACTAAGCGTAGTGGCAGTAACCCTTTATACGAACCCAGCAGCGACCAACATTACGGTAGTTACATGTAATATCTTAATTACATAATACATCTTATTCATTGAAGCGGCAGCGCGGGTATTAACTCTTTATTTATTTTATTCATGGATTTTGTAGACGTTCAGTGCCAGTGTAGCATCTGTGAGCTGCTGTGTGGTGGATAATTATGTTGTCAGATGTCTGTGTACAACTAGGATAAGTGTATTCATGTAAGCCATTTTGGTAATGAGTTTTTAGGGCAGGGATGGCCAACCCGAGGCTCTCCAGCTGTTGCAAAACTACAACTTCCAGCATGACCACACTGCCTACAGCTATCAGCATACAGCAGGGTATGATGGGAGTTGTAGTTTTGCAACAGCTGGAGAGCCGCAGGTTGGCCATTCCTGTTTTAGGGTATAGAAATCTGCACTTTGAAAACTAGGTTTCAAATTGTTTTTAAAGTCTGTGCTAGATTTTCTGTTATTAACTGGCTAGTTTTTGAGACTGATTTATTATTAAGTCACCACTTTTTCACAGATGCCATTACTCCACCAGCCTTGCCATGCCTCTTTATCAAAAAACCTTGTGAGTGGTGCCGGCGGCCCATCCCCATTTGTCATCTTCTACCCCAGGTTTATGGCATAGAAGAACACTCAAATCTACCCCAGCCATGGGCTGACGAAGATCTCAGTTCAGGTGCCTGGACTGCTAGATGCATACCTTGTCTTTAATCAGGTGAAGCAATTGACAGTGCGCCAGGCTATGATAAATCTGGCCCTGTGTCTATTGTGCTGCTAAAAAAGGGTAAAGAATAACAGATATTACTTTCACAACACCCTTTCAAATATAATCCAAAGTTTCCTGCAAATTAAAAAGAAAGAATGGTAGGTAGAGGTATACATAGATGGCTTGCAGTAATTTACAAAACACTGAAATGAGATTTAGGATATTTAGACATAAATATTTAGCTACAAATTAGAAGGCAAAATAATATCAAGATAATTATTGGGGGGTTTCTGAACTCTCTATCTGTGAAATATCATATAAAACTGTGTGCACTCTAGGGTTATAACTCCACCTGCTGCACTGGTGATCTCCTTTGATAAAAGTAGCAGTGGGACAGGCAAGTATCTGTTACAAAGCAGATGTGGATCCACTGTCTACTAAACAAATTTGAATTGATGCTACTCTTAAGTGGCCACCCTTGTCTTCACATTTTAACCCCTATAAAAGGACCTTGACTCCACTGCAGGGAAATCACCAGGCTGCTGCCTCTTGGAGTAGTCTCTGTTCAGCAGACTGTTGACCCACGGAAGTGAATTGACACCAGAGTGAAACACAGAGGTTTCAGGCAAAACCATAGATAGGGACAGGCCGAGTTCGAGGCAAGAAGAGTACATGCAATTCAGAGTTAGTCCATGAGTCAAGGCAGGCAGCTTAACCCCTTCAGGACCCTGCCATTTTTCACCTTAAGGACCAGGCCATTTTTTGCAAATCTGAAATGTGTCACTTTATGTGGTGATAACTTTAAAACACTTTTACTTATCCAAGCCATTCTGATACTGTTTTCTCGTCACATATTGTACTTCCTTACAGTGGTAAATTTGAGTAAAAATATTTTATTTTTATTTATAAAAAAATACAAAATTTACCAAAAATTTGGAAAAATTATCAATTTTCTAAATTTTAATTTCTCTGCTTTTAAAAGATAGTGATACCTCCTAAAATAGTTATTACTTTACATTTCCCATATGTCTACTTCATGTTTGGATCATTTTGTAAATGACATTTTCTTATTTTGGGATGTTAGAAGGCTTAGAAGTTTAGAAGGAAATCTTGAAATTTTTCAGAAAATTTCCAAAACCAACTTTTTAAGGAGCAGTTCAGGTCTGAAGTCACTTTGTGAGGCTTACATAATAGAAACCATCCATAAATGTCCCCATTTTAGAAACTACACCCCTCAAGGTATTCAAAACTGATTTTACAAACTTTTTTAACCCTTTAGGTGTTCCACAAGAATTAAAGGAAAATGTAGATGAAATTTCAGAATTTCACTTTTTTGGCAGATTTTCCATTTTAATAATTTTTTTCCAGTAACAAAGCAAGGATTAACAGCCAAACAAAACTCAATATTTATTACCCTGATTCTGTAGTTAACAGAAACACCCCATATATGGTCGTAAACTGCTGTACGGGCACATGGCAGGGTGCAGAAGGAAAGGAACTCCATCTGTTTTTTGGAAGGCAGGTTTCACAGGGGTAATTTTCAGTTGCCATATCACATTTGAAGACCCCCTGATGCACCCCTAGAGTTGAAACTACAAAAAAGTGACCCCATTTTGGAAACTACACCCCTCAAGCTATTCATAACTGATTTTACAAACTTTCATAACCCTTTGGGTGTTCCACAAGAGTTAAAGGAAAATGTAGATGAAATTTTAGAATTTCTCTTTTTGACCTGATTTTAGAAACCACACCCTTTAAGTTATTCAAAACTGATTTAAAAACTTTGTTAACTCTTTAGGTGTACCACCACTAACAAAGCAAGGGTTAACAGCAATCTAAACTCAATATTTATTGCCCTGATTCTGTAATTTACAGAAAGACCCCATATGTGGACGTAAACTGCTGTACGGGCACACGGCAGGGCACAGAAGGAAAGGAATGCCATATAGTTTTTAGAGGACAGATTTCGCTGGGATAATTTTAAGTTGCCATATCACATTTCAAGACCCCCTGATGCACCCCTAGAGTTGAAACTACAAAAAAGTGACCCCATTTTGTAAACTACACCCCTCAAGGTATTCATAACTGATTTTACAAACTTTCATAACCCTTTGGGTGTTCTACAAGAATTAAAGGAAAATGTAGATTAAATTTTAGAATTTCTCTTTTTGGCAGATTTTCCATTTTAATCCATTTTTTCCAGTAACAAAGCAAGGGTTAACAGCCAAACAAAACTCAATATTTATTGCCCTGATTCTATAGTTTTCAAAAACACCCCATCTGTGGTTGAAAACTGCTGTATGGGAACATGGCAGGGCGCAGAAGGAAAGGAACTCCATATGGTTTTTGAAGGGCATATTTCAGTGGGATAATTTTAGAGTAGAACTAGAGTAGAAACTAGAGTAAAATCTCCAAAAAAGTGACCCCATTTTGGAAACTACGGGATAAGGTCTCAGTTTTGTTGGTACTATTTTAGGGTTCATATGATTTTTTGTTCCTTTATATTACAACAAGGCAAGGTAACAAAAAATCGCTGTTTTGGCACCGTGTTTGTTTTTTATTTACAATGTTCATCTGACAGGTTAGATCATGTGGTATTTTTATAGAGCAGTTTGTTACGGACGTGACAATACCAAATAGGAGTACCAAAAGTAGAAACAAAGTCCACCTTCCAAAAAACATGACAGCTTTTATTTAAAAAAGTGCAATAAAAACAGACATACAGTCCATGTTATGTTGGTTTTTACTGCAATTTTTTAAATAAAAGATATCACTTTTTTGGAAGCTGGAATTTGTTTCCACTTTTGATACTTACTTCCCTCCTGGTTCCTGGCATTTTCCGTGCTTCCTATATTATTATAGCCAGATGAGCGCAGCTGCTCCTTTCCTTAATACCAAATATTACAACTTTTTTTGGTTGTTTGTGTCAGTTTTACATAATAAAGAATTTTTTTTTTTAAATGATTTTTTTTGCGTCTCCATATTCTGAAAGCCATAGTTTATTTATTTTTTGGGCGGCTGTCTTATTTAGGGGCTCATTTTTTTCTGTATGAGATGACAGTTTGATACTATTTTAGGGTGCATCTGACTTTTTGATAGCTTGGTATTACACTTTTTGTGATGTAAGGAGACAAAAAATGACTTTTTGACACACTTTTTATTTTATTCTTTTATGGTGTTCACCTGAGAGGTTAGGTCATCTGATATTTTTATACAGCAGGTTCTTATGGACGCGGTGATACCTAATATGTACATATTTTTTTATTTATTTAAGTTTTATACAATAAGAGCATTCTTGAAGCAAAAAAAAAATATCATGTTTTAGTGTCTCCATATTCTGATTTTTTGGTAGATTGTCCTAAGTAGGATTTAATTTTTTTGGGATGAGATGACGGTTTGATTGGTATGATTTTGGGGTGCATATAACTTTTTGATCGCTTGGTATTACACTTTTTGTGATGTAAGGAGACAAAAATATCTTCTTTTTTTTACAATTTTTTTTTTTACGGTGTTCACCTGAAGGGTTAGTTCATGTGATATTTTTATACAGCAGGTTTTTACTCACGCGGCATTACCTAATATGTATACTTTTTTATTTATTTAAGTTTTACACAATAATAGCATTTTTGAAACAAAAAGAAAATCATGTTTTAGTGTCTCCATATTCTGAGAGCCATAGTTTTTTAGTTTTTTAAGCCATTGTCTTAGGTAGGGTCTCATTTTTGCGGGATGAGATGGCGATTTTATTGGTATGATTTTCACGTGCGTATAACTTTTTGATCACTTGGTATTACACTTTTTGTGATTTAAGGTGACAAAAAATAGCTTTTTTGACAGTTTTTTATTTTTTTTACGGTGTTCACCTGAGGGGTTAAGTCAAGTAATATTTTTATAGAGCAGGTCGTTACAGATTTGGCAATACCTAATATGTATACTTTTTATATATAATTAAGTTTTACACAATAATATCTTTTTTGAAACAAAAAAAATATATCATGTTTTAGTGTCTCCATAGTCTGAGAGCCATAGTTTATTTTTTATTTTTTGGGCGATTGTCTTAGGTAGGGTATAATTTTTTGAGGATGAGATGATGGTTTGATTGGCACTATTTTGGGGTGCATATGACTTTGATTACTTGCTATTACACTTTTTGTGATGTAAGGTGACAAAAAAATGGCTTTTTTGACACCGTTTTTTTTATGGTGTTCACCTGAGGGGTTAGGTCATGTGGTATTTTGGTATTTTGGTTGTTATGGACGTGGCGGTACCTAATATGTCTACTTTTAACACAACAACAAAAAATCATGTTTTAGTGTCTCTATAGTCTAAGAGCCATAGTTTTTTTTTTACTTTTTGGGTGATTGTCTTAGGTAAGGGCATATTTTTTGCAGAATGAGGTAATGGTTAGATTGGTACTATTTTGGGGGGCTTAAGCCTTTTTGATCGCTTGGTGTTGCACTTTTAGTGATGTAAGGTGACAAAATATTTTTTTTTTAGCACAGTTTTTATTAGATTTTTTTGAAGATGTTCACCTGAGGGATTAGATCATGTGATATTTTTATAGAGACGGTCCATACGGATGCGGCAATACCTAATACATTTACTTTTTCCCTATTTTAAAAAAAAAAAAAATCTTTATTTTCGGAAAAGGACCCTTTTTTATTGAAACTTTTAATTTTTAACTTCTTTTTTAACTTTTTTAACTTCTTTTTTTCACTTTCTTTTTTGTCCCACTCTGGAACTTAAACTTTTAGGAGTCTGATCCCCTTTCAATGCATTACAATACTTCTATATTGTAATGCATTGGCTATAAGTGTATTACACACTGTAATACACTGACAGTTTCAAGCCTGTGAGATCCAGGGGGATAGATCTCACAGGCTCTATCAGGAGGCAGCCACAATGCCTAAGGAAGGCATCAGGCTGCCTTCACTGCCATCAGGTCCCCGTCACTGCAGCGCAGGGACCCGATGGCCACCCCGCACACCCAGCACGATCCCGCACATGCCAAGGTCAGCGCTAACCACGAAAGTGCAAGGGTTAATGCACCGGCATCAGTGTTTTCACGGATGCCGGCGCATACAGTAGGGGTCCGGCTATCAGTGACGGCCGGACCCCTGTCGCTGATCAGGCGGGGGCAGCTCCTGCCCCCGCCTGATCAGCATGACGTACATGTACTTCACTGGTCCTTAAGTCCCGGCCAGATATGACGTACATATACGCCATGGGTCCTTAAGGGGTTAAGGTCAGTATGGGGATCAGGCAACAGTAAGGTCAGGCATCGAAGGGAAAGCAAACAAGGCAATTAGCACACATTAGCAGGAAAATAGAAAACTAGAACCTATTGCTCATGTAACCTTCCACAGGAGGATGGCTATTCATAAGCTTTAGAAAAATATGATGTACACTCTGACCTTTAAGAGCTGGAGAGAGAACATATCCTACAGGCAGTGAGAGGAAGAGCTGGCATGAAGCAAGCCTCAGACTGCATGGAGTGAAAAAGCAGCACTACCTCAGTGGTCCTGCCTGTCTGGAAGGAGCAGAGGCATATCAGTGACCACAGTGCACTTGGGCAGCTGAGCAGGCAACTAGATGAGCATTGCGGCAACTGTGCCTAAGAAGATGATTTTGTGGCCACAGACCGACAGCACAACAGTATCTGTATGGCAAATATTTTGGCTATTTCTCATGTCTGTTAACCTACAAGGCCATTGGATCCTGATTTTAGAGCTCATATTTGGGCAGGTTGCAGTCCATGTAGGCAGTCACCATATCTTTCTGCATTGCTAACTGTTTAAGGCCATATGGTTCAGGGTGTTGTTGCATTTGGAGATAGGTCTATATCAAAACTGAAAATGTTTGCAGTAGCAACGAGCATTTTTGTGGCGCTGCTCAAGTCTGTTTGTTGACCTAAGAAGATCAAGCCATTCTGAATTTGAAGCTCATCTTGGGCAAGGTTGTAGTCAATGTAGGCTGTCATGATTTCTTTCAGTGTTGCCAGCTGGGCAAAACCACCTAATTCAGTGTGTTACTGTAAATCGGTCTCAATAAAATAAAAACTTTTTGGGCTATTAATAGTACTGTTGTTGCTTCTACTGTTAGAGACTAGTGGAGAAATCCATTGTTCATATATTAGCCATGTGGTATTGGAATGCCCCTTTATTGAAATGCTGTGAGGGAAATTTATCACAATTGGTGTAAAGGAAAACTGGTTTAGTTGCCCATAGCGACTAGTGTTGATCGAGCACCAAAGTGCTCGTGTGCTCGGATAGAACACTTCGCTATGGAAGTCAAAGGGAGAACCCGATGTCACGGTCCCTCCTGTGAGAGAGCTGAGAAGATCGGATAGACTTGCTGCACGTGAGGCTATCTGACAGGTCTCTTTATTTTCCGCTATGTATGTTGTTGTTTGACAGGATCTCACCTCTGCTCAGGTGCCGCTCGTTATCAGTGATGAGGCTCTATTTAGATACACCTCACACTGCTGACCATGCGGCTGATAGTTTCTGCTTGGAGTTGCTAGTGCTGGTTTGTCTTGAATCTCCTGCTTCTCCATACATCTCTAAGCTAAGTACTTGTTGCTTTCGCTGTTTCTTATTATCTGGTGTGTGTTGTTTCTATGCCTCAGGGAGACGCAGGTTCCTTAATTTTGGAAGGAACAGCTGTCTCATCCCCTGCTACCTATCCTAGGGCTTGTCTGTTTTAGCAGGGCTTTAGGTATCCGGAGTATGAGTATTTCCACCATCAGGATCTGCTCATACTGGCAGCAGTTAGGGAAAGGCCTAGGGATTACTAGGAGGTCACTATCCCTCTTCCTTAGCTATTGAGGCCTAGATTGTTGTCTCGTCGTTGTGGTGTGTATAAGGTGTTTTCCCTTCCCCTTAGGGCTCGTTCACACAAACGGATTTTGCGTTCCGTATACGGGTCGTTTTCTGGTTTCCGCATACGGTCCGCAAACGGAACCTTTAATTTCAATGGGTCTGCAAAAGATGAGGACAGCACTCTGTGTGCTGTTCACATCAGTTGCTCTGTTCCGTGGCCCCCGAAAAATTATCAGTACTGTCCTAATCTTGACCGTTTTGCGGACAAGAATAGACATTTCTATAATGGGCCTCCTGTTTTGGTCCGCAAACTGCGGAAGGCAAACGGGCGGCATCTGTTTTTTGCGAACCGCAAAAAATGACATGGTCGTGTGAACGAGCCCTTAACTTGTGACACCCAAGCATTAAACCAGGCACCCCCTACTCTGAAGAGGGGATGGTGTCGGGACTCTAGTTCGGCTTAGGAGTCCCTGCTCTGACTCCATATATAGCTATGTCCATATTTGGAGTCAGAGCTTGGGGGCACCCTAGTGTATTTAAATCTAATTTAGCCTGTATTTCAGAAAAGTTTCTGCTGGGATTCAAACTCACGATCTTCTTTATTAGAGGCAAGGCACTTAACCACTCAGTTATAATAGCTGCATAGACAGTTACTTAAAAAAAAAAAAAAGAGACTGTTTCTGTACTGTACTTCTACTGAGACCTATACAGTAGAAGCGTCATATTTATTTTTTATTTTATTTTTTTGTGACTGGCTATACAGCTATATAGTGTAGTGGTTAAGGTTCTGGGTTGTGATGTGATGCAGAAGCTGTGAGTTCAAATCCTGTCATAAACTTTTTCAGAAATAGAGGCTAAACTAAATTTAAACACATATATATATATATATATATATATATATGTTTTTAGCCATAATATATTTACACATATTATTATATATTTAGAATATATAATATATTATAATATATGTAAATATATTATCCATTCATAAATATCAGAAATATGATTTTATCTATATATTTTTTTTCTAGTAATTACGCATGTATTTTGTGCCATACATTTTTACAATAAAAAAATACTGTATAAATAATATAAATCTAATATAACCTCTATTTCTGAAAAAGTTTGTGATGGGATTCAAACTCATAGCTTCTGCATCATAGTCCAGAACATTAACCACTACACTATATAGCTGCATAACCAGTCTCCAAAAAAATAAAAAAAATAAAAATGAGACTTTTAGTGTATAGATCTCAGTAGAAGTACAGTACAGTGGTATATGTCTCATTTTATTTTTATTTTTTCAGGTAAATTGCTATGCAGCTGTTATAGCTGAGTGGTTAAGTGCCTTGCCTCTAATGCAGACAGTCATGAGTTTGAATCCCAGCAGAAAACTTTCTGAAATACAGGCTAAATTAGATTTAAATACCCTGGGGTGCCCCAAAGCACGGACTCCATATATGGACATAGCTATATACACTCACCTAAAGAATTATTAGGAACACCTGTTCTATTTCTCATTAATGCAATTATCTAGTCAACCAATCACATGGCAGTTGCTTCAATGCATTTAGGGGTGTTGTCCTGGTCAAGACAATCTCCTGAACTCCAAACTGAATGTCAGAATGGGAAAGAAAGGTGATTTAAGCAATTTTGAGTGTGGCATGGTTGTTGGTGCCAGACAGGCCGGTCTGAGTATTTTCACAATCTGCTCAGTTACTGGGATTTTCACGCACAACCATTTCTAGGGTTTACAAAGAATGGTGTGAAAAGGGAAAAACATCCAGTATGCGGCAGTCCTGTGGGCAAAAATGCCTTGTGGAGGCTAGAGGTCAGAGGAGAATGGGCCGACTGATTCAAGCTGATAGAAGAGCAACATTGACTGAAATAACCACTCGTTACAACCGAGGTATGCAGCAAAGCATTTGTGAAGCCACAACACGCACAACCTTGAGGCGGATGGGCTAAAACAGCAGAAGACTACAAATAGGAAAAAGAGGCTACAATTTGCACAAGCTCACCAAAATTGGACTGTTGAAGACTTGAAAAATGTTGCCTGGTCTGATGAGTCTCGATTTCTGTTGAGACATTCAAATGGTAGAGTCCGAATTTGGCGTAAACAGAATGAGAACATGTATCCATCCTCTGATGGCTACTTCCAGCAGGATAATGCACATTGTCACAAAGCTCGAATCATTTCAAATTGGTTTCTTGAACATGACAATGAGTTCACTGTACTAAAATGGCCCCCACAGTCACCAGATCTCAACCCAATAGAGCATCTTTGGGATGTAGTGGAACGGGAGCTTCGTGCCCTGGATGTGCATCCCTCAAATCTCCATCAACTGCAAGATGCTATCCTATCAATATGGGCCAGCATTTCTAAAGAATGCTATCAGCACCTTGTTGAATCAATGCCACGTAGAATTAAGGCAGTTCTGAAGGCAAAAGGGGGTCCAACACCATATTAGTATGGTGTTCCTAATAATTCTTTAGGTGAGTGTATAGAGTCAGAGCAGGGACTCCTAAGCTGTGGACTCACACTGAGGGATTCCTTAACTGTACAGCTCTTCTGCATAAAAATAGAGGCTAAATTTGATTTAAATACATTGACTCGAGCACACGCGGTGTTCGAGCGAACTCCACAATGTGCCGAGCATAGCGATGCTCGAGCTGAACTGGTGTTCGGTCGAGCATGCTCGCTCAACACTAATAGCGACCAATCAGATTCCACCATAAATTTTTAAAAGAAGCCCTGAAAGGTGGAATTTGATTGGTTGCTATGGGCATCTAAGCCAGGTTTCCTTTACACTAGTTTTGTTAAATCCTCTGTCTTGTTTGAATGTACTTAGTAACTTACTACTCTCAGATCCAGTAAGTGTATAAAAAGTAAGCGGCTCCACCCAAAGAACATAATATGGACAGGTGCACAACTGCACACCCCTCGGCTTCCCAATGCCGTAGTAGTATAAAATGAAAAAGTGAATGAAAAATCGGGGGGCACTCTATAACCAGCAATATATGGACAACTATAAATGCACCAATAGCATAAAATACCTTTTATTCACAATACATAATAAAATGGTAATATCCTAGGTCTATACAGTGGTGTATCTTGGTTTTGGGCTGCCCAAGGCGAAACTAAACTCGGGCACCCCCCTAATATAATTTTGACCCACCCCTTCCTGTCAAGGCCAAAACCCCTTCCTCTGTAAACCACACCCCTTCCTCGTTACAATACATTTGTGTTAGAAGTTGAGCTTTTTTAATTTTTATAATAATGATACAGGCAGCCATTTTATTTAATACATTTGTGCTAATTTATGTGTTGGTTGGAGGGGGGTGAGGGGCAGTATTACACAATCTGTATATGTTTAAAAAAAAAATAAAGATTGTGTAATACTGCCCCTCACCCCCCCTCCAACAGCACAGAAATTAGCACAAATACATTAAATAAAATGGCTGCATCATTATTCTAAAAATTAAAAAAGCACAACTTCTGCCTTTGCCTTTGCTATGGAAAGACACACAGCCCTAACTGCCACCTGTGATCATTCAGTCGCCATATTTATCGCCAATTTAGTATTTATGGGACTCCCATAAATACTAAATTGGCGATAAATATGGCGACTGGATGATCACAGGGGGCAGTTAGGACTGTGTGTCTTTCCATAAAAAAGGCAGATTCACAGGCTACCACCCATAACAGACCGCCCATACACTGCAGGGGGCAGACAGGGCATGATCCACCGTAATGTAGGGGCACCCACCTATGTGGTCCATACACTGCAGCGGGCAGACAGGGCATTACAGTCACCACTCACCGACTCAGGGCAGCAGGTAGATGAACATGAACAGGATCAGGTCAAACAGGAGGAAGACCCAGATGTCGAACCAGTAGGAGTGCTGAGACAGCGTCAGCAGGCAGCCAAAAGCCTCCATCCTCCGCTCCGCCAGCTCTGCGGACACCGTCTCCGGCCCACCTTAATTTTGCCGCTGTGCCCGCTGCCGAGTGTCCATGTCTCAAAGGGCGACGGCGAGTCTTGAGGTCTTTGACAGGGAGGGGTCATGTGACAGGAAGAGGTTACGTCATCTCTATGGTGAGAACGGGGAGCGTCGCACGTACCGGGCGCGGCATTCTCTCATGCTGCCGCCCCATTGGCAAGTGCCGCCCTAGGCAAAAGCCTTGCTTGTCTCGTGATAGATACACCCCTGGGCCTATACATGTAAAAACACCCTAAGTATTAAAAATAACAAATACGACTAAAAAAAGCAATGAATAGCGTATGCAATCTCTATCCACTGTCCCCCTTGTGCAGAGACATCTATTGAAAATGCTGCAGAATAGTCACATTTGTGTGAATAAGCTCTTAGAATTGGGGTATAGTCCTCCCCTAAATCTGTGTGGGTACAAGGGGTACTGGAATGCAACGTCCCGATTAGGTATATATAGTTTCATTTAGGTCAATGCACTACTATTTTTCTAATACTGTCCACCTAGGTATCTAGTACCCGGAGCTTATTGATCAGGGCGGTGGTATTTAATTATAGCAAACTCTATAACTTAAGAGTGCCAAAAATGTGAGATTGAAACCAGGGTGTTCAAATTATTACCGGCCAACACCAACAGATACAGCTGCTACACCATATGGCCCGGATTTTAGGACCCAGTGGACTTCCATAGCCTCCGTCATGTGGGACGCCACGAGTAGGCGTGCGGACCACATGGGACGCCGTTTAGGTCCTGGCAGCGCAAAAATCACAGCTTCCAGACGGCTCCAGTTTTAAAGACTTGACACAGGACGGCACAGCCTGCATATGCGTGGAGTGGTATAGTACAGAATATAAAGCCACACTCTAGTTTTAATCTCACATTTTTGGCACTCTTAAGTTATGGAGTTTGCTATAATTAAATACCACCTCCCTGATCAATAAGCTCCGGGTACTAGATACCTATATGTATTGAAGAATTAACCAGTTATATCGTTATAATAAGCGTTTTTGTGCACGCCATCCAAAGGTGGACAGTATTGGAAAAATAGTGGTGCATGGACCTAAATTACACTATATATACCTAATCGGGACGTTGCATTCCAGTACCCCTTGTACCTTCACAGATTTAGGGGAGGACTATACCCCAATTCTAAGAGCTTATTGACACAAATGTGACTATTCTGCAATATTTTCAATAGATATCTCTGTACAAGGGGGACAGTGGATAGAGATTGCGTACTCTATTCATTACTTTTTTTTTTTATCGTATTGGTTATTTTTAATAATTAGGGTGTTTTTACATGTAAAGACCTAGGATATTACCATTTTATTATTTATTGTGAATAAAAGGTATTTTTTGCTATTGGTGCATTTATAGTTGTCCATATATTGCTGGTTATAGAGTGCCCCCATTTTTCATTAACTTTCTCTTTTTATGGCATAACATTGTAGCATTAGAAGATATCATCTACTCCTCTATTTTCTCCCAGATGAGCAGCAGATCACTCTCTTCCTCCAGTCATTCTTGAGCAGAAATATTTATATGTAGTTACTTTAGAATGGTGCAAAGTATGCTGACATTTTCCCAATTTCACAGTGCTATGAACAACTCTCATAAAACAGGAGCTGCTATAGCAGCCAAGTTTGTAGTGCGTATTGTGCCACCAGCAAAGAATAAAGCAGACGCTTTGAGAGTGAAGATTTAGAATCAAACCAGTAGTAAGAAAATGAAATGTAAAAACATTTTTTAAACAATATCTTCCTCTGGATTTATGCAATAGGATTATAGGATAAACTTCACAAACTCTCAGTTATAAGGGGCTAAGTTCTATACATTGAGCACTACTTATTCTAATCTCATTCAAGGCAACCTTTCAAAATTGCCATCAAAATTGTATTGAATCTTTTTTGCAGTTGACATTAAATAGAAAGGAAGACTCTTTACTCGCCACTTCATTCACATGTATCATTTCTGTCAGAGGTATACTTTCCTAACACTTCCAAATGTGTCCCTACTTACTTTCCTCTTGGTTCAACATGTTTCAAATTTGCAAGCTTTAAAAAAACATGATTTTGTGATATTTTGCTGTGAGAAATCTATCCTATATCTTGCAGCCAGCCAGTGGTTGTGATTTGAGTTGCAAACCTTTAAGGGTTTTACTGGCATGTCACAACATTGTGTTGAATTTGTTTTATGAGAAATTGAAGTCTTTAGCCAAATTCAAGCTAAGGTAAGGATGGACATAGTAGTATGGTTGTAACAGAGGAGTTACTGTGGAATTGATCAACAAGGACTGATCCTTGGTTCTTTAGCTGCAGAAAAATGATCCAATGCTCTTGATTGCATAGGTTTACAAGTACAACACGATAACTGTAAATATTCCACATGCATCTATTTTCAAATATTCATACTTTCAGTGTAAAACAAGATATTTCTGGGTGACAATCACAGTTAATTACAAGATAATGTATAACATGTAAGTAGTTGCTTTGACTTAACAGAACAAGAAAATGCCTCTATACTTATTGCAGTGATTTGATGTATAAGCATTTATAGCTTGGAGTTGGATCTTCTCCCAGAATCTCTTGGGAACTATCCATAATCCCATTTTTACATCCTAGTGGGGTAATTTCTAACAGAAAAACATTCCTTTTTAAAGTAATGGTAGTTTTGCTTTTTTTAAACATCATTTTTTGTACTCTTTCTGGACTGAGGGAAGTCTGTAAATAGGTCTTGCATAGTAAAGAAATCTATATACTATCTGCATTCTCCCTCTATATTCAAATTAGCCTATGTCAACCAATTTCCATATTTCTCCCATATATATTTTTCCCATAGATATTTCCCACACACTCTCCACTCCTGAACATACTTTTAAGATAACTGATGACCAAATCAAAGGTAAACTTGGATTTGGCCTTAAAACAGCTTGGAAGATCATTCAGGAGAGGTGGGAAAGGTGTTGGAGACTGAGCTATCAAACAATGTGATATATTTGTTTACAACATTGTGCAGCCTTTTATGCATTGGAATACATGCTGAAAGAGAAGCCAAAAAGTCCTGAATTTTTAATAACAGGCACTTAGAAGAATGATTTGTTTAAAGTCCAAAACACATACGGATAAATAAAGTAAAAATATATAGGTTTCTATAGACTTTTAATGGTGACATTCTGACAGCACTAGGGGGAATTTAGGAGCTTACTACATGAAGTTTATACACTAAAATGCACTAAGGGACATTTATCAAGACTGTCGTTCCCATACACCAGTCTTGATTCCTGTGCACTAGAGTAAGATGCACCTAATTTAATAAGAGGCAGAAACTTCTTAAGGCTCCATTCACACATCCGCAATTCCATTTCGCATTTTGCGGCCCCGATCTGGAATTGCGGAACCGCACTTCCGGGTCCGCAATTCCGATCCTGAAAAAAATAGCAATAGCGGACAAGAATAGGCATATTCTCTTAGTGCCAGCAATGTGCGGTCCGCAAAATGCGGACCGCACATTGCCGCTGTCCGTGTTTTGTGGATCCGCGGATCCGTGGATCCGCAAAACACACACAGATGTGTGAATGGACCCTAATACATATGTGGCATCTCTGGCAGTCCATGCGCCAGACCCTAAAGTACAAACCGGATTCCAAAAAAGTTGAGACACTATACAAATCGTGAATACAAACTGAATGCAATGATGTGGAGGTGCCAACTTCTAATATTTTATTCAGAATAGAACATAAATCACGGAACAAAAGTTTAAACTGAGAAAATGTACCATTTTAAGGGAAAAATATGTTGAATCAGAATTTCATGGTGTCAACAAATCCCAAAAAAGTTGGGACAAGGCCATTTTCACCACTGTGTGGCATCTCCCCTTCTTCTTACAACACTCAACAGACGTCTGGGGACCGAGGAGACCAGTTTCTCAAGTTTAGAAATAGGAATGCTCTCCCATTCTTGTCTAATACAGGCCTCTAACTGTTCAATCGTCTTGGGCCTTCTTTGTTGCACCTTCCTCTTTATGATGCGCCAAATGTTCTCTATAGGTGAAAAATCTGGACTGCAGACTGGCCATTTCAGTACCCGGTTCCTTCTCCTACGCAGCCATGATGTTGTGATTGATGCAGAATGTGGTCTGGCATTATCTTGTTGAAAAATGCAGGGTCTTCCCTGAAAGAGATGACGTCTGGATGGGAGCATATGTTGTTCTAGAACCTGAATATATTTTTCTGCATTGATGGTGCCTTTCCAGACATGCAAGCTGCCCATGCCACACGCACTCATGCAACCCCATACCATCAGAGATGCATTCTTCTGAACTGAGCGTTGATAACAACTTGGGTTGTCCTTGTCCTCTTTGGTCCGGATGACATGGCGTCTCAGACTTCCAAAAAGAACTTCGAATCGTGACTCGTCTGACCACAGAACAGTCTTCCATTTTGCCACACTCCATTTTAAATGATCCCTGGCCCAGTGAAATGAGCTTGTGGATCTTGCTTAGAAATGGCTTCTTCTTTGCACTGTAGAGTTTCAGCTGGCAACGGCGGATGGCACGGTGGATTGTGTTCACTGACAATGGTTTCTGGAAGTATTCCTGAGCCCATTCTGTGATTTCCTTTACAGTAGCATTCCTGTTTGGGTGCAGTGTCGTTTAAGGGCCCGGAGATCACGGGCATCCAGTATGATTTTACGGCCTTGACCCTTACGCACAGAGATTGTTCCAGATTCTCTGAATCTTCGGATGATGTTATGCACAGTTGATGATGATAGATGCAAAGTCTTTGCAATTTTTCGCTGGGTAACACCTTTCTGATATTGCTCCACTATCTTTCTGCGCAACATTGTGGGAATTGGTGATCCTCTACCCATCTTGGCTTCTGAGAGACACTGCCACTCTGAGAAGCTCTTTTTATACCCAATTATAATGCCAATTGACCTAATTAGTGTGAATTGGTCTTCCAGCTCTTCGGTATGCTCAAATTTACTTTTTCCAGCCTCTTATTGCTACTTGTCCCAACTTTTTGGGGATTTGTTGACACCGTGAAAATTGGAATCAACGTATTTTTCCTTTAAAATGATACATTTACTCGGATTAAACGTTTGATCTGTCATCTACGTTCTATTACAAATAAAATATTGACATTTGCCATCTCCACATCATTGCATTCAGTTTTTATTCACAATTTGTTTAGTGTCCCAACTTTTTTGGAATCCGGTTTGTATATGCCACCTTGGGAAATTAGGGTTGGTAAAGACTTCAGCTACAACTTATGCCAGTTTCTGGCGTACGTTATAGAAAATACGTTGGGTCTGCTAAGCCCCCCTCTCACTAAGCCCCACCCCTTTTCTCGCAACTCCAGGAAACTGGCAAGAAGCTTAAAAAGTTGCAAATCATGGCACAAATATGACAAGCATCATAATTTGTAACTTTCCTATGCCACAATTGTGTCTAAAAAGCTTTAGCAAATCTCCTCTAGTATACTGTATACATTACCTATTGGTTGCAATGTTATCATTTGCATTTATGTAATTGGAGAGGACTTGGATCTCTGCATGGGAAAAATTAAACATATAGTAAGAAACAAATCAGTACTAAATAATAGAACTAAAAAGGTCATGATGTTGAAAGGTAAAGTGAATTTAAAATTCCTTGAGGCTACCTTGTATATCCGAAAGCAGACAGACTGGCTGCCTCCAATTGCTCTCATTACCTAGACAAAAGGGTTAAAAAATGACAGCCTACTGAAAAGTCTCTATAGAATACATTGGACATTCATAATTCTGTGCAACTTACTGTCATTCCCAGAATGAACTCATGAACACAAAAAGCACTGCATCAAGGAATTGTTATCCATTCAATGTATTAATATATTTCTTCAAAAAATACTCAGGACATAAAATAGATACACTGTGGAGAAGCGGGGCATGACACAAGTATTCAAAGACCACCAAAGACAGAATACCTGTGTTACGACTCTGCTCACGGTTTGAAATTGGTATGGAACGGTGCCATAATGCATTTTACTTCCATTAAACTCTACCATGGGCTTATTGTCTAGGCAATGTGAAGGAAACCTGCACAGTAGAGAAAAATAAAGGGGGACACTTATGAAGACCGTCGATTTAGACGCCTGTCTTTGTCCCTCCTTTGCAGGCAGTTTATCTGCCTAAGTTATGTAGCCTGCTTTCTTGCTGGTGTAGATTTAGACCATTTTCTGTGCCTAAAACAGATGTAGAAAATGATAAATGACACCTGCCTGCCGGCTCACCCTTTTCCCTGCCTATGCCATCCCCCCTGTTTAGACCTGGTGTGAGCTTGCAGAAAAGGGGAAAAAGTTGCAGATATGCGACAGATATATGCCAACAAGTGGCTTATATTTGTTTGTAAATAACCCCCAAAGTGTGTTTTTCATAGACAGATGTAGAACTGAATCTGGGCATAGTTGATGATTAGACTTCCCTGATTCTTATTTTTTATTTTTTGCATAAAGTAAAGCAAAGAAAAATATTTTTCAGCAATATCTCCTAATCAGGGGTTGTATAGATTTGAATGTTTTATTTTACATTTAATTAAGCCTTAAAGTGTTGTCCAGGATTTTAATATTGATATCAGATTGGTGGGATCCTACATAGCAACTTTGCTGATCAGCTGTTTCAGAGTGTCTCCGATACTAGAACCACACTGGTACCATAACAGTTCTGTCCATTGTGCAGTGGACAGAGCTAGTAACTACAGTGCTGCTCCCATTCACGTCAATGGGAGCAGTTCTGGGGGTGCCAGAACGAAAAAAAGGATGGAGCTTTGTACTTCTGAAACTGACTTCCAGCGCCCAATCTACTCTAAAACAGCTGAAAGGCAGGGGTATGGGTGTTGGACCCTGCCAATCTGACATTAATTCTATCCTATGTTCCTATGCTGAGGATAGGTAATCAATATTAAAATCCTGGAATACCCCTTTAATAGCCATACTTTTACCTTTGAATAACCTCCAATATTATCCTAAGAATTTTTACCACTCTAACCAAAAGGTTGCCTAGACATCTGTAGCTGGCTTATAGTATATCCTACAAAATGTGATATATAGAAAAGTTTCTGTAGACCCAGATGACACAGTCCTGTTCTTTCATTGCACAAGCTCTTCCAAGAGCCAACATTATACTAAGTTATAAGCGCTTACACTGTGTGAGAAAACTGATATATTGTGACATGGTCCAGAGCATCAGACAACAGAAGATGAACCATCTGTATATACTACCAGCACTAAATATATCAACCCAATGTAATAACCAGATTTTTATTTTTATGTGTTTTATATCATAATGGTTTGTGTGGTGTCTGCCAGTATTAATTCCTGAATCATGTTCACTAACTGTGCCAAGCTTCCAGGCTGATTTCATACATAATCACAAAAGCCTGTTGATATGCATTAAGTAAAAATAAGAATGACCTTAACAAAGTTATTCATAGATTATGGCATAATGATTTTAAAATACATAGTTAAAAAAAAAACTGACACATCAAATCCAACCTAAAATCCTAATGTGTTGATCCAAAGGAAACACTATAGGATGATCAAAAATAGAGATGAGCGGATTTCACTAAAATTAAATTTGGCCGGTTCACAACGATTGGATCCAAATGTATTTGCTATTTCCTGGCTGCAGAGAGCCTGTATAGTGGTGTAGAACACTATGCCTTGCAGTAACAAGCATAGGGAGTCTGCTGTGGTAGTGAAACAATATTGAGTCAGTATGACATGCAGATGACAGGCGTCGCTCTTAGAATCACTGAACACTTCACTTATTTGGGCAGTTACGTGGCCAAAACTGACCAAATAACTCAAGTGTAAACTTAGCCTTACAGGTCTATGTAAGCACCAGGTATAAATAACCATGCAGAGGCCCAAGATCCTAATGTAGCGTGAAAGAGCGCACTCCTTTTACACCGTTGGCAGCTGATTCCACATAGATGTCTACAGAACTTGTTCTATTAAACGCTTACACAAGTAGAGCCCCCTGACAGACTGGATAGGGTGTCAGCAGTAAGTTTGTGTTGACTTCACTGAATATTTTTCCCTTTCTCTGAACAATAACCCCCCAAAAAACGCATCCTGTCTGCTGTGCATCTGCCTTCACTCAGTCAGCATTTAGTCAGTAATCCATCAGTATTGCTAAAGCCCAAAAAAAACATGAGTGGATCCAAAACAGAGATGACATGTGAATGGAATATTTGCATGTCTGCTGTGTTTTGTACCCACTTCTGCTTTTGGCTACCAAATCATAAGCCAATTCTGATGGGACCATACAGGCCTTACAGCTGCTGCACAGACAGGATCCATTGTGTGTCTCATTTTTCCTTCCCTCTGACAGATCAGAAGAAGTGTCAAATAAATGATAATGTCAATCAGGCCAAAAAGGCAAAATAGTGGCCCAGTCATGGAGTGGGGAGGGTGGGAGAACAGATTGAGAAGTCCACAGAGTAGCCCAATGACATATTGTTGAGGTAGCAGCAGCATGAGGAGACCACAGAGTGGCCCAGTGACATAGTGAGGAGGTGGCAGAAGCAGCATGAGGAGACCATAGATTGGCCCATTTACATAGTGTTGAGGTGACAGTAGCATGAGGAAGCCACAGAGTGACCCAGTGACATAGTGTTGAGTTAGCAGCAGCATGAGGAGGCCACAGACTCGCAATGTGACATAGTGTGAAGGTGGCAGCATCAACAGCAGGAGGAGGCCACAGAGTGGCCCAGTGACATAGTGTTGAGTTAGCAGCAGCATGAGGAGGCCACAGAGTGGCAAGGTGACATAGTGTGGAGCTGACAGCAGCAGCATGAGGAGGCCACAGAGTGGCTCAGTGACATAGTGTTGATTTAGCAGCAGCATGAGGAGACCAGAGTGGCAAGGTGACATAGTGTCGAGGTGACAGCAGCAGCATGAGGAGGCCACAGAGTGGCCCAGTGACATAGTGTTTATTTAGCAGCAGCATGAGGAGACCAGAGTGGCAAGGTGACATAGTGTTGAGGTGACAGCAACAGCATGAGGAGGCCACAGACTGGCAAGGTGAGGTAGTGTGGAGGTGGCAGCAGCAGCGTGAGGAGGCCACAAAGTAGATCAGTGACATAGTGTTGATTTAGCAGCCGCATGAAGAGACCACAGAGTGGCAAGGTGACATAGTGTGTAGGTGTTGGCAGCATCAGGAGGCCACAGAGTGGCACAATGACAGACTGTAGGTTGCTACAGCATCATGAATCCGCAGAGTGGCACAAATGACAAAGTGTGGAGGTGGCGGCAGCATCAGGAATCCACAGAGTGGCACAATGACAAAGTGTGGGGGTGGCAGCAGCATCAGGAGGCCACAGAGTGGCATAATGGGGAGGTAGGTGGCAATAACAGTACCCGATGACAATGGTGGATGTAAGAAGGAGCACTTGGCATCAGATGTGTGGCATCAGGAGGGTGGCAGCATCAGAATAGTAGCTAAGGCAGGTAGCCAGAAGAAATCGGTCTCTTTTGTCAAGGTTTGAGTGAGGCAGCATGGATGATCTAATCTGATGCATCAGGCATTGGTGGGTGGAAATACTGGCTGATCCACACCTGATTCATCTTGACAAAGGTCAGTCTCTCAACATTTTGGGTAGACAGGCTAGTTCTCCTTGAGGTAACTATGGCCCCCACCGCACTAAACACCCGCTCTGATGCCACACTACTGGCCGGGCAGGATAGCTTTTCCAGGGCAAACTTGGCCAACTGACTACATAGGATGTCTCTATAGTAGTTCAGTTTCTCCACTGCATACTGCCACGGTGTGCCTAGGTCATCTGCCTTGTCTTCCTCATCTCCCGCTTGCTCCTCCGGCTGCTCCTGCTTCTCCTCTCTTGTCATCTGTGTAGACAAACCACCCATTTCACAACATATTGCTTGTGCTCCACTGTCCTCCCCCTTCCTCCTCCAGGTCAGCCCCCACAGGCGCCATGTCTCCAGTCCCCTGACAAGCCAGATTTACCAGCATATATTCAAGGATATGAAGCAGTGGAATGACATTGTTCATCCCGTAGTCCTGGTGACTGACAAATAACGTGGCATCCTCAAAGGGCCTGAGCAAACAGCAGGTGTCACGCATGAGCTGCCACTGACTGACATTGAAGTGACACAGTGGAGTACTTCTGTCCGCTTGGATCATCAAAAAATCGTTTATGGCCTTTCTCTGTTCGTATAATCGGTCCAACATGTGGAGGGTGGAATTCCAACGGGTGGAAACGTTGCATATCAGCCTATGTTGGGGGAAGCCATTCTGACGCTCTAGCTTAAGGAAGGTGTGCTTGGCGGTGTACGAGTGGCTGAAATGCATGCAAAGTTTCCTGCCCATATTTAGGATGTCTTGCAGATGGGTGTAAGACTTAAGTAACCGCTTGACAACCAGATTAAACACGTGTGCCATACAGGGCGCATGGCTCAGCCCTCCTTGACGCAGTGCCGACACCATGTTCTTGGCAGAATCCAAGATAGCTGAGGCTATTTATAGGGCTGTGACATTACAGGGACTGGCTTACTGCTGATTGGCTGCATGCATGGCATTGTGGATGATCTCTCGTTCCCAGAGTTCTTTGCTTCATGTCCTAACAAGGGCAGCAGCCATTTTACGAAAAATGTGATTAGTTAAAACGAATCCTCAGGAAATTCGGATCGAATTCCACTTCGTCATCTTTGATTCGCTTATCTCTAATCACAAACTTCCCTATATTAGAGGAAAATTGTCTTTCTGGCTGCAAAACTGGCAATCAGAGTAAACCCCTAGATCAACATCCAATTCCAATTTTTGACATTATTACTTTAAAAAAAAAGCATCCAGGCCTCACCTGAGTTTGTACCATAATTCAGCCATCACAGCATACGGTAGCAGATCATTCAATAGTCTCACTGTTCTTATAGTAAAGAATCCTCAACTATGTTGATTGTGAAGCCTTTCCTCCAGACATAAAGGGTGCCCCCTTGTCGTGGTTCCTCACCATGATCATTAGATCATTAGAAAGATCTCTGTACAGTCACTTTATATATTTCTACATTGTAATTAGGTCACTCCTTAATGACCTGCCTTTGTACAGAAATCAACATATTCCCTTTAATCCCTTGGTCACCTCCTCTGCATCAGCTCAAGTTTAACTGTGTGCTTTTAACTTCACCAATATCCTCACATCTTTTCAATGTCAGTTTTGCTAATTGCAACACTTGTTTCATCCCCCTATGTGTATAACTTGCTCTAGTGTGCCTGTAAGGGTACATTCACGAGCATAGATATAGAGCCACACCATTACACCATTCCTGTTCTGTGACTGTGGCTTCTACTTGTGTAGTAAGTGGTGAAGCATGTCTAAAACTTTTTCCCAGACATCGTTTCTCAAAAAGGTCATCTTTAATTTATGCACTAATATTAAACAGGTCAATCACAGTGCCAGGTTTTCTATAAGCCACTACTATAATAAGTTTCCAAGAAGCACTCGCCTGGCTACTATTTTGGCGTTCTTCACCATTTAGTATTTCTTACAGTTCAGGTCCTTAATAGTGTATATTCATGTTGGTTCATCAATATTGACCTGCACTTTAGCCTTATACAAATGTACTGCTGGCTTCAGAAAATGAAGCCACTTTTATGAGGTTATGATAATAAAATGCAATGTAATGAAACCAACCAATTAATTTTCAAGCAAAGCAGGTTAATTCTACCTAGAGCTGGGTATGAGTCGGGTTATTAAGATCAAAGGCTTTTTATGCCTTTCAGTCTATCATAATGTTTTTGCTGGTATTGCAAACAATTTGCTAAAAACTTTTTTTGTTGTCTTCAATAGATATGATGCGCGGTTTGCAAGTGATTTGTTTGTAATGATTTACTAGAAGACAAAAGAATCATGAGCTATATTAGATGTGCTTGTTTCACAGTAGGAGGAAAAGAATTCTTTCTACAAAATGTGCTGTAACGTTCTGCAGTTCACTACCCAATAATTATAAATGTCTCTACATTCAGCAATTCCTGTCTGTTCTACAAATCCATCTGGCCTTATCTGAAAGACATTAATGGAAGAGAAACATGACTTGAAGTTCATGTTCATGCAAATAGCTTTCTTAAAAGAAATGCTTGTGGAAGATGGTTAGTAGAATTTTGAGAGCCGGGAAAGAAGAGTAAGTAGATGAGTCAAGGAATAAGATGTGTTTCTCAAGGGATCTTAGAAGGTCATCCTTATGGCAGAATCAATATTCAAGTCTAAGAAATTCACATCTGCAATAATTATGGGCAAATTCTATTGCAGAAACTTCATAGGGGTTTAAAAGTCCTCAGACATCAAATAGATTTGTCTCTATAATAAGCACGTAGTTATGTCCCCCTGGAATAAGCAGGGTTACTGCTTTTGTTTCCGTGTCACTGAAGCATTTAGCAATAATAAGATAAATGGATGACTATAAAATGTTATGTTATGTTACATCTTTTCTTTTTTCTAAACTAACATCATTACCTTAGCTTAAAATGGGCTAAGGATTTGAATTCCTCACGAGATACATTTAATACAATATCATGACATACTAGCAAAAACCCTTGACTGGCTGCAATTCAAAAAACAACCACTGGTTGTCTGCACATAGATACATGGTTACATAATAACTTAGTAATATTGTAACATTTTGTACATTTTGTACTTCAGTTTGTAAGGCTGAAAAAAGACATACTGTACATCTATCCAGTTCAGCCTGTTTTCTAATTTTGGGAGAAAAATTACTTTCTGACTCTAATCAGAATAACTCCCTGGATCAACAACCTATCCAGTAATCAAATGATTATAACCTGTAATATTATTACACTCCAGAAATACATCCAGGCTCCTCTTACTGCTCACTGCTCTTACCGTAAAGAATACTCTTCTATGTTGATGGCAAAACCTTCTTTTCTCTAGAAGTAGAGGATGTCCGCTTGTCACGGTCACAGTCCTGGGTATAAAGAGATCATTGGAGAGATTCTTGTACTGATCCTTGGTTATTAATTCACACCTCAGTCTTTTTTTTTTCTTCAAAATAACCAAAATTGAATGAAGGAGGCTGGCACTACTGCTCAAATGTCAGTCCATGCAATTACACAAGCACATAGAAGTTTAAATCTCATTTAAGGTCACGGTGGTGGTCTATGTCAAAATCCAATACATATGCAGCCAGATAAAATGCCGTGCAGACAGCACAAAACAGCCATCGCTTTATCCCTGTCCACACCAGGCATTTTTTTATGTTTTAATAAAGTGAGTGAAAAGGTCGGATGGTGAGCGCCATGTTCTTCTTTTATTCTTTTGGAAGCTAAATAACCATAAGTTTAATAATATTTCTGGGTACTGTAATTCAGGTAGTTCTTTAGTTGCCTCCTCTGAACCCTCTCTAACTCTGTTATGTCTTTCTTGTGCACAGGAGCCTAAAACTGTACACAATACTTTATGGGCGGCCTGAAAAGTGATTTGTAAAGTGGCAGGACTATGTTCTCCGCTTATACATCTAATCGTATTGGCCTTGGCAGCAGCTGCCTGACACTGGGTTTTCTGAGATTTTCATACTGATGACCTGAGTATAAACATGTTTGTCTGTAGCTTACTTGACTTGTCATAAATGGTTGTGTTGTTAATCTGTCTTTGTGAAAGTTATGGGCTCATAGTAGTACAGGTATTACTATTGTATGCGATATATAGAATAGTAAGAGACAATAAAGTTTGAAGGAGGGGATATGGGAAACAATATGCCATGTCGGTAGCAATATCTCAGCTGAAAATTCTTGAAATCAAAATGTAGCTGGCTGTATTCCTTGAAGCTACTTGGGCCGCATTGCATCTTCCACCTATGCCACATGCAAAAACATTCTAAAATGTATCTCTACTATCAAAAATATATAGAGAAGCACTGGATAGCACTGCTCAAAGTCAGAATGTCCGTCGTAATAGGAACGTGGTGGAATAATGGTCCCTGCTGGACTAATCGTGCTCAATCCCAAAAACACAGTTCACAAGAAACTCCAGCATGAAGTAATGATTGCACTCGCTATAGTCATGCAAATGATCTTTACTTTTATCCAAAAGGTTGTGCAATAGTAGCAGGGGTGCAGAGCGCCAGACAGGCACCATAGGCGGCGACGACCGTTTCACGTCAACATGCTTCCTCAGTGCCTGTGTGGCGCTCTACACCCCTTCTGCCATTGCATAATCTTTTGGATGACAATAAAAATCATTTGGATGACTATGGTGAATGCCATCATTATTACTTCATGCTAGAGATTCTAAAAGGTATAATTAGCCTTAAAATGCTAAGGTAAATTAGATAAAATAGACATAATGTATAAGAAAATACCATCTACCAACACTAATACTATAATAAGGAATACATAAAGGAATAAAGTGTAAATTTTGTGTAGTTACGTTGGAGAGAAGAGCCCTGGCAAACTAGGCTTACAATCTGTCCTGGTTCTGGCTTTGCTATGTGGGAAACAGATAAGTTACATTGCAAATGTTTGATATTATGGGAAACAATTGGACTTACACATAAGTCAATTTCAATGATTACTCTGTGAACATATGAGTGTAAGTAATTACGTATACATACCTACATGCATTCTAAGGCTATGTATGTTCACATATATCCATCATGTCGAGCCAGAGCCAGACACAGCAGAAGACATTTTTGTCCACTTTGTGCATTGGTCCAGACTGGAGTCCATACCCAGAAGGAACCTGGCAGAAAGATGCTACATGGTGCATTTTTCTGTCTGCTGCAAGGAGGCATTTTCATTATAACAGATGTCCGAATGCCAGAAAGCATCCTATAGAAACCAATGGGATCACCTCTGGCATCAATTTCCCTCTGGGGTTTTACTACCATGACGTGGGAAAAACAAACGATGTTCGGATATCTGGAAAATATTATAGAGGTTGTCCACTTACAGGACCCATCTGTATTAGTCAGGACAGACACTCAGTACAATCATGTATCACTATACATGTCCCCATGCACTTGGTTGGACACTATGTAATGTTACAGTTATCTCCAACAGAGAGGATAGCAGCTCCTACCGTATTCTAGCAGCTATTCCTATGAGGATCTGCTGCCTCTACATCTTTCTCATAAAGAGTAATTTTCTAGAAGGTATAGAAAAAATAATAATATAGGGGCTCACCCACTTGCTATCACGGATATGGTGCTCTTGTCTATTTGACAACCCGTCAAGCGATAAACATATAGTATTGCATTTGAAAGACAGGCACTCTACATCTCAAACCATTCAGAGAGGATATGTCCCAAAATACATATTTTAATAATTATGCTTAAAAAGTAAGCCATAAATGAATTGACATTAGGAAATAAATAATAACTAAAAATAAAAAGTGACATAAATAGTTGTGTATATGAATTAAAATTACGAAATAAATAAATAAATTAGTAAATAAAATTAGGAAATAAACCATAGATGAATTTCAATTAATTATACGTAACTATTTCTGTCACTTTTTATTTTTAGTTATTTCCTACTTTTAATTCATCTATGGTTTATTTTTGGTCACTTTTTAAGTATAATTATTAAAATATGTATTTTGGGACATATCGTCTCTAAATAGTTTCAGATGTACAGCGCCTGTCTTTCAAATGCAATACTATAAATTTTCTAGAAGGGTCAACCTGTTTAATGTATAATAGCTGGTACGTCAATCTATTTTCTTTCAAGACAAATTCTATGTACCACAAATTTCATACAGCTTTGCATGTGTGAATGTGCTTGTACTTATAGTTGAAACAGAAGTCAGTCTTGCTTGTTAGAGAAGCATAACTTCCGTAAACAGCATTAAATTCCATTTGTGCAAATAAATTAGAAATTCTGCCACTAATTGAATTACTTGTGAAATTAAGATGTAATTTCAAACCATCTCACATTCATTTGCAATTTGTTTAATTCTTTGTAACACTCATTGTTCTTTGTTTCATGTCTAGAGTGGCAGCCAAAACCCTTCGAGATGTGTTTTCCACCAGCTGTGAACACTGCCTTTGTGCCCGCTGCTGCTAGGATGCTATTTTTGATGGCCCTGACATGCGCCAGTCCTTTTCTAGAATTCCGAGAAGAGACTCCAAGAACACTAAATGTGGCCATAATATTTAGTGGTACCTCTTACGCACCAGATAGTGGCCGTTTTTCACCCTCAGCTTTCCGCAATTTTTCTATGGAAGTGAATCCCATTTCTGTAATACTGAATGACACAAATCCTCGCAGCCTTATCCTGCAAATATGTGATGTTCTCTCCAGCCTGAGAATTCATGGGGTGGTCTTTGAAGATGACACAAGGACAGAATCTGTTGCTCAAATCCTTGACTTCATCTCTGCACAAACATCTATGCCTATCATTGGCATCAATGGAGGGTCTGCTATTGTGCTGACACCCAAGGTACGTACAAGCACTTTTTTCCTATAGGGAAAATGTAAGAACTGCAGCTGTAACAATCAATGAACATGTAATCTATCTCTTGTACCAAGGAGTTACGGTAACCATAAATTCAGATATTGCAATATTGGGAGGGGGTGTGAGAATGTACTTTGGAAACACTCTATAAAACAGCTCTACAGTACAGTAAGAATTTGTAATTGGGGCGATGGACTTTAACATCCTGTCCACGTAGCAGTTAGAATTCCTAGAGAATGTTCTCCACAAGTTTGTTGAAAGATGTATGAGGCCAAAGCACATCTACTGTATCTACATAAAGAATTCTCTCCCTTGTCTTGAATAGTAATGTGACAGGCTTTCCATCATGTCCAGTAAGTGACCTTGGTTGTTCTATCAAAGTGATTTGCTAGAAATGATTTACAGGAAAGAAACAATTCATGTTAATCTTATGCCAACTACTTGTAACATTATAAAGTCTAAAGCAATTGGAGGGAAGATAAGATTTGTCTGTCTGCTAGACTGCAAATAGCATAGGTCAGGTGCTCTGTTATCCCATTACTAAGGACGTTTTATTTTCCGCTTTTGTTTATAAAATATATGTTTTTTATAAGACTGTAGTATACAGAGTATGAATATCTCCTATTTACATACACTGGAGAACCATGTGCACTATCATTATCATGTGTTTGAGTGATTGTCTGTGGAAATGGAAATTATACATCTGTATTGGCAGGTGAACTGCTTTTAATCTGAATTGGGATAATCTCATTTTAAATGATTACTGGAGAGATTCGAAGTATCCAAAGTTGACTTTCAGGAAAAAAATTGTTTTGCCACGAAGCCAAATTTCCTCATGCTTTGTAGTAAAGAATCAATTTTTCCTAAATGGTGGCTAAAAGTAAAAAAATATTATACGCCCCTCATTCACTTGCTCGTGGAGAGGCTGTCCGCTCCTGTCTTGATTGAAGAAAACCCCCTAAAGGACGTGCTGTGAGCGCGATGACCTCACCATGTGATCACGCTGGGCGCACGCGGTAATGTCATCAGTGCGCATCACAGCATGCACCCAGCATGATGACATGGTGATGTCATCATGCTTGACGCAGGACCTTTGGTCGATTATATTCAATCAAGTACGTCCTCTCTGCTGTCAAGTGGATGAGGTGAGTATCATTTTTTATTTTTATTTTTTAAACCCCTGAGCAGCTGAATGTGAGTTACTGATGCAGTGATCAGCGTAGAACGTGGCATCTTAGGGGTTAAATGACAGAGGGGGTGAGACTGCCGTTACCCATCATTGCACCCGCCCCATACAATGGAAAGCGATTTGTGACAAAGTAATTTGTAACTAATTGAATTCCTTGTCAAAATTTTGCAAAGCTGCCGAATTGATTTTTTCAGAACTTCGCTCATCTCTAAAAATGATGAAAGTAATTAAAAAAAAATATATATTTTTAAATCAATTGTCTAAATGATTAAAGGGGTTGTCAAGATCATTAAAAGTCTTAGGGTACTTTCACACTAGAGTTTTTCTTTTCTGGCATAGAGTTCCGTCACAGGGGCTCAATACCGGAAAAGAACTGATCAGGTATGTCCCCGTGCATTCTGAATGGAGAGTAATCCGTTCAGGATGCATCAGAATGTCTTCAGTCCAGTTATTTTGACTGATCAGGCAAAAGAGAAAACCGTAGCATTCTACGGTTTTATCTCTGGCGAAAAAAACCGGAAGACTTGCCTGAATGCCGGATCCGGCATTCTTTTCCATAGGAATGTATTAGTGCCGGATCTGGCATTCAAAATACTGGAATGCCGGATTCGGCCTTCCGGTCTGCGAATGCGAAGACCGAAAAAAAAGGTGAAAAAAAATAAATGCCGGATCTGGCTGGATACGTTTTGCCAGATGACACCGGAAAGACGGATCCGGCATTTCAATGCATTTTTTTGACTGATCAGGCATTTTTAAGACTGATCTGGATCCTGATCAGTCTTACTAATGCCATCAGTTGGTATGCGTTTTGCCAGATCCGGCAGGCAGTTTCGGCGACGGAACTGCTTGCCGGATCACTCTACCGCAAGTGTGAAAGTAGCCTTAGTCAAGCCTGGTAACAGGTTAACTTCTTACCGACCACCTATTGACTATATACGTCTGGACGGACGACACATATCTCTGCATAGAAGTTTTAATACACCCCTGCAGAGACCACAGTTGTGTGCTAACCGTGCTTCTGCAGGACGCCCACTGTCAGTGACAGCAGGGCTCCCCATAGAGATGGCAAGAATGACCTTCCACTGTTCCTGCCTTCCCCATCGCTCTATACACAGCGTTGAATGAGTGCAGGCCATAGAGATCTGGAATCAGCAATGTGGCTTCCTGCTCCAGTCCCAGTGGTCATGTGATCACCGGGGCCAGGAGTCTGCTGATGGATCTTAACTCTCCAAGATAAGTGCTGCAGTGAGGCTAAACAGCCCTGTGCAAACACTCTATGGGCTGTATTTCCCCTGTAACTGGAGCTACAATGTCAGCCACAGTTATAGAAGAAATCAGCAATAAAAGCGGTAAATGGCCCAGTCCTGAACTGGTAAAATTAAAAAAAGCATCTTATATTCACCCCTTTCTCTAGTGTTGCTCTCTGTGGCACTGGTCTGGTCCTCCTCTAGCTGTACACTGCAGCAGGGAAGTGCTGGTGCACAGCACATGACTGCTGGAGCCAATCCTTGTCCACAGCAGCCTAACACAGAGGACGTTAAGTGGCCACAGCGGTGACATTCTGTATACCTGCATACCTGTGACATGCGCAGTATTGTGCAGGTGCAGGGAACATTACTGCTGCAGCCAATCACTATCCTCTGTGTTAAGCCTCATGCAGATGTCCAAGGAACACGGTCCGTGAGATACCGGACTAGCATTGCATTGGTTGCTATGACGCCGTGCGCTTTGTGCCGCCGCTGCTGTACAGTATTACACTCATATAGATCATACGAGTGTATTACTGTTCTGTGGCTGCGGCACAAAGTGCACGGCGTCATAGCAACCAATGACACTGTGCGCTCCTGCGATGCCAGTCCGGTATCTCATGGACCGTGTTCCACGGATGTCTGCATGAGGCTTTAGACCGCTGTGGACAGTGATTGGCTGGAACGATCGCATGCCATATACCGGTACTTCCTTGCTGTATTTTGTAAACTATCAGAGGCAGGAGAACCAGAGTAGTGCTGGAGAAAGGTTTGACTATAAGGTAATTTATTATTTTAAAGGTAACTAACTTTTATTTAAGTGTATTTTAAAGTATTCTAAGCTTTTTTTACTGTGTTAGTGACCAACAGACACCCAAAATTCAGGTGTCTATAGTGCTTTGAAATCCATATCTGGACATGTCAGCGGCATAGATGGGGCCACAGTGATCAATGTATAGGTGATGTGATATGCCAGGCTTTAGCAGAGAGGGCACAAGCAAGAGTGGTGATGTGTGCCCCACAATGGAATCCAAAAACCTCTGCCATGTCACCAGTGTACAAGTATACAGATTAGGTCAGGTTAACATCACCGTTTAGCTTTGCATTCTTACGATCCACTAGAAGAACAGAATTTATTTATTTTTTTCAAAATCTGATCCATTAATTTGTGCATCCATTAAAATCAGTTTGCATCAGTTTGTGTCACTTCCGTCAAAGATCAATTATTTTTGAAGAGAGAAAAAGTCCTGCAAAAAGGACTTTTTCTTCCACCAAAAATAACAGATTTTTGACTGAAGTGATAAGCTCATGCAAACGGATGCAAATTGAAGCACAAGATAATAGATCAATTTTTCTCTCTGTTGTTCTGATGTATCAGAAGAACAGAAAGCTAAACGGTGATATGAACCCAGCCAAACAAAGCACTTTAAATATCCGAGCCACCATAAAGAATAGCTTAAAATAAACTTTAATTAAAGGTTAGTTATCCCTTAAAGGTAGTCTGTAGACAGCTGGAGCTGCAATAAACCAAGGCCAAGATAAAAAAGGCTTTGAGAACCGGAATCCAACCCTGTATATTTAGTAAAATGCCATGCACCTGTTGTACTGAATTTTGACTTGAAATGCAGATGATCTATTCCCTGCACCGAACAGCTATTGCTGATGACAGTATCTTTTTAAAGGGGTTGTCCGGGCTTTTACTACCCTTTACTATCCTCAGGATAGGTCATCAATATCAGATTGGAGGAGGTCCAACACCCAGCACCACCGCCGATCAGCTGTATGAGGAGACAGTGTGCGCAGTGTGCGCAGTGTGCGCAGTGTGCGCGTGACGTCCCCAATCTCATTTCCTGTCTGCTGCTGTGGTCTTCTATGTTCTTTGCTATAGAGAGCAGCAGTAAACAGGAAGAGGGACAGGAGACAACACGTGCGCACTGCTTGCGCCGTCTCCTCATACAGCTGATCAGCGGGGGGTGTCGGACCCCTGCCAATCTGATATTGATGACCGATCCTGAGGATAGGTCATTAATAGTAAAAGTGCTGACAACCCCTTTAAGCTGTATAACAGTGCTTATCCAAGATTTTTAATTATGTCAGACAACCCCTTAAAAGATACTATTATTCATTTTTTACACATTACTGAGAATCCAACTTAATTTAAAGAGAATCACTGACCACAATATTTGTATTTGTATTGATATAATCAAGAAGACTCCCAGATAATACGTAATAAAGAAATAAACCATACATGTTACTTTATGCAAGATATATAACTAGTGATGATCGAGCATGCACGGCCAAACACCAGTTCGGCTCGAGCATCTCGATGCTCGGCACATGGCGGTATTCGGCAGAATACCGCATGTGCTCGAGCGCAATGCTCGAGTCTCCACCCCGCACTTTTCTTGGCTACTACGCAGCCAAAAGACGCGCTGGTAAGTGCAGCCCTCACTGTAATGCCGTAGCCATGGTAGCTGCTGGAATTACAGTGATTGGCTGGTTACAATGCGTCATCGGATGCAACGCGTCACCCGATGATGCATGTTCGGCTCATTCTTAGTCAGGGAGATCTGTGCTGAGGAAGGGACAGACAGTGTAGGGAGTGATTTAAGAATATTTTTACCACCAAAACTTTTCAGACACCCAAAAGTCCTTTTAAGGACTATTGTGTGTGGCAGCAGCAATCTATATTTTTAGCGCAACCTGCGCTAAATTGCTAAAACTTTACAGACCCAAAAGTCCTTCTAAGGACTATTTTGTGTGGCATCAATATCTATTTTTAGCGCATCCTACGCTAAATAATGTACAATCGTTAGGCCGCTGCAGACAGCGACATTAGCTGCGCCACATCTCCAGTGTAAAGTGTGCGCATCCCAAAAAATTCTGTGACATCCAGTGTCCTTTTTCCGTAGACTGTGTCCGCTGCGTACAGTGACATTAGCTGCGCCACATCTCCAGTGTAAAGTGTGTACATCCAAAAAATATCAGTGACATCCAGTGTACTTTTTCCATAGATGTTGTACGCTGCGAACAGTGACATTAGCTGCGCCACATCTCCAGTGTAAAGTGTGTACATCCAAAAATTATCTGTGACATACAGTGTCCTTTTCCGCATACGGTGTCCGCTGCAGACAGTGACATTA
This sequence comes from Bufo bufo, assembly GCF_905171765.1. Lineage (NCBI taxonomy): Eukaryota > Metazoa > Chordata > Amphibia > Anura > Bufonidae > Bufo > Bufo bufo. Next base: position 211,537,991 of record NC_053389.1, read on the forward strand.
GCTGCACCACATCTCCTGTGTAAAGTGTGCACATCCAAAAAATATCAGTGACATCCAGTGTACTTTTTCCATAGATGTTGTACGCTGCGAACAGTGACATTAGCTGCGCCACATCTCCTGTGTAAAGTGTGCGCATTCAAAAAATATCTGTGACATCCAGTGTACTTTTTCCGTAGACGTTGTCCGCTGCGGACAGTGACATTAGCTGCACCACATCTCCTGTGTAAAGTGTGCACATCCCAAAAATATCTGTGACATCCAGTGTACTTTTTCCGTAGACGTTGTCCGCTGCGGACAGTGACATTAGCTGTGCCACATATCCTGTATAAAGTGTGCACATCCAAAAAATATCTCTGACATACAGTGTCCTTTTTCCGCAGACGGTGTTAGCTGCGGACAGTGACATTAGCTCCACCACATCTCCTGTGTAAGGCTACTTTCACACTAGCGTTCGGGTGTCCGCTTGTGAGCTCCGTTTGAAGGCTCTCACAAGCGGCCCCGAACGCAGCCGTCCAGCCCTAATGCATTCTCAGTGGACGCGGATCCACTGAGAATGCATCCGTCTGCCAGCGTTCAGCCTCCGCTCCGCTCAGTGAGCGGACACCTGAAGGCTGCTTGCAGCGTTCGGGTGTCCGCCTGGCCGTGCGGAGGCGAGCGGATCCGTCCAGACTTACAATGTAAGTCAATGGGGACGGATCCGTTTGAAGATGACACTATATGGCTCAATCTTCAAACGGATCCGTCCCCCATTGACTTTCAATGTAAAGTCTGAACGGATCCGCTCAGGCTACTTTTACACTTAGAAATTTTTCTAAGTTATAATGCAGACGGATCCGTTCTGAACGGATGCAAACGTCTGCATTATAGGAGCGGATCCGTCTGATGAAACATCAGACGGACCCGCTCTGAACGCTAGTGTGAAAGTAGCCTAAAGTGTGCACATCAAAAAAATATCTGTGACATCCAGTGTACTTTTTCAGTAGACGTTATCCACTGCTGACAGTGACATTAGCTGCACCACATCTCCTGTGTTAAAGGCTACTTTCACACCTGCGTTAGGCTACTTTCACACCTGCGTTAGGCTACTTTCACACCTGCGTTCAGGTGTCCGCTCATGAGCTCCGTTTGAAGGGGCTCACAAGCGGTCCTGAACGCAGCCGTCCAGCCCTAATGCATTCTCAGTGGAGGCGGATCCACTGAGAATGCATCCGTCTGCCAGCGTTCAGCCTCCGCTCCGCTCAGTGAGCGAACACCTGAACGCTGCTTGCAGTGTTCGGGTGTCCGCCTGGCCGTGCGGAGGCGAGCGGATCCGTCCAGACTTATAATGGAAGTCAATGTGGACGGATCCGCTTGAAGATGACACCATATGGCTCAATATTCAAGCGGATCCGTTCCCCATTGACTTTCAATGTAAAGTCTGAACGGATCCGCTCAGGCTACTTTCAGACTTAGAAAATTTTCTAAGTTATAATGCAGACGGATCCGTTCTGAACGGATGCAAACGTCTGCATTATCGGAGCGGATCCGTCTGATGAAACATCAGACGGATCCGCTCCGAACGCTAGTGTGAAAGTAGCCTTAGGTGCGGATCCGTCTGGTATCTGCACAGACGGATCCGCACCTACAATGCAAACGCTTAGATCCGTTCAGAACGGATCCGTTTGCATTACCATGAACATTACCTGCGTTCAGGTGTCCGCCTGCGGAGCGGAGGACAAACGGTGCCAGACTGATGCATTCTGAGCGGATCCGCATCCACTCAGAATGCATTAGGGCTGGACGGATCCGTTCGGGGCCGCTTGTGAGAGCCTTCAAACGGAACTCACAAGCGGAGCCCCGAACGCTAGTGTGAAAGTAGCCTAAAGTGTGTGCATTCAATAAATATCTATGACATCCAGTGTACTTTTTCCGTAGACGTTGTCCGCTGCGGACAATGACATTAGCTGCGCCACATCTCCTGTATAAAGTGTGCGCATTCAAAAAATATCTGTGACATCCTGTGTACTTTTTCCATAGACGTTGTCCGCTGCGGACAGTGACATTAGCTCCACCACATCTCCTGTGTAAAGTGTGCACATCCCAAAAATATCTGTGACATCCTGTGTACTTTTTCCTTAGATGTTGTCCGCTGCGGACAGTGACATTAGCTGCACCACATCTCCTGTGTAAAGTGTGTGCATCCAAAAAATATCTGACATCCAGTGTACTTTTCCGCAGACCGTGTCCTCTGTGGACAGTGACATTAGCTGCGCCACATCTCCTGTTTAAAGTGTGCGCATCCAAAAAATATCTGACATCCAGTGTACTTAATCTGTAGATGGTGTCTGCTGCGGACAGTGACATTAGCTGCGCCACATCTCCTGTGTAAAGTGTGCGCATCCAAAAAATATCTGACATCCAGTGTACTTTTCCGCAGACCGTGTCCTCTGTGGACAGTGACATTAGCTGCGCCACATCTCCTGTTTAAAGTGTGCGCATCCAAAAAATATCTGACATCCAGTGTACTTTTTCTGTAGATGGTGTCTGCTGCGGACAGTGACATTAGCTGCGCCACATCTCCTGTGTAAAGTGTGCGCATCCTAAAAATATCTGTCACATACAGTATACTTTGTCAATAGACGGTGTCCGCTTCTGACAGTGACATAACCAGTGTCACATCTCAGTGTAACGTATGCGCTTCAAAAATGGATCTGTGACATACAGTGTACTTTTTTGCGTAGATGCTGCGGACAGTGACATTACCGGTGGTACCTCTCCTGTATAACGTTTCCTCATCCCAAATACCTGTGACATTCCCTGTAATTTTTTATTAGCCGCTGGTGACAGCATTGACATTGCCTGCGGAATATATCCTGTGTGACGTTTCCACATCCCAAATACCTTTTTAAATTTGTTTGCGCATACACTTCAAAATCCTACGCTACTGTATGTGTGACAGACTTTCAATCATATATAACATTTAATATGAAGAAGGCGAGCAGAAAGGGACGTGGCAGTGGCCGTGATGCTGATGGTGCACGCAGAGGCCGTGGCCCTGGGCACGGTGAAACTGTGCCTGCTGCCAGAGCACCATAAAAACAATCATCCACAATACCTAGCTTCATGTTCTAGTTTGCAGGGCAGCGCAGGACACCCCTCTTGAAGTCAGACCAGTGCGACCAGGTGGTCGGTTAGATTGCAGCAGATAATGCTTCCAGTCGGTTAAGCACCACCCTGTCTCCCACCAAGTCCAGTCTCAGTAGCCAAGAGTCTGCTCAACCCAATCCTCACCCTGATCCTCCTTTCTCCCACCATGGAGAATCTGGGCAAACAAGTGATCCCACACTCGGATATTCCGAGGAGCTCTTTTCTGCGCCATTCCTTGATTAGGCCCTCTGGCAAAGCACGCTTGAAGAGGGACAGATCTTGAACCCTGATTTCCAAACTCCTGAGCATCCACAAACACAAGAAGATGACGGTGGGGAAGGGCAATTACTGTTTAATGAGGTGGATGATGATGAGACACGGTTGTCTATAACTCAATGGCAATTACTGTCTCAAGACGTTGATGAAGAGGATTAGACACAGTTGTCAATCACTGAGGTTGTGGTTAGGTCAACAAGTCAGGAGGATGAGCAGAGTGAGGAAGTGGAAGAGGAGGTGATGGACAATGAAGTCACTGACACAACCTAGGAAGGTGGAAAGCCGAGCGAGGACAGCAGTACAGAGGGGGAGGGATCTGCTACACCGCAACAGGCTGAAAGAGGCAGTGGGTGGCAAAAGGGAGAAGGCAGGCCACACCAAACAGGACCACAACTATTTCATGGAGCACTCCCTTGCGGAAATCTCCCTTGCCAAGGGGTAGGTGTCCCGCAGTCTGGCGCGTTTTTGAGGAAAGTGCGTACGATAAAATAATTGTCATTTGCATCAAAGCACCCAAATAGGTGGGCCAAATGCCTGGGTCCACAACGAGTGGATGCGGGTCATACCACTGCCTCCTCTTCCCCTGTGTTACGTACTGGCCAATCCCCGGTCCAAGATGCAGGCCCAGATGCCTCCCGCCCTGCACCTGGCCTTTCATAAGCACCATCAGCAACCACATCCACCACCATGTCCCAGCGCAGCATCAAAATGTCCTTACCCCAGTCATTTGAACGCAAACGCAAATACCCAGCCACCAACCCACAGGCCAAAGCACTAAATGCGCAGCTTTCCAAATTACTAGCACTGGAAATGCTGCCATTTAGGCTTGAGGACACTGAGGTCCCCAGCCGCCACTATTTTTCAAGGTGTGCCGTGCCTGCTTTACACCAACATGTGTCCCGTAACATCACATGTGCCCTTACCAACGCAGTTACTGGGAAGGTCCACTTAACCACGAACACATCGAAAAGTGCATTCGGTTAGGGACGCTACATTTCCCTGACGGCACACTGGGAGAATGTTTTGGAGGCCAGGAGCAACTTGTATTCTGGGATGGCACAGGTGCTACCTACGCTATCAGGGTTTCCACCACCACCTACATTACTGGCTCCAACCCCACTTCTCCTCCTCTGACTCCTCCTCCACTTACACCTCTGAATTATCTGCGTGCAGCACCAGTCATTCATCATTGGAAGCTGGTAGCAGTGCAGCACTGCAGTGGGGAAGCGGCAACAGGCTGTGCTGAAGCTGATATGCTTAGGGCACAAACAGCACACCGTCGTTGTGGCAGGGGATAAGAGACCAGACTGTTGTGTGGCTCTCGCAACTCAACCTAGAACCAGGCATGGTTGTGTCTGATAATGGCCAAAACTTGGTGGCAGCTTTGGAGCTCGGGAAGCTCACACACATCCCATGCCTAGCCCACATCTTATCATTAATGGTTCAGCGGTTTCTCAAAGCCTACCCCAATATGCCTGAGCTACTGGTGAAGGTGCGCCGCGTGTGTGCACATTTCCGCAAGTCATCGACAGCTTTAGCCGGTCTGTCATTCCTGCAGCAGCGCTTGAAATTGACAGCTCACCGGCTGTTGTGTGACGTGAGAACACGCTGGAACTCCATGTTCTACATGTTGGCCAGGCTTTGCGAGCAGCAAAGCGCAGTAGTGCAATACATGGTGCAACATGGTTTTTGCCTTTTTCAGTCAACTTCCGCTATTCACAAGCAAGGAGGGGGCATGGATGTCTGACCTCTGTGAGGTTTTAAGAAACTTTGAGGAATCAACACAGATGGTGAGTGGCGATAACGCTATTATCAGTGTAACCATCCCACTTTTGTGTCTACTCAACAATTTAGCATGACGCTTTGCATGTGGAAGAGGTGGAAACGAGGGAAGACATTACACAGGGTGATAGCCAGACCACCCTCAGTTAGTTTTCTCAGGGCTAAATATAATGTTTTACAGGGTCAGCTCACCAGCAGGCCCTCGCATATAATATTTTACAGGGTCAGCTCACCAGCATGCCTTTACCTACAATCTTTTACAGGGCCAGCTCATCTGCAGTCCCTCGCATATAATGTTTTAGAGGGATAGCTCACCTGCAGGCCCTCACCTACATTCTTTTAGAGGGTCAGCTCACCAGCAGGCCCTCACCTACAATCTTTTACAGGGTCAGCTCACCTGCAGGCCTGCACCCAAAATCTTTTACAGCGTCAGCTCACCTGCAGGCCCTCACCTAATTATACCTAATTGGTAATTTGCGCGCATGCTGCCTTGTTTGCTGCCTAGCTGTAGCTGTTTCTGTCATGGTCTTACCTTCTTGCTGTTCTCCTTCGTTTGACATGTGCTGGCGGCCATCTTGGTTTCTGGGTTTCTTGTAGCCTCCCACCCTGCGGCTCCTCCTTCCCACTGGGAGGAGCTGGATGCCTAGCTCATATATATAGGAGGTCTGTGGCTTCAGTTCCTTGCTTGGTCCTCCTGTGTTCACATGCTTCTAGACTGCTGCTGCTTCTGGTTCCTGATCCTGGTTTCGTCCGACTACCCTGCTGGTTCCTGATCCTGGTTTCGTCCGACTACCCTGCTGGTTCCTGATCCTGGCTTCGTCTGACTACCCTGCTAGTTCCTGATCCTGGCTTCGTCTGTCTACCCTTCTGGTTCCTGACCTCTGGCTTCGCTAAGACTCTGCTTCGGTTTCGCCATCCGTTTGGACTTTTGCTTTACAGCTTTATTTTCAATAAAGCCTTCTTATTTTCACTTATCCCTTGTTGTACGTCTGGTTCATGGTTCCGTGACATTAGGACCAAGCCATGAATTCTGACGGTACAGGGCCATCCTCGCTACCCACGCTGGTTGCCAGACTTGATCAGCAGGATATCCTGTTGGGTCGGTTCGCTGTGGCGTTGCAAACCCTGCTTGAACGCACGGCTCATTTCGCTCCCGTTGCCGATGGGTCGGTTGTCGCTCCTGGGCCCGCTCCTACTGCCGCTCCGGTTGTTGCGCCAGAGTCTACCCCGACACCTGTTGTTGCACCTGCGGTGTTTCGGGGTATGATCGGTTCTGCCCCTCTTCCACAGCGCTTTGGGGGAGAGCCAACTCAGTGCCGAGGTTTCCTTAACCAGGTGGGCATTTATTTCGAGTTGCTGCCACATGCCTTTCCCACTGAGAGATCAAAGGTGGGCTTCTTGATCTCGCTGCTCTCGGACAAGGCCTTGGCCTGGGCCAGCCCTTTATGGGAGAACAACAATCCGGTGGTTGCCGAGTTTTACGGTTTTGTTGCTTCTCTTCGGAAGGTATTCGATGTGCCGGCTCGTGCTGCCTCTGCTGCGAAGCTCCTTATGTCCATCAGACAGGGTTTACGATCCGTAGCTGAATACGCCATTGAGTTTCGTACCCTGGCAGCAGAGGTGGGCTGGAATAATGAGGCTCTGGTCGCTGCTTTCTCTCATGGTCTCTCGGATGCCTTGAAGGATGAGGTTGCAGCTAAGGACCTACCAGTGGAGCTCGAGTCTCTTATTTCTTTCCTGATTTTGATTGACACCAGACTCAGGGAGAGACCTTCCTTTAAGGAGAGCCTGCGGAGGTTTTCTAACAGATTGGCGCCTACGTTTGCTGTCCCACCCGTGCCTCCCTCTCCTCCCACGCCTCCTGGGGATGACTTGTCTGGGGGTGAACCCAAGCAGCTGGGGTTTGCTCGTCTGTCTGAGGGGGAGAGGGTACTCCGGAGACGCGAGGGCCGATGCATGTACTGTGGTCTCGGTGGGCATTTTCGGTTGGCATGTCCGAACCGTCCGGGAAACGCTCGCACCTGAGATCCTGTCGGGGGCAGATCTTGGGTGGAGTCTCCTCGTCCCCGGTTTCCCGTGTTGACAAACCACTGATCACTGTTGTCCTCTCCTGGGTCGGGGGCTCGGTGACGACCCAGGCGTTGGTGGACTCTGGTGCTGGTGGTTTGTTCATTGATAATGTGTTCGCTGCCGCCAATTCCATTCCTCTGCAGGCTCGAGGTTCCCCACTGGCTCTTGAGGCGATAGACGGCAGACCCCTTCTGCCGCCACACGTGACTCATGAGACCCTTCCAGTGGGGATAGCCATTGGTGCCGTTCACAGAGAGTCGGTCTGCCTCCAGGTTATTTCGTCTCCACACTACTCGGTGGTCTTGGGGTACCCCTGGCTCCGGAAGCATAATCCGACTTTCGATTGGAGATCGGCCGAGATCCTCTCGTGGTCACCGCAGTGTGGGGCTAGTTGCATCCATGGGTCTGTCAAGTTGCTGTGTACTTCCTCGGACTCTCTGTTGCCTCCTGAATACGAGGAGTACCGGGATGTATTCGATAAGGTGCGCGCGGTTGCCCTACCTCCGCACCGCCCATACGATTGTGCCATAGAGTTACAATCTGGTGCCGTTCCTCCTCGTGGCAAAGTCTATCCACTGTCGGTAGCGGAGAATGAGGCCATGGAGGAGTACGTGAGGGAGGCGCTTTCACGCGGACACATTCGCAAATCCTCGTCCCCGGCAGGGGCTGGATTTTTCTTTGTGAAAAAGAAGGGCGGTGAGTTGAGGCCTTGCATCGATTACAGGGGTCTCAATCGCATCACGATCAAGAACGCTTACCCGATACCCTTGATTTCCGAGCTGTTCGATCGCCTTAAAGGGGCCACGGTCTTTACCAAACTCGACCTGAGGGCGGCATATAACCTGGTAAGGATCAAGGCGGGCGATGAGTGGAAGACCGCGTTTAACACCAGGACCGGTCATTATGAATCCTTGGTTATGCCCTTTGGGTTGTGCAATGCGCCCGCAGTCTTTCAGGAATTCATCAACGATGTTTTCCGTGACCTGTTGCAGCAGTGTGTGGTGGTCTATTTGGATGACATCTTGGTATATTCTGAATCCATGGAGGCCCACATTCTGGATGTCAGACGAGTGTTGCAACGGTTACGAGAGAACAAGCTGTTCGGTAAGCTTGAGAAATGCGAATTTCACCGATCTCAGGTAACCTTCTTAGGTTACATCATTTCCGCTGAGGGGTTCTCCATGGATCCTGAGAAGGTTTCGGCTGTCTTACAGTGGCCCCAGCCCAGTGGTCTTCGTTCCCTGCAGCGCTTTTTGGGCTTCGCCAATTATTATCGGAAGTTCATCAGGGACTTTTCCATGCTAGCCAAGCCTCTCACGGATCTGACCAGGAAGGGCAGTAATTCCCAGGTCTGGCCGCTCGAGGCCATCCGAGCTTTTGAGGCTCTAAAGTCCGCCTTTGTGTCGGCTCCGATTCTGTCGCATCCCAACCCTGGGTTGCCCTTTGTCCTCGAGGTGGACGCGTCTGAGACGGGAGTAGGCGCCCTTCTGTCTCAGCGTAGAACACCAGAGGGTCCTCTGCTTCCTTGTGGGTTTTACTCCCGGAAACTGTCTTCCGCGGAGTGCAACTATCAGATTGGTGACAGGGAGTTATTGGCCATCGTGCAGGTCCTTAAAGAATGGAGGCACTTGCTCGAGGGTTCGGTGGTTCCGGTCCTCATCCTGACGGACCACAAGAATCTGACCTACCTTTCTGAGGCCAAGAGATTGACACCACGTCAGGCCAGATGGGCTCTGTTCTTGTCACGTTTTAATTACGTGGTTTCCTACCTACCCGGTTCCAAGAACATCAGGGCGGATGCCTTATCACGGCAGTACTCCGAGCTGTCCAGGGAGGAGTCGATTCCGACTTCGGTCATACCTCCGAATCAGATCTTGGCCGCCATTCGCACCAGCCTGACCTCTCCCCTGGGTGAGCAGATTTTGGCGGCTCAATCTGGTGCTCCCTCTGGGAGACCCAACGGCAGATGTTTTGTGCCTGAGGAGTTGCGCACTCGGTTGTTGCGAACCTACCATAACTCCAAGACCGCAGGGCATCCTGGAAAGAATCAGCTGTCCTGGGCTGTTTCACGTCTGTTCTGGTGGCCTTCCCTACGTTCCGACATCGCCGCATATGTAGCGGCATGCTCCGTTTGTGCCCAGAGTAAGTCCCCTCGGCACCTTCCGTTGGGCCTTCTGCAACCCATAGCCACCGGGGAGCGCCCATGGTCACACCTGGGGATGGATTTCATTGTGGACCTCCCTGCATCCCGAGGCCATACGTTCATTCTCATGATTGTGGATCGGTTTTCCAAAATGTGCCACTGTGTTCCTCTCAAGAAGTTACCCTCTGCACAAGAGTTGGCCACGATTTTTGCCAGGGAGGTCTTCCGGTTGCACGGTTTGCCCAAGGAGATTGTGTCGGATCGGGGGAGTCAGTTTGTGTCCAGGTTCTGGCGCGCCTTTTGCTCCCAGTTGGGGATTCATCTCTCCTTCTCCTTGGCCTACCATCCTCAGTCCAATGGGGCCGCAGAACGATCCAATCAGGCCTTGGAGCAATTCCTTCGTTGCTATGTCTCCGATCACCAAGACAATTGGGTTGACCTCCTGCCTTGGGCTGAGTTTGCCAGGAACACGGCGGTGAACTCTTCCTCTGGGACGTCTCCCTTCATGGCCAATTATGGGTTCCAACCTGCCGTGTTACCGGAGGTATTCTCTCCCCAGGATATTCCGGCTGTGGAGGATCACCTTTCCGTCCTACGTGCTTCTTGGGTACTGATCCAGAAGTCCCTTGAGGTCTCTGCGCAGCGCCAGAGACTCCAGGCTGATCGCAGACGAGCGCCTGCTCCTTCCTACCAGGTCGGAGACCGTGTATGGTTGTCCACCCGCAACCTCAACCTTCGAGTGCCCACTCCCAAGCTGGCGCCTCGCTTTGTTGGTCCCTTCCGAGTGCTTCGCAGGGTAAACCCGGTAGCCTATGCCCTTGCGCTTCCTCCTGGCATGCGGATCTCCAACGTGTTTCATGTCTCCCTGTTGAAGCCACTGGTGTGTAATCGTTTCACTTCCTCGGTTCCTCGGCCTCGTCCGGTCCAAGTGGGTAATCGTGAGGAGTATGAGGTGAGCAATATCCTGGACTCACGCCTGGTCCGCGGTCGGGTGCAGTTTTTGGTCCATTGGCGTGGTTATGGTCCAGAGGAGCGTTCCTGGGTTCCCTCCGCAGATGTCCATGCTCCTGCCTTGCTCCGAGCCTTCCACGCACGCTTCCCTCAGAAACCGTTCTTTACTCCGCGGAGGAGGGGCCCTTGAGGGGGAGGTACTGTCATGGTCTTACCTTCTTGCTGTTCTCCTTCGTTTGACATGTGCTGGCGGCCATCTTGGTTTCTGGGTTTCTTGTAGCCTCCCACCCTGCGGCTCCTCCTTCCCACTGGGAGGAGCTGGATGCCTAGCTCATATATATAGGAGGTCTGTGGCTTCAGTTCCTTGCTTGGTCCTCCTGTGTTCACATGCTTCTAGACTGCTGCTGCTTCTGGTTCCTGATCCTGGTTTCGTCCGACTACCCTGCTGGTTCCTGATCCTGGTTTCGTCCGACTACCCTGCTGGTTCCTGATCCTGGCTTCATCTGACTACCCTGCTGGTTCCTGATCCTGGCTTCGTCTGACTACCCTTCTGGTTCCTGACCTCTGGCTTCGCTAAGACTCTGCTTCGGTTTCGCCATCCGTTTGGACTTTTGCTTTACAGCTTTATTTTCAATAAAGCCTTCTTATTTTCACTTATCCCTTGTTGTACGTCTGGTTCATGGTTCCGTGACAGTTTCTGAGGCTCCCTCTCCAGAATCGAACCCTGATTCCCCATTACCCGTGGTCACCATGGTTGGCACTGAAAATAACATCGAAAGTTGATAGGGCAGACATCTGAATGGATCGTCGCCATCATGAGGCGTGCGATCAGCCCCAGGTTATCTAGAGTCACCAAAGCAGCAGCGGTCCCTTGCCCATAATGTTTTAGATGGTCAGATCAGCAGGCCCTTGATACAAATGTTTTTTGAGGGTCACCAGCAGGCAATTAATCTTAATTTTTCAAGGGTGTGTATGATACCCTCCTTTATGTGTAACAAAGGGTGTATTGGAGTGTCAGTTCCTTGTAATTTTTGGCAGCCCTTTCACTTAATGCATAGGCTTTATGAGCGTAGGAGATCGACTACATGAACAATTGTACCACAATGTGAATGAGGCCCTTCTTTATGTGATATACAGGTTGTATTGGAGTGCCTCTTCTTTGCAATTTTTGGCAGCACTTGTACTTTCTTTACAAGAAAATATATAGGTAAGAATGTTTCCTAACAATTTTTACTCTAAAATCGATTTTATCTTCGTTTTGTGCATATTATTGTTAGTCTGTAAAAGTGGCGTACTACTCGGACAACATCGTTCCCTGCAGTGACCTGGGAGTCAAAGATGCATCCAGACATCCTCCCAATTTTTGGTGGTGCTTCCATCAATTTCTGACTTTTTCCTATGAACCAGGCACCCTCCCCTCTTTAGAGCAGGGGGTGCCTGGTTTAATACTTGGGTTCTCCCATTGACTTCCATTATACTCGGGTACTTGGTAGAGCACCCGAGCATCCCGATTTGTTTGGCCAGAGCTCCCGAGCACTTTGGTGCTCGATCAACACTACATATAACCACAGCAAAAATTTATCCTGAAGAAAACAGCCAAGAAAAGTATGGTGTATCCCATAGTTTATTGGTAACAACCACCAGCCCACAGTTAAAGTGTATTTGTAGTGTACACAAACAACAAACAAAATCCCCAAAGGGGCATAAATTATGGAGAGGCCAGGTATGAAGTCTATGCCATCTCCAGGATCAATCTTATTGTTTATATCAATACGAATACACGTTGTATGGTCAATGATTATTTTTTTTAGTTATTTGTGTTACTTCTATATTGACAACATATGCCATAGCACTGTACAGAGTGTACCATCACTCACATTAGTCTGTGTCCCTGACACACACGCACACACACACACACACTAGGGCCAGTTTCACAGTTGGCCAAGGGGTTGTCCACTTTCCGCCAAAATTTCTGGAATACCATACATTGAAATGGCATATGAACCACTAAGACTTTTGCTTGCTACAGCAGACACATAGAAGTCCCAGCTGACCATAGATACAGTGTGTAGATCACCTCATCCATAGTTTCCAAGATGCATCCCTAGCTGCATCCTCTACTGCTCAGGCGCTGAAAGTGTTAAGTTCAGCTGATGATACAGGAGGAGCTGCTGGTATTCTGCATCATTGCTGATTGCTTGTCTGGCAAAATTTTGATCAATTAGCCAACCAACAGATTGTTTGTATGGTTCAAAAAGTAGACAGCCCGTATATCAGCTATATGGCTAGCCTCTATGAAATGTAGGTTAACAGGTTGATATTACTTTATATTTCACAAAAGGCAAGGGGTTTATGCCAGAAATAAAAATATAAAATAAGAGATATTTCCCTGCTTAGTTATTTTAAGTGAATGAAAGAAATATTCTAGTGGGAAATTGGTAAGGTTCAGATTCTGGTAAATAAACCTTCTTTTTAGTGTTAAAGTGTTCAGTAATAATGGGGCTATTACGACTTTAACCGATGCATTTTTAAACAGACACCAACAAATCTTATCGACCTAACTTAATTTGATAATGTCCTTCAAGATTCTATTAGGGTAGGCAATTTTATAATATAAAAATCACCTACATAAAGATACTGTAATAAATCAATATACTCCAATGCAAGCTCTGAATGCAGTACAAAAAATATAATAAATGTAAGATGATAGACAGTGTAACATAAAGTATGTATTTATTATCTTTTCTTCTCTGTAATTACTTTTGTTTGACAATGGAAAGACATATTCACAGGTGGAATGAAGATATTAAAAAAATATTAATGTTCCTCTCTTTTATTAAAAAATAAGAAAATACATGCAATGAGTACTTAAGCTGGGTATAGGATTAACTGTACTCAGGTAGGTTTGATTGTATTTGTGATTTAAATGAATTGGAATTTTTTTTAACCCTTAGAGGACTAGTCGATTTTCCGTTTTTGCTTTTTAATTTTTCACTCCCTGCCTCTCAGTCATAACTTTTTTTATTTTCCCACTCATGCAGCCTTATTATGGCTTATTTTTGTGGGACAAGTTGTAATTTCTAATGGCACCATTTATGATTGGGAAGCAGAGAAAGAAAATTCAATTCTGTTTTATGGCGTTCACTATGTGGTAAAATTAGCCAGTTACCTTCATTCTCCAGGTCAGTATGATTACAAAGATGCCACAGTTGTATAGTTTTTCCTGTGTTTTTATATTGAATTTTTTTTTTTTTAACCTTGAAAAAATATTTTTTATCACCATATTCTAACCACTATAACTTCTTTGTAGTTATGCATACAGATCTGTGTTAGGGCTCATGTTTGTGGGGCAATATGTACTTTACAGTGATACCATTTTAATGTGTGTGACTTTTTGATTACTTCTTATAAAAAATTTGGGGATTTGAAGTGACAAAAAATGACGAAGTGGCTGTTTTAATTATTTTTTCTTACACCATTCGCCATATGGGATTGATATTGTTATATTTTAATAGTACAGGCGTTTTAATATGTGGTGATGCCCATGATGTGTATTTTTTGATTGATTAAGTATTTTGATTTTGGGGAAAGCAGGGTGATTTGAACTTTTATATCTTTTTTTATAATTTTTATATATTTGTTAAAAAAAAACTATTTTTTTCCTTTTGTTAAGTCACCCTGGGTGACTATAACTGGCACTAATTAGATTGCCCATTGTGTTCATTGATGGATATATAGCCATCATTGAATGCTTAATTTTCAATATATTAATACAGTGCTTCCTACTAGTGGCCTGTATATATATACAGTCGTGGCCAAAAGTTTTGAGAATTACATAAATATTGGAAATTGGAAAAGTTGCTGCTTAAGTTTTTATAATAGCAATTTGCATATACTCCAGAATGTTATGAAGAGTGATCAGATGAATTACATAGTCCTTCTTTGGCATGAAAGCTAACTTAATCCCAAAAAAAACTTTCCACTGCATTTCATTGCTGTCATTAAAGGACCTGCTGAGATAATTTCAGTAATCGTCTTGTTAACTCAGGTGAGAATGTTGACGAGCACAAGGCTGGAGATCATTATGTCAGGCTGATTGGGTTAAAATGGCAGACTTGACATGTTAAAAGGAGGGTGATGCTTGAAATCATTGTTTTTCCATTGTTAACCATGGTGACCTGCAAAGAAACGCATGCAGCCATCATTGCGTTGCATAAAAATGGCTTCACAGGCAAGGATATTGTGGCTACTAAGATTGCACCTCAATCTACAATTTATAGGATCATCAAGAACTTCAAGGAAAGAGGTTCAATTCTTGTCAAGAAGGCTTCAGGGAGTCCAAGAAAGTCCAGCAAGCGCCAGGATCGTCTCCTAAAGAGGATTCAGTTGCGGGATCAGAGTGCCACCAGTACAGAGCTTGCTCAGGAATGGCAGCAGGCAGGTGTGAGCGCATCTGCACGCACAGTGAGGTGAAGACTTTTGGAAGATGGCCTGGTGTCAAGAAGGGCAGCAAAGAAGCCACTTCTCTCCAAAAAAAACATCAGGGACAGATTGATCTTCTGCAGAAAGTATGGTGAATAGACTGCTGAGGACTGGGGCAAAGTCATATTCTCCGATGAAACCTCTTTCCGATTGTTTGTGGTATCTGGAAAAAGGCTTGTCCGGAGAAGAAAAGGTGAGCGCTACCATCAATTCTGTGTCATGCCAACAGTAAAGCATCCTGAGACCATTCATGTGTGGGGTTGCTTCTCATCCAAGGGAGTGGGCTCACTCACAATTTTGCCCAAAAACACAGCCATGAAAAAAGAATGGTACCAAAGCACCCTCCAACAGCAACTTCTTCCAAAAATCCAACAACAGTTCGGTGAAGAACAATGCATTTTCCAGCACGATGGAGCACCGTGCCATAAGGCAAAAGTGATAACTAAGTGGCTCGAGGACCAAAATGTTGACATTTTGTGTCCATGGCCTGGAAACTCCCCAGATCTTAATCCCATTGAGAACTTGTGGTCAATCCTCAAGAGGTGGGTGGTTAAACAAAAACCCACTAATTCTGACAAACTCCAAAAAGTGATTATGAAAGAATGGGTTGCTATCAGTCAGGAATTGGCCCAGAAGTTGATTGAGAGCATGCCCAGTCGAATTGCAGAGGTCCTGAAAAAGAAGGGCCAACACTGCAAATACTGACTCTTTGCATAAATGTCATGTAATTGTCGATAAAAGCCTTTGAAACGTATGAAGTGCGTGTAATTATATTTCACTACATCACAGAAACAACTGAAACAAAGATCTAAAAGCAGTTTAGCAGTAAACTTTGTGAAAACTAATATTTTTGTCATTCTCAAAACTTTTGGCCATGACTGTATATACAGTATATATACACTGCTCAAAAAAATAAAGGGAACACTTAAACAACACAATGTAACTCCAAGTCAATCACACTTCTGTGAAATCAAACTGTCCACTTAGGAAGCAACACTGAGTGACAATCAATTTCACATGCTGTTGTGCAAATGGGATAGACAACAGGTGGAAATTATAGGCAATTAGCAAGACACCCCCAATAAAGAAGTGGTTCTGCAGGTGGTGACCACAGACCACTTCTCAGTTCCTATGCTTCCTGGCTGATGTTTTGGTCACTTTTGAATGCTGACGGTGCTTTCACTCTAGTGGTAGCATGAGACGGAGTCTACAACCCACACAAGTGGCGCAGCTTATCCAGGATGGCACATCAATGCGAGCTGTGGCAAGAAGGTTTGCTGTGTCTGTCAGCATAGTGTCCAGAGCATGGAGGCGCTACCAGGAGACAGGCCAGTACATCAGGAGACGTGGAGGAGGCCGTAGGAGGGCAACAACCCAGCAGCAGGACCGCTACCTCCGCCTTTGTGCAAGGAGGAACAGGAGGAGCACTGCCAGAGCCCTGCAAAATGACCTCCAGCAGGCCACAAATGTGCATGTGTCTGCTCAAACGGTCAGAAACAGACTCCATGAGGGTGATATGAGGGCCCGACGTCCACAGGTGGGAGTTGTGCTTACAGCCCAACACCATGCAGGACGTTTGGCATTTGCCAGAGCACACCAAGATTGGCAAATTCGTAACTGGCGCCCTGTGCACCTCACAGATGAAAGCAGGTTCACACTGAGCACATGTGACAGACGTGACAGAGTCTGGAGACGCCGTGGAGAACGTTCTGCTGCCTGCAACATCCTCCAGCATGACCGGTTTGGCATTAGGTCAGTAATGGTGTGGGGTGGCATTTCTTTGGAGGGCCGCACAGCCCTCCATGTGCTCGCCAGAGGTAGCCTGACTGCCATTAGGTACCGAGATGAGATCCTCAGACCCCTTGTGAGACCATATGCTGGTGCGGTTGGCCCTGGGTTCCTCCTAATGCAAGACAATGCTAGACCTCATGTGGCTGGAGTGTGTCAGCAGTTCCTGCAAGACGAAGGCATTGATGCTATGGACTGGCCCGCCCGTTCCCCAGACCTGAATCCAATTGAGCACATCTGGGACATCATGTCTCGCTCTATCCACCAACGTCACGTTGCCCCACAGACTGTCCAGGAGTTGGCAGATGCTTTAGTCCAGGTCTGGGAGGAGATCCCTCAGGAGACCGTCCGCCACCTCATCAGGAGCATGCACAGGCGTTGTAGGGAGGTCATACAGACACGTGGAGGCCACACACACTACTAAGCCTCATTTTGACTTGTTTTAAGGACATTACTTCAAAGTTGGATCAGCCTGTAGTGTGTTTTTCCACTTTAATTTTGAGTGTGACTCCAAATCCAGACCTCCATGGGTTGAAAAATTTGATTTCCATTTTTTTTTTTGTGTGATTTTGTTGTCAGCACATTCAACTATGTAAAGAACAAAGTATTTCAGAAGAATATTTAATTAACTCAGATCTAGGATGTGTTATTTTTGTGTTCCCTTTATTTTTTGGAGCATTGTATATATATATATATATAGTAACATAGTAACATAGTACATAAGGCCGAAAAAAGACATTTGTCCATCCAGTTCGGCCTGTTATCCTGCAAGTTGATCCAGAGGAAGGCAAAAAAAAAACTGTGAGGTAGAAGCCAATTTTCCCCACTTTAGGGGAATAAAAAATTCCTTCCCGACTCCAATCAGGCAATCAGAATAACTCCCTGGATCAACGACCGCTCTCTAGTAGCCATAGCCTGTAATATTATTACGCTCCAGAAATACATCCATGTTCCTCTTGAATACCTTTATTGTACTCCATCACCACCTCCTCAGGCAGAGAGTTCCATATTCTCACTGCTCTTACCGTAAAGAATCCTTTTCTATGTTTGTGTACAAACCTTCTTTCCTCCAGACGCAGAGGATGTCCCCTCGTCACAGTCACAGTCCTGGGGATAAATAGATGATGGGATAGATCTCTGTACTGACCCCTGATATATTTATACATATTAATTAGATTTCCCCTCAGTCGTCTTTTTTCTAAAGTGAATAACCCTAATTTTGATAATCTTCCAGGGTACTGTAGTTGCCCCATTCCAGTTATTACTTTAGTTGCCCTCCTCTGGACCCTCTCCAGCTCTGCTATGTCTGCCTTGTTTACAGGAGCCCAGAACTGTACACAGTACTCCATGTGTGGTCTGACTAGCGATTTGTAAAGTGGTAGGACTATGTTCTTATCACGGGAATCTATGCCCCTTCTGATGCAACCCATTATCTTATTGGCCTTGGCAGCAGCTGCCTGACACTGGTTTTTGCAGCTTAGTTTGCTGTTTATTAAAATTCCTACATCCTTTTCCATGTCAGTGTTACCGAGTGTTTTATCATTTAATATGTACGGGTGACTTGCATTATTCCTTCCTATATGCATAACTTTACATTTGTCAGTGTAAACCTCATCTGCCACTTATCTGCCCAAGCCTCCAGTCTATCAAGATCCCTCTGTAGTAGTATACTGTCCTCTTCAGTGTAAATTACTTTACACAGTTTAGTGTCATCTGCGAAAATTGATACTTTACTATGCAAGCCTTCTACAAGATCATTAATAAATATATTGAAGAGAATAGGGCCCAATACTGACCCCTGAGGAACCCCACTAGTGACAGTAACCCAATCTAAGTGTGTACCGTTAATAACCACCCTCTGTTTTCTATCATTGAGCCAGTTACTTACCCACATACAGACATTTTCTCCCAGTCCGAGCATTCTCATTTTATATACTAACCTTTTATGTGGTACAGTGTCAAATGCTTTGGAGAAGTCCAGATATACGACATCCATTGATTCGCCGCTGTCAAGTCTAGAACTTACCTCCTCATAGAAACTAATTAAATTAGTTTGGCATGACCGATCCCTCACGAAGCCATGCTGATATGGCGTTATTTGCTTATTTCCGTTGAGATGCTCTAAGATAGCATTTCTCAGAAAACCTTCAAACAGTTTACCCACAACAGATGTTAAACTTACTGGCCTATAGTTTCCAGGCTCTGTTTTTGGACCCTTTTTGAATATTGGCACCACATTTGCCATGCGCCAATCCTGTGGAACATTCCCTGCCAGTATAAAGTCCGCAAATATCAGAAATAAGGGTCTGGCTATGACATTACTTAATTCCCTTAGGATACGGTGGTGTATGCCATCCGGTCCTGGCGATTTGTCTATTTTAATCTTTTTAAGTCGCTGATGTACTTCTTCTTGGGTCAGACAGGACACTTTTAATGGGGAATTTATTTTTACATTCTGCATGTCATCTGACAGTTTATTTTGCTCAGTGAATACACTGGAGAAAAAAATATTTAACAGCTTTGCTTTCTCCTCGTCGCTCTCTGCGACTCCCCCCTCATTACTCTTTAAAGGGCCGACACCTTCAGATTTATACTTTTTAACATTTATATAATTGAAGAACATTTTAGGGTTAGTTTCACTCTCTTTGGCAATTAATCTCTCGGTCTCTAGTTTGGCCGCTTTTATTTGTTTTTTACATGTTCTATTTTTTTCCTTATAGTTTTTCAGTGCTTCCGTGCTACCCTCCTGTTTTAGTGATTTATATGCTTTCTTTTTGTCATTTATTGCTTTCTTTACAGTTCTATTTATCCACATTGGTTTCTTTTTTAAAGATATCCCATTTTGTTGCTGTATTTTTATTTTTGAGGACTTTGTCCCAGTTAGTTAGGCCTATGGCCTCTCTTAGTTGGCTAAATTTAGCTTTTTTGAAGTTTGGTATTTTTGTTCCTCCCTGTAGAAACGCTCTTTTGAATGATAATTGGAAGGTTATTACTTTATGGTCACTATTTCCCAGGTGTCCACCAACCTGCACGTCTGTTGTTCTGTCAGGCCTATTGGTTAATACTAAGTACAGTATGGCCGTCCCTCTAGTCGGGTCCTGAACCAGTTGGGAGAGGTAATTGTCTTTGGTTATTGCCAAGAACCTGTTTCCCTTATGAGATATGCAAGATTCAGTTTCCCAGTCTATCTCTGGGTAGTTGAAGTCCCCCATAATAACCACCTCATTATGATTTTCCGCCTCGTCTATCTCGTTTAGTAGTAGATTTTCTGTGGACTCTGGTATATTAGGTGGTTTATAGTAAACTCCTATTAGTAATTTATTGTTGTTTTTAGCTCCATGTATCTCTACCCACAGTGACTCCACATGTTCATATCCCTCACTTACATCTTCACAGAGTGTGGGCTTTAGACAAGACTTTACATAAAGGAAAACCCCTCCCCCTCTCCGGTTTTCACGATCCTTTCTAAACAGACTGTAACCTTGTACATTAACTGCCCAGTCATAGCTATCATCCAGCCATGACTCAGTTATTAGCTCACACATCACTAATTCCAGCTCACCAGTTTTATTAGTCAGGCTTCTGGCATTAGTATACATACAATTAAGAGGTTTATGTATATTTTTTACCCTACACCTTTCATTCTGAACTGTTCTAGTCCCTCCTTCCATTCCTCCCCCACTCCCACTACCTTGCCCCCGGTCTCTAGGTGCACTATCTTCCCCTCCTATAGTGTAATTACCCTCCCCCCAGTCCCTAGTTTAAACACTCCTCCAACCTTCTAGCCATCTTTCTCCCCAGCACAGCTGCCCCTTCTCCATTGAGGTGCAGCCCGTCCCTACGATAGAGCCTGTAGCCAATAGAGAAGTCGGCCCAGTTCTCCAGGAACCCAAACCCCTCCTTCCTACACCAGTTCTTGAGCCACTTGTTAATCTCCCTAATCTCCCACTGCCTTTCTTGTGTGGCTCGTAGTACAGGCAGTATTTCGGAAAATACTACCTTTGAGGTCCTTGCCCTAAGCTTTTGACCTAAATCCCTGAAATCATTTTTAAGGACTCTCCACCTACCTCTAACTTTGTCATTGGTTCCGATATGGACCATGACCGCTGGATCTTCTCTAGCCCCTCCCAGTAATCTGTCAACCCGATCCGCGATGTGTCGAACTCTAGCGCCAGGAAGACAGCACACTGTTCGGCGATCACGGTCTTTGTGACAGATTTCCCTATCTGTTCCCCTAATAATGGAGTCTCCCACTACCAGCACTAATAGCTGCCAAAGCCTGCTTGAGGCTTTGGACTATTAGAGCATTATAACAGGTTTCATGATCTCAGTCGGGGAACGCTGTAACGGGAGCGGGAGCTTGCGGCTCCCGCTTCCGGACTGCTCAGATGCTGTGGTCACATTAGACAACGGCATCTTAGGAGTGAAATATATGCGATCAACCTTATGGCTGATCTCATATATCCTCTGTGGATCTCCGCTGCACATGCAAGCGGTCGCCATATTCAAGATGCAACTTCTTGCCATACATATACGGCGAAGGTCGTGAAGTGATTAAATAAGTAGCCAAATAATTTAATAACATATACATTTCACCATGTATTGCAATGCTAATTTATATTTGTAAGGAAAATCTTGGGGGTTATCAATTACATTTTAATAATGAACCATGTCCCAATTAAAAATGTATTGCACACATCAGAAAATGTTAAAAGTAATTTATTATTAAAAATGTTATAATGTAATTGACCTTTCCATGTAATGTGATTTCATTTCATATTAGTGCTAGTTTGCATGGCTGATGACTTGCCTTGACTGGTGTTTTCTTAAGCTCAAGCTTTCTGAGAAATTAGAACCAACAGAAGTGTGGATTTTATTTTTACCTTAAGATGAATATCTGCCATTTTGCTTATTTCTTTACCAAGAATCAATTAAGTGCTTATTCTTTTCTTAATAAATATGTATAGTGATTATAACTTTGTTCTTCTAACACGCAATGCCAAATTACTTCAATAGGCATAGATTTTAACCACCTCAGCCCCCATGGCTTAAACACCCTGAAAGACCAGGCCACTTTTTACACTTCTGACCTACACTACTTTCACCGTTTATTGCTCGGTCATGCAACTTACCACCCAAATGAATTTTGCCTCCTTTTCTTCTCACTAATAGAGCTTTCATTTGGTGGTATTTCATTGCTGCTGACATTTTTACTTTTTTTGTTATTAATCGAAATTTAACGATTTTTTTGCAAAAAACGAGATCCATATATAAATTTTGCTCTAAATTTATTGTTCTACATGTCTTTGATAAAAAAAAAAAATTTCGGTAAAAAAAAAAATGGTTTGGGTAAAAGTTATAGCGTTTACAAACTTTGGTACAAAAATGTGAATTTCTGCTTTTTGAAGCAGCTCTGATTTTCTGAGCACCTGTCATGTTTCCTGAGGTTCTACAATGCCCAGACAGTACAAACACCCCACAAATGACCCCATTTCGGAAAGTAGACACCCTAAGGTATTCGCTGATGGGCATAGTGAGTTCCTAGAATTTTTTATTTTTTGTCACAAGTTAGTGGAAAATGATGATTTTTTATTTTTTTCTTACAAAGTCTCATATTCCACTAACTTGTGACAAAAAATAAAAACTTCCATGAACTCACTATGCCCATCAGCGAATACCTTGGGATGTCTTCTTTCCAAAATGGGGTCACTTGTGGGGTAGTTATACTGCCCTGGCATTCTAGGGGCCCAAATGTGTGGTAAGGAGTTTGAAATCAAATTCTGTAAAAAATGGCTGGTGAAATCCGAAAGGTGCTCTTTGGAATGTGGGCCCCTTTGCCCACCTAGGCTGCAAAAAAGTGTCACACATGTGGTATCTCCGTATTCAGGAGAAGTTGGCAATGTGTTTTGGGGTGTCATTTTACATATACCCATGCTGTGTGAGAGAAATATCTTGGCAAAAGACAACTTTGTATAAAAAAATGGGAAAAGTTGTCTTTTGCCAAGATATTTCTCTCACCCAGCATGGGTATATGTAAAATGACACCCCAAAACACATTCCCCAACTTCTCCTGAATACGGAGATACCAGATGTGTGACACTTTTTTGCAGCCTAGGTGGGCAAATGGGCCCATATTCCAAAGAGCACCTTTCGGATTTCACTGCTCATTTTTTACAGAATTTGATTTCAAACTCCTTACCACACATTTGGGCCCCTAGAATGCCAGGGCAGTATAACTACCCCACAAGTGACCCCATTTTGGAAAGAAGACACCCCAAGGTATTCGCTGATGGGCATAGTGAGTTCATGGAAGTTTTTATTTTTTGTCACAAGTTAGTGGAATATGAGACTTTGTAAGAAAAAAAAAAAAAATCATCATTTTCCACTAACTTGTGACAAAAAATAAAAAATTATAGGAACTCGCCATGCCCCTCACGGAATACCTTGGGATGTCTTCTTTCCAAAATGGGGTCACTTGTGGGGTAGTTATACTGCCCTGGCATTTTCCAGGGGCCCTAATGTGTGGTAAGTAGGTAAATGACCTGTGAAATCCTAAAGGTGCTCTTTGGAATGGGGGCCCCTTTGCCCACCTAGGCTGCAAAAAAGTGTCACACATCTGGTATCTCCGTATTCAGGAGAAGTTGTCAATGTGTTTTGGGGTGTCATTTTACATATACCCATGCTGGGTGAGAGAAATATCTTGGCAAAAGACAACTTTTCCCATTTTTTTATACAAAGTTGGCATTTGACCAAGATATTTCTCTCACCCAGCATGGGTATATGTAAAATGACACCCCAAAACACATTCCCCAACTTCTCCTGAGTACGGCGATACCAGATGTGTGACACTTTTTTGCAGCCTAGATGCGCAAAGGTGCCCAAATTCCTTTTAGGAGGGCATTTTTAGACATTTGGATACCAGACTTCTTCTCACGCTTTGGGGCCCCTAGAATGCCAGGGCAGTATAAATACCCCACATGTGACCCCATTTTGGAAAGAAGACACCCCAAGGTATTCAATGAGGGGCATGGCGAGTTCATAGAATTTATTTTTTTTGGCACAAGTTAGCGGAAATTGATATATATTTTTTTTCTCACAAAGTCTCCCTTTCCGCTAACTTGGGACAAAAATTTCAATCTTTCATGGACTCAATATGCCCCTCACGGAATACCTTGGGGTGTCTTCTTTCCGAAATGGGGTCACATGTGGGGTATTTATACTGCCCTGGCATTCTAGGGGCCCTAAAGCGTGAGAAAAAGTCTGGAATATAAATGTCTAAAAAAATTTACGCATTTGGATTCCGTGAGGGGTATGGTGAGTTCATGTGAGATTTTATTTTTTGACACAAGTTAGTGGAATATGAGACTTTGTAAGAAAAAAATAATAATTTCCGCTAACTTGGGCCTAAAAAAAAAGGTCTGAATGTAGCCTTACAGAGGGGTGATCAATGACAGGGGGGTGATCAATGACAGGGGGGATGATCAATGACGGGGGGGTGATCAATGACAGGGGGGGTGATCAGGGAGTCTATATGGGGTGATCACCCCCCTGTCATTGATCACCCCCCTGTCATTGATCACCCCCCTATAAGGCTCCATTCAGATGTCCGTATGTGTTTTGCGGATGCGATCCATGTATCAGTGGATCCGTAAAAATCATACGGACATCTGAATGCAGCCTTACAGGGTGGTGATCAATGACAGGGGGGTGATCAGGGAGTCTATATGGGGTGATCACCACAGTCATTGATCACTCCCCTGTAAGGCTCCATTCAGATGTCCGTATGTGTTTTTTTGGATCCGATCCATCTATCAGTGGATCCGTAAAATTCATACGGACCTCTGAATGGAGCCTTACAGGGGGTTATCAATGACAGGGGGGTGATCAATGACAGGGGGGTGATCAGGGAGTCTATATGGGGTGATCTGGGGTGAATAAGGGGTTAATAAGTGACGGGGGGGTGTAGTGTAGTGTAGTGGTGGTTGGTGCTACTTTACTGAGCTACCTGTGTCCTCTGGTGGTCGATCCAAACAAAGGGGACCACCAGAGGACCAGGTAGCAGGTATATTAGACGCTGTTATCATAACAGCGTCTAATATACCTGTTAGGGGTTAAAAAAAACACAACTTTGACGGGCCTGCCTGTATACACATGGTAGCACTAGATGATGCACCTTATAGGTTATTAAGTGTCGGCCATAGTACCTAAATGTTATCCACACCCTGATTATTTCTATGCTAGATGCACTTTAGGCTTAGACAGCTGTGAGCACAGCCAGAGCCAGCCTCTATATTACAAGCTGACCTGGGCGTTCTTACACAGCTTTCCTACAGCAAGATATTTAACTATTTAGCAAATGAGTACCGATTTTAAGTGATGTTAATGTGGGCTGTCTTTCATGGCACTCTGTATGGTCTCTGCATTCATGTTTTTGTAAATGTCTTTTATGTATATGTCTTTTATGTCATTTAATAAATAATAATAAACTATTTTAATGGATATTATATAGTACCGATTCTCTCTCAGTAGATATGTGTAGTATATAGGCAAGAAAATAAAGTAATGCCTGTTATGAAATGTAACTATAAATCCAGACCTTGGTCACAAAAGTCACTAAATGAAACAAAAGAGAGTCCATTAATTATAAAGTACAGAATGCAAGAAAAAACATAACATGATTAGTTCAATTGCTCATAAAGGATCAGTAAGTCAAGTATGTAGGGATAAGGAAAATGTAGGTCAAAGACCTGTATCGGGCTGTGTTGCTAGGTGGCCAGTTTTAGTAGAGCTATAGTGCATAATCTGAGCTGGACAGACTAGGAATATGGAGTCAAAAAGAGATTAAGTGTAGTCCAGATTCACAAAAATTCCATTTGGTACAGGCTGATATACAGACAGCTAGAGATATACTTAATAAGTAAGTAATCAGTAGACAAGTAATCAGTAGAGAATCTACATTGCATTTATGGAGAGGGGGGCCTTGATTACTTATGTATTAGTCTCTAGCTGTCTGTATATCAGCCTGTACCAAACACCATATGGAATTTTTTTGATACTGCACTACACTTAATCTCTTTTTTGACTCCATATTCCTAGTCTGTCCAGCTCAGATTATGCACTATAGCTCTACTAAAACTGGCCACCTAGCAGCATAGCCTGATACAGGTCTTTGACCTACCTTTTTCTTATCCCCACATACTTGACTTACTGATCCTTTATGAGCAATTGAACTAATCATGTTGTGTTTTTTCTTGCATTCAGTATTTTATAATTAATGGACTCTCTTTTGTTTTATTTAGTGACTTTTGTGACCAAGGTCTGGATTTGACCGTAACGTCAAGATTTATAGTCACATTTCATAACAGGCATTCCTTTTCTTTTTTTGCCTATATACTATATGGAGGATATGTTATAATAAAATAGAGGTGGGACGAATCCAATTTTTTTCGAATCTGAATCCGAAAAGGTTCTCGAATATATTGAATTTTTCGAATCTCGAATCCTACAAATCCTGTACATAATTGTGTGAACGCACGGTGTAAGAAACAAAGTCAGACCGCGTCAGTTTGTCTGAACCTCCACCTCCCAGTCACGGTCGCATCCTATATGACCGCGATGACCCCTGCTCCTATCACTACAGAACATACAGGGTAATACATCCAGTGACGTCTCTTGTAGATGTTCTCTTTCCTCATCTTCTCCTTTCAGACCTTCAGACCAGACACCATTTTTCAGCCATTTTTCTTCTCTGCAGCTTGACAAAAAAAAAAAATCTTAGTTTACCACTTTTCCATCATCCTCCCATCTTCTGGACAAATCATCCTACCACCCCCAATACTGTTCCGCTGTGCTCCCCAATACTATACTGCAGAAACAGATAATACCCCTGATAATACTAGTACCACACAGAGCCCCCCATATAAAATACCCCTTCTTTGTGGCCTCAGTAGATGCCCCCATAGTGCCCCCCAATAATGTGCCAATAAGTGTCCCCATAGATGCCCCCCTAATCATGTGCCAGTATCAAGTGCGGAGTGCCTCTCTCCTCCCCCCATGTGCCGGTATCATAGTGCCATCTCCCCCCAATGTGCCCGTATCATAGTGCCATCTCCCCCCATAATGTGCCCGTATCATAGTGCCTCTCACCTCTCCCCCTGGCATTCACAGATCCCCCCATCCTATAACAGTGCCATCCACAGACCCCCCCACCCCATATCAGTGCCATCCACAGAGCCCCCCACCCCATAACAGTGCTATCCACAGACCCCCCCACCCCATAACAGTGCCATCCACAGACCCAGCCCACCCCATAACAGTGCCATCCACAGACCCAGCCCACCCCATAACAGTGCCATCCACAGACCCAGCCCACCCCATAACAGTGCCATCCACAGACCCAGCCCACCCCATAACAGTGCCATCCACAGACCCAGCCCACCCTATAACAGTGCCATCCACAGACCCCCCCACCCCAT